>NC_035445.2:72073621-72673621 GCF_002127325.2 Helianthus annuus
CATGAAGACTTCCATGGTTTTTCAATCATATCATGGAAAATGGCGACCATACAACGTTGGAATGTTGCAGGCGCATTACATAGACCGAATGGCATGCGTCGATATGCAAAAGTTCCGTAGGGGCATGTGAAAGTTGTTTTCTCTTGGTCTTCTGGTGCTATCGGTATTTGGAAGTAACCTGAAAAACCATCTAAGAAACAATAAAATTATGACCGGATAATCTTTCTAACATTTGATCAATGAAGGGCAAAGGAAAGTGGTCTTTCCTTGTTGCTTCATTTAATCTCCTATAGTCTATACAGACTCTCCATCCTGTGACGGTTCTGTGGGTATTAATTCATTTTTCTCGTTAGTTATTACCGTCATACCTCCTTTCTTTGGGACTACTTGGACGGGACTTACCCACGGGCTATCGGAGATAGGGTAGATTAGTCCGGCGTCGAGTAGTTTGATGACTTCATTTTTAACCACTTCTTGAACATTGGGGTTCACTCTTCGTTGTGGTTGAATCACCGTTTTGTAGTCATCATTCATTAAAATTTTGTGCGTGCACATGGAAGGACTTATTCCCTTAATATCTACAAGCTTCCAAGCGATCGCATTTTTGTGTTTTTTAAGTAGGTTAACTAATTTTTCTTTCTCTATGCTAGTTAATTTAGACGAAATAATTACAGGTAAACTACCATCTTTGCCTAGAAAAGCATATTCCAAACCCTTAGGGAGTTCTTTGAGCTCGATGGATGGGTCTTTAGGAGACACCTTATTTTGTGGCTCATTTAGATCAAGAACTTTAAAAGTTTGTTCTATGGCTACCTCTTCGTCGACAAAGTGGTCTTCCTCGTGGTTTGTATCAGGTGGTTCCGCTTCATCTTCAATTAGGGGGTCATTGTTGCCAAAAGGATATTTCATTGAACGCTCAAGGTCTATGCTCCTTTTGAATGCCCCTAATTGAAGAGTTAGAGTGTTGAATTTCCGGTTTTTCAAAGCTTTGTGAGTTTGTACAAAAGGTTTTCCCAAGACTAGTGGAGCATCATCTAAGATGACGAAGTCGGTTGGGATTACCATTTGATTTGTTTGAACCAAAATATCTTCGACTACACCGATTGATTTCATTACTTTTCGGTCGGATAGAAAAATGGGTATTTGAAGTGGAGTAAAATCACTAATACTTAACTTTTCAAAAATGTAGTTGGGCATTATGTTAACACAAAGATCTTTATCAATAGTGATATTACTAATAAACGAATTTTGAAAGAAACATGGAACCGGTGTAATGTTAATTTCAAAAGGATCTTCTTTTATTAGCGAGGTTTGATCATTAGTTAACTTAACACTTACTAAGTCTTTGATTTTAGCACTAGTGTTTAACTCTTTTAAAAACTTGGCATGAGGGGTTATTAAACAATGATTTTCGAAAGTAGGTGACAAGAGATTAATTTCTTCAAAATTAGACTCTTCTTGAATTTTAACATTATCGGACTCACCCTTTTCGTTGTTTAACTCATGTGTCGGTTTTTCACTTTCTTGTTCTTCCATTTTCACACTTTCAACTATCTCTACGTTATTATCATTTTTTAGCCCTTCTCTTGCACGGGATTCCTCTTCCCTTGCGCGAGATTCTTTCATGCAACGTTCGATAGTTTTAATGTGTTCTAATATCCTATTAGTTACTTCGGTGAGATTGAAAGAATTTGGATCCTCTAAGCTTGAATCCGGTTGTTCGATCCTTGGTTCCTCATAGTATTCATATGAAGTAGATGGTTCACACCATTGTTCTTCATTGTAAGTATATGATGGATAAGGGTCGAAACTTTGTTCTTCATAGTACTCATATGAGGTGGGTTGTTCACGCCGTGGGTCCTCATAATAAGTGTATGAAGGTGGTGGCTCATATGTTGAATCTTCAAAGTATGAGTATGAAGGCTCATACCTTGGTTCATCAAAATATGAGTATGAGGAAGGAGGTTCATACCTTTGGTCTTCATAGGATGTGTATGAAGTTGATGGCTCGTACCTGGGCTCCTCATAATGGTTGTATGAATTGGATGGTTGATATGAGTTATTATATTGAACCGAGCGTGCATTACGACAATTAGTGCAATAATTACCTCTATAATCATCCTCATCATAGGTGTAGTTGTAATCTCTTGAGTATTGATCCATAGGAATCACTCAACAGACTACAACTGAGTCTCGGGACCAAAAAACAAAAATAAGACGGAAACAGAAGCTGGACACGGCCCCGTGTTGGGTGAACACGGCCCCGTGTTCAGGGACTGTATCTGGGCGTTTTAATTAAATTAACTGGTCACGTTGAGCACGGGGGCGTGTTGAGTGAACACGGCCCCGTGGTCAGACTCTGTATCTGGGTATCTACTCTAAAAATATGCAGCACGGGGGCGTGTTCAGCGAGCACGGCCCCGTGTTCAGGCTACTGTAAATGCAAAACTAAACTAAAATGCAGAAAAAAATGCGCGCGTTTTGAAAAGGTTTTGAAAAACTGATTAGGCCGTCGATTTTAAGCTTTCTTAAAATCCTTGTGTCCCCGGCAGCGGCGCCAAAAAACTTGATGCGTGTTAGTGTATATATGTTTTTAGATATATATTTAAGCCCTTTTTACACTTTTAGCCAAGTTTTAAATTTATAAAACACGATATTTACTGACACTAAGCACACATATGGGCAAGTGCACCCATCGTGGACGTAGTATAGTGTTGGTAAGATACCGAGGTCGTCCAAGGACACAAGAGCTTTTAATACCGGTTTATCCTCAACGTCTAATCAAATCAAAAAGTTAGAAAAATGTTTTAAACTAAGAAAAATAAAAACTAACTAAATGCTGAAAAATAAAAATAAAATAAAAACAGATAGACAAGATGAATCACTTGGATCCGACACGTGTATTAGTATAACCTTTGATTATTTTCGCACTTTTGCACTTGTTTAAGAGATTATCTTAGTTATTGTAGTAGGCCCCTTTTTCGAAGGCGACGTTACCCTCAACCCAGTAGTTTGAGTCAGCAAGGATACAATCCTAAAGGGTCGGATTATTGAAAGATAATGAATTAAGTTATTAATGCAAATTATGGTAGGCCCCGCTTTCGGCGGTGACGTTACCCTCGGCTAAGTAGTCTGAGTCAGCAGGGATACAGTCCTAAATAGCCGGGTTATAGTATTAATAGTAGTTAGCTTATGAGGGGGTCAAAGAGTTTGGATCCCCGCCATCCAATACCTATGGGCATTGAAGGAGATCCTACTAAATTTGACCCAGGTCCCAAGCAGGACCTCTAAACGCTGAACAAGGGCAAGACCTTTACCAAACCGTTCCCTTAACCCCCGACCAGGTAGCCAACATACCTCCATATAGACCGTGGAGATATGAATGGTGAAAATCTTTTATTTTATATAGACAGTAAAATAATGCCAAGACACCACGGACAAACGATAAGGAAAGATCACCTTCAACATAAGTAACTAGTTATTAAAGTCATTAATACAAAACCAAATAAAAAGTGCAAAAGATTAAAAATAAAAAGTATTATACTAAACACTTGTCTTCACCAAGTGATGTAAGAGACTTAGGCAAACATGGCCTTGATTGTCAAGAACTCTTACGATCAATCTTGGATCCCGAGACGACTCACACACTCTATGATGGACAATGGATGATGGTGGTGGATGATGGTGTTATGGTGGTGATGGGTGGTGGATGAAGTGTGAGAGAGGTGGTGTGCCAAGGGATGAGAGAGAATGAAACCAAGCTCCTCTATTTATAGGCTGAACAGAACGCTGGACACGGCCCCGTGTCCGCTGGACACGGCCCCGTGCCCGTCTGACATTCTCTCTCTTCATTAATTGTAATTGCGAATTACAATTAATGCGCCTGCTGTACTTTCAACACGCCCCCGTGTCCGCTGGGCACGGCCCCGTGGTGAGCAATGGAAGCTTCTACTGGTTTGTCTTTTCTGCTGCTTCCTGGGCACGCCCCCGTGTTCACTGGACACGTGGCGTGTTCAGACTTCTGTTCTCTTCTCTTTGTCTTGGGAAGTGCCGTTGAGGGTCCGGGCAGTTTACTTTTGTCCCTTTTCTTGTATTTATGGTAGAATTAGTGGTCTTTTTGCTTCTTTTGTGATTTTGAGCTCATTTCATCCTGAAAATACAAAAGGAAGACAAAAACACTCTTTTTCCAACATTAGTACTTAAAAAGGGTTAGTTTTATGCCTTAATTGATGTGTTTTATATGTTGCATTTTACACACATCAGTGGCTATAAAAGTTACCTAAATAAAGAAGGCGTTTTATTTCAATAAAATGGGATTTATCCCTATAAACCAGTTGTAATGAAAACTTAGGTTTTATCCCAATATGTTTATTTATATAAAATGTGGTATTTTACTCTGATAAAATATTTCCTAACTACGGTCCTGATGAAATTTCCGCTGCCAAATTAATAAACACCGATACCACCAACACCATTGTTCGCGGCCGCCCGTTCCCGGAACAGATAGGGGGCGGGGGTTGCGACAGAAGGTGGTATCAGAGCTAAGCGACTGATTCAGCCACAGAAATGTTCTGCTGACACCAAAATTCAATCTGTTAGGAAATAAATCACGGAACTACGTGCATAACTGTATTTTATCATTGTGTGTTATTTAACTATTTGTTAGTTTACAGTATGAGCGACCAAGGACCATTTGACGCGTACCGTCAATTTTCTGGTTTGCCTAGAAGAGAAGGTGCCTCTTCTCAGCCTGCACTCTCAGGGTACTCTGCTGATACTGATGAAGGAATATTCGTGTTTAAGGCTCAGTCTGAAGAGCCATTCCCTCAGAAAAAGAGAGGATGGTTCAGTAGGGGAGCACATGAGTGTAGGAAGCATATGAAAAAGTTACAAGAACAACGAGTGCTAGCAGCAGCTAAAAGAGAAACCGATGCCCATGCTCAGGACATGATTAATAGGAGTTTAGCTAATTCCCATATCTTAGCAACCACTGCAGCTGACCCTAACCTGGAGCAAATGTTAGCACCCCAACCAGAACCACCATTCCTGACCAACCAATGGAAATAGAGAACCCTGAAAATCGAGCAGAAATGCATGATTTTAACCCGGAGGAGATACATAGGGTACGAGCACCTAATCCCTTAGATCCAAATTACGACCCATGGTGGGACGAAAATAGGGACTATGTGCAACGTTACCCCATACATGAAGATCTGCCCATGCCGAATCTAGGAGCCTACCCAGGTTTGGACCATCTAGATCCCTATTACGATAACGATGTATTCATTAGGGAGATTTTAGAAAATCCTTACCCATACCAGGCACCCACACCCCCATACCAGGGACCCGCACCCCAGATTCCGAACCCAGTCCTAGAACCTGCACCCCCAATGAGTGCAGACAATGTACAAGAACTTAGGACATTTGGTGAGGAAATTTTAGTGAGTAGCGAGAGAATGCGACAGGTGGGAGAGCGACTCGTCTGGAAGTATGACGAGCGCAATATAGATTTCTGGATGAATCCATATCCATGAATGTGATGGTAAAAGTGGTAATAATAATAATATAATATAATAATATATAATATGTGTGTATGAAAAAAAACCAAGGATGCCTACTACTATTAGTGTAATTTTTATTTCAGTTGGTATTGTAATTTTAATTTCTAGTGTTGGTTTGTACTAGATGCATATTATATTATAAGAAAAAGTAAAGTCGCAATGCTCGACGTTTTTGATCAACATGCATGTTGTGTGTGTAGGACCGTTCCGATGACCTTAAACGTAAGTAGAAGTAGTTCATCTCAGTTTACAAAGGCGGAAACAAAGTAAACCAAGTCAAAACAGCTTGTTCCTTCCAATTTCTCTTTCTATTACTGATTGCGAGTCTTTACAATGATTCTGATACAAATCCGGCAGCACCTCGACTCACAAACACACACATACAATCCTCCCTGTCCGTTTCAAATGAACCCTATTTATAGACACATGACCTTCCGTTTGAACGACACCAACAGGTTCAAACGGCCAAGGTTCAAACGGCCAGACATGTTCAAACGGTCAGAGTTGTTTCAAACGGCCATGATCATTTCTAACCTAAACAACCCTAATTTAATCATGTTTGAACACTTGTTTAACCTATCTAGACACAAGACTTAATAAGACGTAGTCAGCAGACACTTAATGCACCAACAGACTCCCCCTTGGATGTTGACGTAGTCTTTAGCGCCTGAGTCTTTAGTCTTGGTCTCTTCACAACTTTGTCTCTTCATTGTAACAACTCGAACTTCACAGGTTTTAAATCACAATCTGACTCCATCTTCAGACTCCCCTTTTGCTGTTGATCCAGACTCCCCCCTTTCACAGACTCCCCCTCTCAGTATGCTAGGATCTGAGGTCTTGTTCTGGTTCAAGCTTTGACAATTAGCTTCCGTGGGAATGATGAAGTCTCCAAACCTGTTACTCAACCAATAACATTAGACTTTATCTTTTCAAACAATAAACCACAAACACAATCAATTTTAGAAATCCACTCAAGTATTCAAGTTCAAGTTAATGACCCTGATTACTTGATTGATCTACCAAGTTCAATTTAATGACCCTGGTTGATCTTTTGACGAATCAAACTGATTTAGTAAAATCATTTTCAACTTTTTCTAAAAATAACAAGTATCAAGTTAATGAACTCGTTTTTGTCTTTGAAACAATTCAACTTCCAACAATGTAAGCTCTCCTCATTCTTCAGCTCAGAATCTCCTGCATCTGCTTCATCTTTCTAGAATCCGACAATCAACTTTCCACTCTGGTTTGTCTAAAATAAAGCAGAAATAAAATCTTTTTGTATTTTTAATGTGTTCTAAACTAAGAAATGAAATAACAGAAAACTTAAATTGCAGAAAGTAAACTATTTACAAATTTATTTTTGGCGAGCGTGTCTAGGAATCATATCAGCTTTTCAGACAAATTACTAGTACCGTTAAGCTACATTACATACTCAGACTTAAACAATTCACCTCGATTGTCGATATACTGATCCATCTTAAATTCTCACACAAACTTCAATCTATTCAGGATACCGTTTAAGTGTCTTAAGAACTTAGTTCAATTCATGTATCCCACCTCTTGAATATACTCCCGTATCCAGAATCCCAATGTTCAGTCTTACAGGCAAGAATACTACAATGATGTCTGTTCATAAATTAGGGGTTAAATGCGAGAACTGAGGGATCTCAGGTCAGAACTTCCGTTCAGCAGAGAGATATCAATTTCGACTTTGCAGTATGTCCCCTTTAGAGGATCTTTTCAGCTACAACAGATGATTATCAATTTTATTGTCTAATCAGCTGAGGGCTATATGCTATATTTCAAGCATTTTGGATAAAGTATTAGCCAAGGACTAGGTCAGAACTACCGTTCAGCAGAAGTCCCAGAATAATACCCCAGACATCATAGAGTATAAACACCTAGTATATCAGAATACGAGACCTTTCAAACGAGATTTCAGGGGTTACCTATATATCCAAGTAGTGTTCCCCACGAATTTCACAAGTTTGAAATTTTAGGTTTATATCCCGAATAAATTTACTAAATGTACGAAAACCTATCAACACATCGTTAGTGAGACTGTTTAACTCATTTTGTCTTTCCAAATATTTAGCATACTGTAATTGTCTAGCTGATGTACTATCATTTTCCCTATATACACAAGCTCTTTTTCAATTTTATCATGTTTTTGTATTTTTTATTTTTTACTGTTTTTGTATTTTCTGAAAGTATAACTATGTACAACTATCTATCTCCCCCTAAATACCAAAACACGTAAAAAATCGATAAACCATTGCAGATTGTTTCTCGTCTTCATCCGCAACAGTACTCTCATCAACGCTCACAATTCCATCCGACACTGAAAACAATTTCCTACCATTAAGTTTTAACAAATATTGAAACCGATTTTTATCAAAAGCTTTGGTATGCAAATCAGCTTTTTGTTCGTCAGTGTGGATTTTCTCAATTCATATCAACTTTTTCTCGAAGCAATCGCGAATAAAGTGATGACGAATTTCTATATGTTTAGTTTTAGCGTGATGTACTGGATTTTTAGTAATGTTAATTGCGGCCTCATTATCAACAAACAGAGGTGTGTTAAGAAACTGCAAACCGTAGTCGCGCATCTGTTGCTGTATCCACAGGATCTGAGAGCAGCAACTGCTAGCAGAAACGTACTCCGCTTCACATGTAGATAGCGCCACAGATGTTTGTTTCTTACACTGCCAGGTAACCAATCTCGGACCAAAGAACTGGCATCCTGCAGTTGTTGATTTCGCGTTGACTTTGTAGCATCCGAAATCCGAATCGGAATACCCTTCGAGCATAAAATCGCCTTTCCTAGGATACCATAACCCAAGTGACGGAGTACCTTTCAGGTAACGTAATATCCTCTTGACAATAATCATGTGCGATGCTCTCGGGTTAGACTGAAATCTTGCTGCGAGGCACGTTGGGTACATAATATCAAGACGTGAAGCAGTCAGATACATCAAAGAACCTATCATGGAACGGTAAAACGTTTCATTAGCCCCGTCTCCGGTGAGATCTGGGTGAATCCCATGATTAGTCGCAAGTGGGGTAGCAGCTGGAGTAGAACTTGACATTCCAAATTTCTCTAGAATATCATGCACGTACTTCGTTTGATGAATGAAAATTCCCTCAGGAAGTTGTTCAACTTGTAGACCCAGAAAGAATTTCATCTCCCCCATTGATGACATTTCGAATTTCTACTTCATCACCTGTTCGAAATCTTTGCACAATTTCTCATTTGTTGACCCAAAAATTATATCCTCCACATAAATTTGTACTATCAGAGGATGACCATCAACGACTTTAGTGAAGAGAGTGGCATCCACTTTTCCACGTATGAACTGGTTAGCGAGTAGGTGTTGAGACAAAGTCTCGTACCAGGCTCTCGGCGCCTGATGTAGACCATACAACGCTTTGTCCAGCAGATAAACTTTGTTCTTGTGGATTGGGTCAGTAAAGCCCGGCGGTTGACCAACATAAACCTCCTCTTTGACCTTCCCATAAAGAAACGCTGACTTTACATCCAACTGATATACTTTGAAATTCTTCCAAGACGCAAATGCTAGGAAAATTCTGATAGCCTCTAGTCGAGCGACAGGAGCATAGACTTCGGTAAAATCAATCCCCTCCTGTTGACTAAAGCCCTGAACAACGAGTCGAGCTTTGTTCCTTACAACCACTCCTCTGTCGTCCCTCTTACATTTGAAAACCCATTTTGTATTTATTTTTCTTTGACCATCCGGCAAATCAACTAACTTCCACACCCCCAACTTTTCAAACTGACTTAATTCTTCTTGCATCGCTATGACCCAAGAGTCTTCAGTAAGTGCCTCTTTGTAAGTTCTCGGTTCGACCTGCGAGATAAAACAACTTAATGAAAATTCAGTTTGTAAAGGTGCTACTATAGAATAAAAACATGTTAAGCCCTGATCAATTTGACGTCTCGTGCGAACGCCCGATTGCAATTCTCCTATGATTAACTCCTCTGGATGATAAGAAAGAGTTCGCGGCATCACTTCGCTTGGAACATCTACATTTCCCTCCAGATTAGTAACATTCTGCTCTGCATCTTGTTCACCAACTTGGTTTGTTTGACTTGACAACTGGATCTGCTCCCCCTCAAGATCTGAATCACCATGGTCAAATACTGGCATGTTATCAGCTTCTTGATCATCATTCACCTCCGACTGATTTCCAGGAGCAACTTCATCATCATGTTCACCAGCATTACTAGGACCTGCTTCATCGTCATTTGAAGTTTCCCGAGGTCTTCTAGAATATTCCGCTGGGAACCTGAGCTGCGACTCATACTCTCGCAAAATATCCAGCTCATCAAAGAAATCTTCTTCTTCCTCAGATTCTTCCCTCATGTCAAACGAATCCCAAAGTTTGTCATAATGATAACGCCATGAATCACCAGGATTCTGTGGCGGCATAGTGTACCCCTGACATTCAACATTCGCTGCATCAATAATCCGCTTCTCGCTTGGTACAAAGACACGACGTGTAGGACTTGAATATCCAACAAAGATTCCCTCAAAACTCTTTGAACCAAACTTGCCATTAGGCTCTATTACCGTACAGGGTGACCCAAACGGTTCTAGATACTTCAAATTTGGCTTGCGTTTATTGATTAGCTCAAAACACGTCTTGTTGAACTTCTTTACAGTAAGAACTCTGTTGAGAGTATAGCATGCAGCAGAAACAGCTTCAGCCCAGAAATTAATTGGTAACTTAGAATCTGCAAGCATCGTTCTGGCTGTCTCGATTAGCGTCCGATTTTTGCGTTCTGCAACTCCATTCTGCTGCGGAGTGTACGGAGCACTAAACTCATGCAGTATACCTCGTTCGTCACAAAATTCTTCCATCTTACTGTTTTTGAATTCAGTACCATTATCACTGCGAATTCTACAGATTGGCCTCTGATACAGATTCTCAATTCTTTTAAACAACGCCATCAAGCTGTCAAACGTTTCGTCTTGTGATTTCAAGAATGAAACCCACGAAAATCTGGAATAATCATCAGTGACGACCAAACAGTAGGAATCTCCTGTTATACTCTTGACGTTCACTGGACCAAACAAATCCATGTGAAGACGTTCCAATGGTCTTGAAACTGAATTGACTTGCTTTGTAGGGTGTGACTTTTTCTTCTGTTTGCCTTTGACACAACTTATGCACTCCCCTTCCAGATGAAAACCTTTGACATGCACTCCTGTTACCAAATCGTTATGCACCAAGTGATTCATTTTCCTTAGGTGAATATGCCCCATCTTTCGGTGCCATAATCTTGATTCTTTCTCCGTTGCTCTGGACACAAAACAATGAGCCTGACCCGTGGTTGTAGTAGCAACGCTCATGTCCAACACGTACAGATCGTTGACTCTTGGTGCCCTCATGATGATCCACTCTTCAGGTATCACAAATCCCGGTTTCAAGATCAAACATTCTTTGTCGGTGAAATGAGTAGTATACATCCTGTCACAGATCTGGGAGATACTGAGCAGGTTGTTCTCCAACTCAGCGATGTAGTTAACTCTCTCAAACGTTATAACACCATTTGACAACGTTCCTTCACCTATGATCCTTCCTCCTTGATTACCCGCAAAACCCACGTAACCACCATTAATGTTATTCACATCATACAGCAGCGCGGTCTTCCCTGTCATATGCCTTGATGCTCCACTATCCATTATCCACCTGGATACAAGTTTTGGAAGATCCTTCACATAACAAATCATCATTTAAACAACTTCAAGAAAAATGCCGATTCATGCTTCGCAATCCAGGAAGCTCTAGCAATTCAAACTGCTTAATCAAACATGGTGTCCACCTAGGCTTCATCAGCCTTTGGTGTAACCTTGACTCTCGCAATTTGAATTTTGAAATTTTCAGCCTTGAGAGGTGGAAAATTTGCATCATAATCAACCGTAATTGATTCGTCAGCCTTCTTCACCTCAGAAGTTGAAACTTTCTTCTCGACTTTTGATTCAATTTTAGGTTTCCACACCTATTGAGTTAATGCAACCCGTTTGTAAAATGTGTCATTTTTAGTTACCGACTTCTTTACAGGTTCATTCTTCACTTTTAAGTTGTTAATTTTAACATTTTTCTTCTCAACAAACATCAGTGTTTTACCCTTCACATCATCCTTCTTCTGTTGAACTTTCACAGCTTCAGTCTTAGGCTTCACATAAGTACACTTTCGTGCAATGTGACCAACCTGATCACACCTAAAACAAGTACGAGTATCAGCTACCCGACTCGTGCCTTCAGACTGAGCCTGTGAAGCTCTCTTCTCAAAAAATTCTTTGTTAGATTTTGAAAAAAATTCTTTTTCTTCATTAGCAAGTGAATTTGAACTGTTCACAAACTTTTTCTTCTCGATAAACCTCTTGTTTGGAACATTCCTTTTCTGATACGGTTTACCCCCCTGATAACCACCCGACCAGTTATTTCTGTTGTTATTGTAAAAACGCAGTGGATTAACAGATTTCTTGTTATAAACCCTATCTTTCTTTCGACTCAAATTATTCACTGCTGACAATTCAACTTCAAAAAGTTTGAAAACATTGGTCAATTTGTTTATGTTAACATTCTCGATCGGAAACTCTGAATCCGAAAACAACTTATCCGAACCTATCATCTTGTAGATGACAAGGTTTGATTCTTCATCTAAGTTGTTCTTGGACTTTTGTTTCGGAATGTATTTGTCCAGAAAACAACCATCCTCCTCAGAAGTGTCACAATCCGGTTTTAGCACTTTATCAACCACACTTTTCACCACATCATTTTGGACACCCTCGTCATTGGAAGACGTAAACATGACATCAATGTTCTCAGGAAGTTGCACTTCATTTCCCTCCTCAAGTTCAACCAACCCAGATTCCTTTTTAGTATAATTATGCAAAATCGGCAGTGGAACTTTGTGAAACCCTACACCGGTACCGTCAGAAAACACATCTTCGCCAGCTTTGTTTTTCCCTATAGGTTTAGGAACAATGTTCTGCAACACAAAGCTTGCGGAGCTATAACTGTTAAGTTTCAACTGAATTCTGTCATTCTCAATTTCAGCTTCTTGAACTTTAAGTTTCAATTTAGCAATTTCATCCAGTTGTTTATTAATTGATTCTTCTTTTAGCCTTACCACAGCTCTTAGATATCCGTTTTCTTTAAACGTTTTACCATTTCGATCATCACTTTCTTTAACGGTGCTTTTGAGTTTTTCAAATTTTTCAGAAATCTTACGGTTTTCAAAAATTAACTTTTCATTTTCATTTTTAACTTTTTCATAATCAATTTTATCTTTTTCAATTTGATCAGTTAATTCTCTAATCCGTTCAGTTGAAGCTTTCACAGTTTTGTCACGACCAAGTATTTGATCCTCAACACTTCTGACTTTCGCTGTCAGATTTTTAATTTTCTCACTATTGAGGTACGTGACAGTGCTACAAAAATTGCATTCTTTGGTGCAATTTTTGCAGTCAGCATTTCCATCGATCTTTTTACCTGACGCATTTGTTGACGCACTTGGACTGACTTGGCCTTTAGACTCAGTCACAGAGTTAGAGTCTACCTCAAGTGCTTTCGCAGCTAGCACTTTGTCAGCCATTTTTCCCAGATTCTCTGCCATCAACTCCTGCGTAGTATCAATCACGCCAGTATCAATCTGTTTTGCTTTCTCAAACTCTTCTTTTTCTTTCATCTCTTTCTCCTTTCTCTCCTTCTCTTTCTCTTCTTCAATCATTTTCTGGGTTGGCTTCCCCACCATTTGTGTTGCCAATACTCATCCTCTTCTTCATACTCCTTGACAATGGCTTCTATATCAAGTGTCTTGTCATCAATTGCAATGTTGCCATACGGATCAAGATAGCATTCTCTGTCCGGATCCCATCTTTTCGCTCTTCTAGCTTCCAGAAATATACCAGAAATTCTAATGATTTTGTTTTGGGCAATCATTTTCCTGTAGTTATATTTCTGCTCTTCAGTTCGATTATCTTTCCATGGAATGGGCTCATTCTTTGCCATAAAAGCATAACCGACAGCGTCTTCTTCCGGTAAAACTTCCTTACTCCAATCGTACCCCTCATCATCATAAATCACAGCCAGAGCCCTTGATTTGTCTCTGTTATCTTCAGACTGCTTCAATCTGGGCGGCTCAGATTTATTCTGATGGTAAATTGCCTTTTTGTAGTAATCGTCTCTAAACGGATTCTCTGACTCATCAGCGTATGCGTTTCTGCATTCACGCTTGAAGTGACCCTTCTGCTTACACTTAAAACAAGTCACCTTCGATTTATCGAACCCCAGCTTAGTAGACGGACCACCGATCGTCTTCCTCCCGGTAATTTCCATGAAACGCTGAGCACGTCGAACAGCACTCACCATTGCCCAACGAATGTCAATAAACTCCATTTCTTCGGGGTCTATTTGATCGTAATCTTCTTTCGTCAGATTTGTGTTCCCGATCTTACCAGCCACCAACCCTTCATAAGATTCTAACACAGATGCCAAAAAGACCATCTGTTGCTTAGCCGACTCCTCATCAAAATTCTGTGCGTTCTTCAGATCTATTGCGATGTTACAAGAAAACTTCGCATTAGAACGATTTGCAGAAGACGAAGCTCCACTGTGATAACCACTGTGACTTCCGCTACTTGGACTGCTTTGACTTTCTTTGCTTGCTGGAGATACATTCTCAGCTGAAAATGCAGTCTTTGGAGAAGTTGCTTTTGGCATCATGCTTTTTGGATAATAAAGATCCAAATTCTGCTGAGAAGAAGAGTGATTGACTTTGTAAGTTTTCTTCAATTCCAGCTCGTGACTTTCAAGTCTCTCAATCACCAAATCTGGAGTTAATTTTTCAGGAGCAATAGTGTTCTTCAACATAAGAGCATAATATCTCCAATCAACCTCATCTGGTAATGAATCGAATAGTTTGTCAACTAGTTCTTCATCAGAAAACTTGATTTCATGTCTTACTAATTCCAACTTCAGATGACCGGACCTTTCTATCATTTTACAAACCGATTCATTCTTTAGACATCCAAAAAGATCAAATTCTTTTCTAAGAAGCTATCGTTTGTTTTTCACAATTTCCTCGCTTCCTATACATTTTGCTTTAAGTTTATTCCACAAATCTTTTGCATTTGAGTAATCGATCAAAGAAATGATGTCTTCTCGGACAGATTGGAATAGCAATGCCACACACTTTTGTTCAGCTACAAACGACTCAATTTCTTTGGCTGATGATAAAGTATCTCCAGTTTTGTCTCCGAGTGTGTACCCATTTTTCAGACTTTTCCAACTTGCATACGCAAAAGCCATCAACCAATCTTCAAATTTTCTTGACCAACGACTGTACTCCTCAATTGCCATTAGCTTCGGAGGTTTGTTGAATGTTCCAAATGCACTCTCGGACTCCCAAGCTTCTTTCTTTTTCTCTTTCGATTGATTCTCATTCGTATTGCTCGACAATGTATCATTGTTTCCTGTACTTCCCGTGAATGCATACATGTCGCTGAACGGATTCAAGAAAATATCGTCCATCGTAAATGTACCTGTAAAATCAGACAACACTTAGAAAAATTTTGGTTTTTGAAAATATCAGATTCAAACGGAATACTTTCAAACGGAATGATGCAAATGATGGTTCAAACGAACAGGTTATTTTCAAACGGAATGAACTTGTCCGTTTGAAATAACAATAGTGTCAAACGGAAGGTATTCAAATGGTATGGTTTCAAACGACCACTTTCAAACGATAGCTGTTTCAAACGATGGTCTTTCAAACGACAACCTACAAACGATAGCTGTTTTGATCGTTTGAAAATACACCACTTTCAAACGATAGGTTTGTTTTTCAAACGGAATGGCTCTGTTCAAACGATAGGAGAACTCTCAAACGAACTGCGTCATTTTCAGACGGATGATGTCACTTTTTCTCGAACAATTTCAAAAGGTCATGATGATTTTGATTAGTTTTAGATCGAATTTTAGTTCCAAATTGTCAAGGATTAATTAATAGTGAATTTCGTTTGATATGTGAACGTTTCAAGCCATTTTAACCGTGACAACTATTCAAAATCAGAAAAGAAAGGTAGAAGTGAGATAATCCGGCGATTTCAAGCTCTGATACCACTTGTAGGACCGTTCCGATGACCTTAAACGTTAGTAGAAGTAGTTCATCTCAGTTTACAAAGGCGGAAACAAAGTAAACCAAGTTAAAACAGCTTGTTCCTTCCAATTTCTCTTTCTATTACTGATTGCTAGTCTTTACAATGATTCTGATACAAATCCGGCAGCACCTCGACTCACAAACACACACATACAATCCTCCCTGTCCGTTTCAAATGAACCCTATTTATAGACACATGACCTTCCGTTTGAACGACACCAACAGGTTCAAACAGCCAAGGTTTAAACGGCCAGACATGTACAAACGGTCAGAGTTGTTTCAAACGGCCAGGATCATTTCTAACCTAAACAACCCTAATTTAATCATGTTTGAACACTTGTTTAACCTATCTAGACACAAGACTTAATAAGACGTAGTCAGCAGACACTTAATGCACCAACAATGTGATTGATGATATTAATATTATTTTGTGATATTAATATGTGGTAAATGTTTAAAATTCAGATGGACAACATAGTG
This sequence comes from Helianthus annuus, assembly GCF_002127325.2. NCBI lineage: Eukaryota > Viridiplantae > Streptophyta > Magnoliopsida > Asterales > Asteraceae > Helianthus > Helianthus annuus. Next base: position 72,089,855 of record NC_035445.2, read on the forward strand.
AATCAGGAAAACCAGAATGATAACATTCAGAATGACAATAACCCGAATAATGAGAATCCAAACAACAATAACAATGGAAACCAAGTGGATAATAGTGTCATCCAACACATAGTGGCACAAGGAATAATAGATACAATGCCATTTATTATTCAAACTGTTAAGGAAGCTGATAATAAAAGTAAACATAGTAGTAAGCGACCAACTGAACCGAAACACAGCGTGAACAATGGACCTGTACTTCAAGCGCCCATTCCCAAAAGAAGAAGAACCATGCCTTGTAGTTGTTCTTATAAAGAATTCTGGTCTTGCAAACCAATAGAATTCTCGGGCAATGAAGGACCCATTGCAACTCTACACTGGATAGAAAAGACTGAGGCTGTTTTAAAAATAAGCAAATGTGCGGAAGAGGATAAAATAATGTTTGCCTCCAATCTGTTTAAGAACCCAGCCTTAGAATGGTGGAACACTATCCTTCAGTCAAGGGGAAGTGATAGGGTTTATAATATGGAATGGGAGGAATTTAAAAATATGGTAGAAAGGAAATTATTCCCTCCCAATGAAAAGGAACAAATAGCAAATAAGTTTCTGAACCTTAGGATGACAGGGGTGGATAGTAAGGGATACACTACACTATTCTTTGAATATGCTAGAATAGTACCAACCCTTGCATCACCTGAACCAGTATTAATCTCCCGTTACATCTGGGGATTAATCGGGGAAATTAGGCATGTAGTCAAAGCAGCTCGACCTCATACTATAGAAGAAGCTATAGAACTAGTAAATACCTTGACTGATGAGTTAGTGCTTACACGAGAAGAAGACCAAAGGAGGAACCTAGCTCAAAGACTTACCCAGGAATTCCGTTCTGGAAATTCCAACCGTGGGAAAAATGTAGGTTCCACATCTACACCTTATTGCAAGTATTGCAAAAGGAAGCATTCTGGAAGATGCTCCATATATTGCAATTTCTGCAAAATATCAGGACACAAGGAATAAGATTGCAGGAAGAAAGCCAACAACAAGATATGCTACAACTGCGGAGAATAAGGTCATATAAAGCCAAACTGTCTGAAATTAGCTCCAGCTACGAACAACAAGAACACCAAAAATGCTAGAGCATTTGTTCTAACTGCAGATGAAGCCAAGATGATTCCAGACGTAATAGCCGGTACGTTTTTAGTTAATGATGTTTTTGCTAAAGTATTATTTGACTCTGGTGCGAACCAAAGTTTTATTAATACTTCATTTTGCAAACTTCTTAATCAATCATTAACTAAACTCCCACAAGAATGTCTAGTAGAGACAGCGAATGGGGAAACCGTTAGGATTTCTGAAATCTTGCAGGGAGCAAGAATAGAATTTTTGAATCAAAAATTTATGGCAAACCTTTATCCCATGAATTTCGTAGGATTCGATATCGTTTTAGGAATGGATTGGTTAATAGCCAATAAAGTCAGTATTTTATGTGATCAAAAGTCAATTCAAGTAGACTCACCAAAGGGTAAAAAGATGGGTTATTATACTAACACGTGTGCATTTGTGTAAATTATAGATAATTCTCAGGAAATCCTTATAGAAAACCTAAGACAACAATGTGAGTAATCTCCTTTTTGTAAACAGTTTTTACAAAACCTTAACCAATTTACAATGCAATTTAGCAGTGATTGAGTCTTTGTAATTCTACAATTACTGCCGGTATGTTGGGGTTTTGTATACAAAATGTGTAACACGTTGCCATTGGACAAAGAGTTAGCCAATGTGTAATATGACCCACCAGTCAGGATTGACAGTACTGAATAAGTAATTGGGTAGATGTAAACATTGTAATAGCTCTCAATACTGTTTAAATTAATAAAACTTTCCTTGATTAAACTGGGATTCACTCACCAGTATTTCCCACTGACAAAATGTTTTTAAAACGCGTTTCAGGTAACACAATGTGAAAGCCAACTAGAAGCCAGCTGGACAGCACTGAAGGCTTGGAAAAGTGGCTATAAAAGTTACCTAAATAAAGAAGGCGTTTTATTAAAAAAATGGGATTTATCCCTATAAACCAGTTGTAATGAAAACTTGGGTTTTATCCCAATATGTTTATTTATATAAAATGTGGTATTTTACTCTGATAAAATATTTCCTAACTACGGTCCTGATGAAATTTCCGCTGCCAAATTAATAAACACCGATACCACCAACACCATTGTTCGTGGCAGCCCGTTCCCGAAACAGATAGGGGGCGGGGCTTGCGACAGTATAACCAACCCCTTAAGGGATCGACACATCATTGGAGTCGCAGCCCTACATGTGCGACAATATCAAGGCAGGATCAAGAGACACACCTCTTCAAGATCAATCACGTCCACAAGTTCAAGAGTCGCAACCGTTCATGAAGAGAAATGTCTACAATCGCACCTGTTTGTTTATATAAAGAGGGTTTGTAAGTTTCATTTGAAAACATCAGAATCACTTGTGTTGTCACAATCATATTCAATATTAATCATTCTTTTTGAATTCTATTGTTCTATCATTGTGTCTTTAATTGTTCATCAAGGGTTCTGACCAACAGTTGTATCAGAGCACATGTTTCAAGTCTGGGAAAAAGAAGAAACCGATTGGAACATCATAACGAAGTTCTCACGAATTTTTTTAGGTTTTGTATTCGTTTCAAAATTGAATTGCAGTTTGATTAATTGATTAATTTCAATAAAAATTTCATTCGTTTAAATCCATTTTATTTTAAATTCAATCCCGGATCAAATTTGTTTTTTCAAAAAGAACATAAATATCGTTTAGAAAGAACGAAATTCAAAACCAATAGCAAGTCAGAAATTTGAGAAAATCCTGTGTGGTACGAAATCTTATGTGGTACGAAAATCCTATGTGGTATAAAATCCTTCGTGGTACAACCTCTATGGTACAAATCCTTCGTGGTACAAGACCTTCATGGTGGAAAATCCTTTGTGGTGCAAGAACCTTCGTGGTGATAAGACCTGTGTGGCAAAGCAAGAAAAAAAGACCTGTGTGGCAAATCAAGACCTGTGTGGCAAGCAAGAAAAAAAGAAAGACATGTGTGGCAATCAAAAACCTGTGTGGTGCAAGCAAGAAGAAAAATTGAAGTATGTCAAGAAGAGACGACAAAGATAGCACGTCAACCTCAATTCATGAGCAATGAAATATATCCCTTCAATGCCCAAAGTTGACTGAATTGAATTACATTCAATGGGCAATCTCGATGGAAACGATCTTGAAGGCATATAGTGTTTGGGATACGGTTGTTTTAAAAGAAGGGGTAGATGAGAAAAAGGCGCATACAATGAAAGCAATGATCTTCCAAACGTTACCGGGAGATATTCTAATGCAAGTTGCGCAATACAAAAGTGCAAAAGAAGTTTGGGATGCAATCAAAGTACGATATCTTGGAGCCGATATGGTTCAGAAAGCGCGTCTGCAAACTTTGAGAAGTGAATTAGAAGCCTTAAAGATGGGAGAAAACAAAACAATAAGGAGTTTCGCAAGCAAGTTGGGGGTATAAAATCCAAGTTTAAAAGCCTCGGTACCACCATTAAAAATAAAAAGATTGTAAGGAAATTACTTATTCTATTCCGAAAAAGTTTCTACCGATTGTGGCATCCATCGAGCAGTGTTCAGAAATAGATAAAATGACATTTGAATAAGCAGTGGGTAGGATTACAGCATTTGAAGAACGCCTGAAGAGCCAAAACGAACCGGAGAACAATAATCTGTTAATTGCAACTTCAGACAACCATTCCGGAAATAGGCATCATGGAAAAGGATGCGGCGATCAAAATCATGGTAGAGGACGTAGAGGAAGTTCGTTTAGAGGAGGAAAAGGACGTGGACGAAATATAGATCGAGGAAATAGAGACAAGAGTGAGTTAAAGTGTTGTGAATGCAGTGAATTCGGTCACTTCGCATACGAGTGTAGCAAGCAAAAAGATAAGGAAAAAGAGAAGGACGAAGAGGCTCATCTTGCGTTGGAAGAAGAACCAATGCTACTACAAGTCAAGCAAGTTGAAGACCTATAACAACTTAAGGATGTTCGTGATTGGGGGTGAATGAAGTTTTAATCTCTCACATCCAAGTTCGTACGAGGGTTGTTTAGTAATTAGTTAATAGTTATTTTATATGAGAGTTAGATAAGTTATGAAGTACAAGGGCCAAAGATGGAAAGATGAAAGTGTATAACCAACCCCTTAAGGGATCGACACATCCCTTAAGTCGTAGCCCTTCATGTGCGACAATATCAAGGCTGGATCAAGAGACACACCTCTTCAAGATCAATCACATCCACAAGTTCAAGAGTCGCAACCGTTCATGAAGAGACACGCCTCTACAATCGCACCTGTTCGTTTAGTATAAATAGGGTTTGTATGTTTCATTTCAAAACATCAGAATCACTTGTATTATCACAATCATGTTCAATATTAATCATTCTTTCATAATTCTATTGTTCTATCAGTGTGTCTATCATTGTTTATCAAGGGTGTCTATCATTGTTTATCAAGGGTTCTGACCAACAATATGCGATTGCAACAGGACATGCTTCCTTAGAGACTAAGATTTGTATGAAGTATAATGTAGATTGAGCAAGATCGAGCTCTATCTACTACATGTTATATTCAAGTAAATAAAAAATTAGTTCACTTTTAAAAAATAAAAGTTTTTTTTTCTTCAAAACTAGTGTTTTCAGGCTGGTGAGTTTTTTATTTTTTTTATTAAGCTGCTAAGTTGTTTTATTTTTTAATATTTAATTATGGGTTATTGGATTTTATCACCCCTGACTATTGGCTATTTGCCGTTGTCACCCCCAACTATCACTTTGACGTTCGTCACCCCCAACTTAACTCTTAGTGTGTTCTGTCACCACGTCGTTAACTGATCACTAACTTTTGATCTTGGTACTATACTTTTAGAGGTGTCATAGGGATCTTATGAAGGTTTTAGTGATCTTAGGACACCCCAAAAGTATAGTAACAAGATCAAAAGTTAGTGATTAGTTAACGACGTGGTCACAGAACACACTAAGTGTTAAGTTGGGGTGACGGGCTTCAAAGTGATAGTTGGGGGTGGCAGCGACAAATAACCAGTAGTTTGGGGTGATAAAATCCAATAATCCTTTAATTATTTAATAAGTACAGTTACTTTAATCATAATTATAACTTTTCATATGCTATTTAAATAAACTTATTAAATACGATCTTTAACATAATTCTAAGTATGTTGCGATACGCTTTTTTCTATCTACATGTTGATATAAATTTACTCAAAACCGAATTATGAATAATAATATATATGTGATCCAAGCATTAAGGTACATTCCATCTAAGTTGCCTTGCCGTTTAATTATTATATTTTATAAAGGGACATCGTTATCTTGTTATCTTAGTAATGCAATATAACATTTTAGAATTCTTTATCTATCACTCCATAAAAGTTTAATTCGAACATGTAAAATATAGTTGATTTTTGTTAGTACATGATATGTGGACGCGACTCAGTTCGGTTCGGCTAAGGTTCGGCTCATGTCTAACGTCACGACTTTCCTCCGTCGTGCGTTCCAAAAGTTCTATACACAAAGTTGGAGAGCCAAATCTTCAGCACCAGGCCGGTTTACCAGACTTGGGCTAAACCAAATGGACGAAACACAACTTGGGACTCAAATGTTTTGGGCCAAAGCCCAAAGTCAACGAAACACATGGATATCGACGAAACAGACCTGTTTCGTCGACCTTGATCCCGTTTCGTCATGTGATCTTCCATTTCGTCGAGTATTGCTCGTGTTTCGTCGACCTACTTGTGTTTCGTCATTGCTGTGGCTATAAATAGGCTGAAGACAGAACAAAAACATAAGAGAGAGGACACAAGTGTGAGAGAATACACACGAGAGAACTGAGAGTTTACAGAGAGTGTTTGTAAACCTTGCTTTGTAACTGTTTTCAAGTATTAATACAAGGGTGTTAATCATTGAATCTCTATGTCTTGTATCTAGTGTTTCCTTATCTCTATCTCGGTTTGCTATCTCGGTTGGATTCCGCACAACCGGGTTGGTTTGTACACAAGGATTAGGTGAATAGATCCTCCCCTAGCCGGACCTACAAGTGGTATCAGAGCCTTGGCTCTTCTCCTTGTTTAAACCGAGTTGTTTTCGGGTGTTTTTCGGGTCTTTGAAGTTTATAATTTCTGGAAAAATTGGTTTATAACTTTGAAAATCCTAGTATTCTACTGTTAGTTCTTATAAAAACCATATTAAACTTTATTTTCACATGTTAAAATTTGGTTTTTAGTGAAGTTTCAAGCAAAATCGTGTTTCGGAAATTTGTTTGGTGTGCCTGAAAACTCATAAGATTGACCGGAAAACTCATAGGGTTCTTCACATCTTCAAAAAGTTTATCAAAATTCTTCATATTTACTGGGTTTGTTTGAAGATTATTATTGTTGATGGTTTTATTATAATAATGTTACTGTATGGTTGGTAGACTAAAGGTATGGTCTTTTGAAAAGTAGGAAAGTATGGGTGTTCGAAAATATTGGTTTGGAAATCATACTTGTGTCAGACAAGATAATCTTTTGAGATAATATCTCACCTTCTTTCTACTTTGAATTTAGTCAACAAAATCAGTTTCGTCGAAATCAGTTTCGCCAAGAAACACAGACTTTCATCGATCATTTAATATCAAGATTTGGTTTCGTCGATGAGAAGTCTAATCTTTTGTTTCGTCGCATCAAATATCAAAAGTGTTTCACCGATTATCAAACATTTATCAGTTTCGTCGGGTTTCAAACACAAGTGTGTTTCGTTGATCAGTAATCAGTTTCGTCGGGTCTCAAACAACAGTCAGTTTCGTCGTCATTGTCATCAAGTTGTTTCGTCGACCTCATAAAGGATTCCAGTTTCATCGAACAAACAAAACAATTCTGTTTCGTTATCATTCTAGTTTCGTCGTTTGAATCAAACAAAAGCATTTCGTCGAGATACTTGTGATTTTTAACAGAAGACTTGTAAAAGTGTTTTAACTGCTTGTTTCAAGTGATTTTATCAGGTACTCATTTTTACATATTCAAAATGAATCCGGATTGGTGGGGTACTCCGTCAACTGCCGAAAGCAAGTATAGAAGCATGGGTTTGTCGCCATCATGGGCCGAATCTCCCGCACCCGCGTCTTCACAAGCAAATGCAATTTCGACAGGTCAATGGGCGTTTGTTTCAAATCAAACTCCAAGTATTCAAAGCATACTCCTAAGTGAAAGCGAAACCGGAAGTCTAAATCGCCCACCGAAATTGATGCACATAAACGAATATCCTTGATGGGTAGATAGATTCCATACATATGTCCTTGGGCAAAACACGAAATTGTGGTTATGTTTTACCACAGATTTCGATCAAGCTCTTGAGGTTGCCGCTTCGACAGCCACAACATTTGCCGATCTTTCGGAAGATCAGAAAAAGGCATATGATTTGGAAAAGAAGGCATATGCTATTCTAACTCAGGCGTTGAGCAAGGATATCTATCATCAATTTGTCAGCTTCAAAATGACAAAGCGATTATGGGATGCATTGAAGACGAGAGGTGTAGGAAACGAAGCGACACGCCAATTGCGACATGACTTACTCAAGAAGGAGTTTGATGGCTTCATGTGTATGGAAAAATAATCCTTGGGAGATTTGACAAGTCGGTTTTATCACTTGCTGACTGAATTGGGTAATTATGGGGTAGTAACAACTCCAGCAGAGGTCGTCACAAAGTTTGCCCATGCATTGCCACCTCAATGGAATAGTTTCTTGGAAATCTTGAAATACAATGGCGTACTGGCTACGAAAAATAGCAATGACTTCGTTCAGCTCTTGGAAAACAAAGATCAGGAAGAAACCCTAAAGGCGAAAAGGGTTCCAGTGCCACAAAATCCTGATATGTATTATGGAACTTCTAGCACTTCTACAAGACAAGTTTCACATGCTCCACTTCAAAAGGCGTTTGTTACTAGCACAGATTTATATGGCAATCCGATATAGGTTCCAGTAAAGCCAGCTCCAACCACAGACTTGTATGGAAATCCGCTTCAACCAGTTCCCCAGCAGCAAACCCAAAGGTCTCCTGTAGCTACTGATCTGTATGGGAATCCGTTACCAGTTCCAAAACAAGCATGTTATGGAAGCACCTCATCTGTTGGTTCGTCATCTAATCCAAATACAGTTCGGCTCGACACTTCAAGCTTCTCGAAAGTAAGTGTTGAAGTAGCAAAAGAACATATGGAGCTACTGAACACCTTGGTAAGTGCGTATTGTGGGTTAGTAGAAGGTCAGATCGGAAACATCAATCTGACACAAGAAGATTATCAGCAGATCGATAAGGAGGAAATGGATTTGATGGATATCAAATGGACTTTCGTAAGTGCTGTAAGGCGGGCAAAGGATTTCATGGAAAGGACTGGCAGAACCAGCTTGGAAAGCAAGAAAGACACCAAGTATGGGTTCGATAAGCAGTCTGTTAAGTGCTTCAACTGTGGTGAGCGAGGTCACTTCAAGAGAGAATGTACAAAGCCAGCTCAACATGGGAACCAGAATCCGTTCAGGAATCAAGGCAACCAACAGAATCAGAACAGGAATAACGAGCGTACGTTGATACCTGTCAACAACCCAAGTCAAGCAGGACCATCAAATGCCAACCAGGCTCTTGTGGTACAAGTAGATGAAGGTTGTGATTGGTCAATTCAGTTGGGAAATGATACACCGGATGGAACAGCTTGTTTTGCTGAGGTTGTCAAGGACCTTAAACACGCAAATGGTGGAGAATCTTTCACCAATGGTGATGAATCTTCTGAAGACGAAGACAGTTCTGGTTACAGTAGAAGCTCGGATGAAGAATCTCAAACTCAGGTGATGATCAGTTGGATGACACGTCAAGTGTGTCAGTCGATGCAGATGTTGATGAGCTATTGGGAGAAGCTGCAGCAGGAAATCATAGGAAATCTATATTGGTGGATCAAGCTGCTTATTCTTATTCTTCTCTCCATTCAGCCTTTATGGCTAATGTCGACAGTTCATCAAGTCAGGTATGTGTCGATGAACCTACTGTTGTTGATTGTGATAATTGTGCTAGCTTAATTGTTAAATGTGCTGATTTGGATGCAAATATGTCTGAGTTGCAAGGCAAACATGAGGCTTTAAAAGCTAATTTGTTTGACTTGCAAGACAAACATGTTTCGTTGAATGCTAAGTGGTGTGACTTGCAAAGCAAACATGAAGCTTTGCAAAACAAGTATGATGTGACATTCATCCACAACCAAAAGTTGACAGTAGATCTTTCTAAGTGCACAGAAGCCAACATGTTTTATGAAAACCATGAAAAGGAATTTAAATCAATGATTGAAAAATTAAAGAAAGATAAAACTGAGTTGCCAAAAATGTTTTCAAGAAAACAAACTGACATAAATTTGTATATCAATCGCCTTGAGATAATGCAAAAAGAGATGGCTTGTGTTAAAACTGAAAGTGAGGCGATCCAGCTCAAGTTAGACAGTTATTTAAGCTCTAGCTATGTGTTGGATCACATCATTGATGTTCAGAAAGAGAAAAAGGATGTCACATGCATTGGATATAAGAAATGTCCACCACCTGTTAGACACAATTATGATGCTATGCCTGATGAGGAGGATAGAACTTACTTTGAGCCATTTGTTCCTTTAGACATTGAGGAATTTCCGATCGGACTTGGATACAAGAAGAAAGTATCATCAGATTCGGATATGTTAGCAGATACCTGTGTGTCTTCTGCTGAACCGAATCAGGATCCTCCAGTTGTTATTGAGGATGCTGATTCTTCTGATGATGAATCTGATGATACTAATTCAGCAAAGTCTGATGCGGTAATCAAAGAAGAGGACATACCTCTTGAGAATCATATTCTGTGTGATCCTTCTGCAAAACCCGCTAAGACTGTTCCAACCGAGTCCACGTCTGCGAAAGAGTCTAAGAGTGTGAATTTGATGTACACTCTTGTTGGTGATGCTAAAATTTATTCTGATAAAGATTTTCCAATTAAGAATGTAAATCAATCCTCAATCAGTAAAGTTTTTGAAAATTCGACAAGTAAGTTCTTGGGAAAGACAGGATCACACGTTGTGGTAACACAGTGTCCTCCTATCCCAAAAGCCGAAGTTCGAAAACAATATGGCAATCAGAAATTATCGACAGTGAAAAAGCAGCAGAATCATACCAAATCAAAGGGTAAATTACCGACTCAAGGTCAAAGGAAACCAAATCAGAAAAGGGACAAGAAGGTGAACTTTGTGAAGTCAAAGGGAAAAGACAAAATTGAAACATTTGAAAACAAATCTAACTTAGATTTTGTTAAGCAAGCAAAAGTGTTGAAAAGAAATGAACCAAACAGTTCAAAACCAAGTACCTCGGGATCACAAAGTTCATCATCGATAAGACAATCACATGTTACTTCGGGGTTTGTTGAACGAAGATCATGTTTTGAATGTGGTGAAATTGGGCATATCATTCGAAATTGTCCGTATCTTCATAAGTTAAAAGCTAAAGTTGATGATCCCCGTGAACGAAATTACCAAAAGCGATCTGTTTCTTCAAAACAAGATCCCCGCCTTATACGAGAAAGGGAAAAGAAACAGAAACGCCAACAAGTCAAGGTGATTGAGAAAGCACTTAAGACTGATGTGGTTCAAAAACAATCTGTTTCAGTTAAACCAGAAATTTTAAAGTTTTCAAAAGCTTCAAACAATCACGAAGTTAAGTTTTCAAACAATCAAACTGGTAAAACTCAACAGACATGGAAACCTAAAATGACCACAAATTCAGGGGGACCATCACAATTTCCTAACCATCAAAAAGTGGAAGTTATTGTTGTTGATGAAAATGGAAGACCCAAGACCACAATGGCTTGGGTCCCCATCTCCAACTAATCATGTGAGTTCATGTGCAGGGTGTTCCAGGAGGAACTATCAGTAGTCATTGGAATGTTGATAGTGGGGCATCCAGGCACATGACAGGCGACATGAAGCTTCTCTACGACGTCAAATCTATTAGAGGAGGTTATATTGCTTTTGCTGGAGATAAAGGCGGATATATTACTGGTGAAGGAATGATATCCAACGGGTTGTAAGTTTTGATAAGATCAACTTTGTGCAACAACTTGATCACAATCTTCTCAGCGTTTCATAAATCTATGATAAACAGTTCTCAGTACACTTTGATGCAAATGGATGTTATGTGCTGAAACCCGGCTTCAAAATTCCAAAAGAATGGATTCTCTTATCTGCTCCAAGGATAAATGATTTGTATGTCCTTGATATGAGCCAAGCTATTACAACGTCTGCACAAGCAACATGTTTCGTTTCCAAAGCCACAGAAAAAGACTCAATCTCTTGGCACAGACGAATGGGTCACATTCACTTACGCAAAATGAGTCATTTGGTGTCAAATGAATTGGTGAATGGTGTTCCTCTTAAAAATTTCCATCTTCAAGACGTCTGTGTCTCGTGCCAGAAAGGAAACATACGAAGAAGCGACACCCGACTAAGAAGATCAACACGGTGGCCGTTCCGCTCGAACGTTTGCACATGGATTTGTTCGGTCCTGTCAAGCATAAAAGCATCCGGAATGATCAATATTGCCTCATGATAATTGATGATTATTCAAGATTTTCTTGGGTGGCGTTCATGGCACACAAGCGTGAAACCTTTGGTATTATCAAAAACTTGATCATTCAGATTGAGAATTTGTATAAGTTGAAGGTTAGACGGATACGTAGCGACAATGGTACTGAATTTAAAAACCATGCCATGGCGGAGTTTTGCACTTCAAAAGGTATTCTTCACGAATTTAGTACGGCTTATACTCCTCAACAGAATGGCGTTGCTGAACGTAAGAACCGTACATTGATCGAGACTGCTAGGACTATGTTGGTAGAGTCGCAGTTGCCCATTCCATTCCGGAGTGAAGCTGTGGCCTCTGCATGTTACACGTTGAACCGAGTCCTTACAGTCAAAAGGCACAACAAGACCTGCTATGAGCTTCTTCACAAACGAAAACCAGATTTGTCGTATCTTGAACCGTTTGGAGCTCCGTACACAATAATCGATCCTAATGGAAAGTTTGGGGCAAAAGCAATTGAAGGATACTTTCTTGGGTATGACACCCCAAACTTAAGAGTCTGGAATTTAGAGACTAAAAGGGTCGAAGAATGGTCTGAGGTCAGAGTACAAAGGCACACATTGCCAGTCAAAAATCCAGGTCAGCCATGGATGTTTGAGTACGATAACAATTCGATTAATGTTGAAGCAGTTGAAGAAAATGTTGCGGCAAGGATGTTTTTCGAGAGTGACAATGCAACAGATTCACCGTTGGTTCGTCCAATTATTGTCAATCAAGAATCATCTTCAGTGAACAATAATGCTCTCGACAATGAGGATTTTCACGATGATACCGAATTGAACGAATCTTCAGAGGATGATGAATTTCTCGATGCAGATCAAGAAGCTCCAACAACAGTAGTTCATGGTACTTCAGAGGGTACACCTCCAGTGGACGCCCCTAGAACAGCTGAAGCTACTGCATCATCCTCTTAGTCAATTCTGGGTATTGATTTGGTTGTTGATCTCAATCTCAACAATCTGGGTACAAATATTCGAGTTCGAGATAATCCAGAAACAAGGATTCACAATATCCATCCTCAACAAAACATCATCGGAAATGTACAGAGTGGCATTCAAACAAGAAACATGTTGCGAAACAACAACAATGCAGGCTTGTATGCAGCGATTCGAGAATCTGGTCAACAAAACGATTGGTCCTTTGCGTGTTACGTTTCACAAGAAGAACCAAAATCTATTAAAGAAGCTTTGAAAGATAATTCTTGGGTTGAAGCAATGCAGGAAGAACTGCAACAATTCCAGAAGCTAGGTGTCTGGAAGCTAGTTGAGAAACCTGAGAACTACAAGAAGATTGGTACCCGTTGGGTGTATAAATGCAAAAAGGATGACCGTGGAGTCGTTATTCGGAACAAAGCAAGATTAGTCGTTCAAGGTTTTCGTCAGATTGAAGGGATCGACTACAACGAAGTTTATGCACCTGTTGCAAGTCTGGAAGCAATTCGGATCTTTCTGGCTTATGCCTCTTTCAAAGGATTCAAGGTTTACCAGATGGACGTCAAAAGTGCATTCTTACATGGTGTGGTTGAAGAAGAGGTGTACGTCGAACAGCCTCCAGTTTTTAGTTTTTGAAGATCCTATCCATCCCGATCGTGTTTGTTGCTCAACAAAGCTCTCTATGGTCTACATCAAGTGTAAGTCCCATTAACCGGATCTTTCAATGATATCAAACAATCACCAAGTTTGTGCGGAATCCAAACTTGGTGAGATTCAAGAACAAACACGAAAATCAGAAAATACGAAGAACAAAGGACAATACTGAATCACCTTTAAACACTTGCACACGATTCTATTACTATGAATTAGCAAAACCGTCTAGTACAAGTGCTCACGACTACCAATCAATCGCCTCCCTCTCTAGAGAAATTGTAACAATGAGGTTCCAAAGGTTCAACCCTAAAACAAGTTAGAAACTTGTTAATATACATAGACAAGCCCACTTCCCTACATGGGCTCCCCTTGGGCTTGCTTGGCCCACATGGCCTAAAGCTTGGCCCAAGTGACCTATAAAGGTCCAAAACCTAATACTAACTAACCCGGTAAATCCCAGTTCGTAACCATAGCCTGTTGTGTTAATTTGATGCGTCAGTCTCACACTTTAGGGCCTAACAATCTCCCCCTAGACTGATGCCATCAAATTGTCTTCATAACATGAATTCAGCAACGTCTTCAACAAAGTCTATGGTTGTCGCTATGCTGCAGATGTTATGGAAGTTCTTGACTTCTGAACTCTCAGCACTGGGTCTCTTTCTTCAGCTCTTGTGGTTAGCTTCATATCAGGATCTCGATCAGCTTTGCTTGAAAATCTTGTTAAAAGAATGTGAGAGGAGGATTCTCAGCAGCTCTTTTCTTCTTCAATCTTTGTCTTTCAAGCAGGTTCACGGTACTTCTTCAAATGCACTATCACTGTCAGATGGCGTTTCGTATCCGGTTCTTCTGACTCAGGTACATCTTGTTGTTGTGATGCTCCATGCTTCTTCAGCAGCTAACAACATCTCAGTCTTCATCAACCCTTGTTCTTGATTGAAACCAAGTTTTGCACATGCTCACAAACTTATAAGCAAACATTTCTTATGCAACAGGGAGAGTACTATATGAACACTGGGAGAGTACCATATGAACACTAGGTACATCCAAGTACTTGTACTTGGATTTCACAATTTAAATTCTTTCACCTTTTGATGATCAGTCAAATCTTCAAGAACGGTTATATTTTTCATTTTAATTTTAAGAAAAAAAAAACAAATAAGCACTCTATTTTTGGATTTTTGAATTTTTTTGAATTTTTTTATTATTTTTTTTAATTTTAAGAACTAAAAAAAATCAAAATATAAACAACTATCATAATATACAATTACAATTGCAATGGGATCAAAATTCGTTTTCAGGCAGACTAAGGAACACTTTTCAGTACGAGCCTAATCAAACTGATCTATGCGATTGCCAATATGTTTGTCCACTTAAACTTTAACGCTCAACTTTCAATTTTCAACTTCGTAATATGCTTAAGGTAATATTATACTGTTATACCTGTGTGTCCCATTCCAAGGCATACCCCCGCGATCAAGGTAAGCGCAACGATTCATCGTAGCAGGTGAGTATACTGATGTCATCCTTTAAGATATCCTGACTGTGTCTAGCTCTGCATATAATCTGTTTTATCATGTTTTGATTTCTTAACAATGAACACCCAAATAAATACTAATCAAATCCCAGAAATATAAACAACACACTCTATCATGCAAGTATCTTCCCTACCACATATTTCACAAGTCCAATCCAGATTTCTGAAATCTTAACTGGGAATAGATAGAGAAGAGAACAGAATAGATCTTAAGCAGAGATGGTATAATATACAGATCAAATGAGTTTTTCTCAATTTGATATAGGTTTCTTGGGTTTCTTTTGGGCACTTGAGGGCCTCTTTCGGGTGTATTAGATCTATAGCGCGCCAACGTACAGCTAGGTCAGCATGTATCTGGATGCAGCAGAAGCTGTCGTTGCCTAGCACCTCCAGGTCAGCATGTATCTGGATGCAGCAGAGGAGGTACACGATTTTTTTCAGAGAAGATTTCAGAATCAGATCAAAATTGTGTGTATCGGGACAACATACAGACATTCAAATAGAAATGAACTAATTCCAAGTGACTTTCTTTCCTGGGGTCATGTACAATTTTAGTTCTGAACAGAAAGACAGCCAAGATATCCCCGGATGATTCAACAATATAAAGACCCGAAACCTCAGATGTTGGCTATCTATCAACGCAAGATTTAAGACCATAAAATCATACGCCGTTGGTATGTTACCCACATGGTACATAGTTCGTTATGTTTATATCACTTAGTATCTTTTATCATGTTGAGCGTCAAGCCTATCGACATATCGCCGTAGATCCTAGTCTTTTCAACTATGGCACCTTACATGTGTTAGTCAAGCCCTTTAACACGAACATTTATTTCACTTCCCATATCATGCAATTTTTCTTTTTGGCTTTTTCATTTTTCTAATGTTTTTGTATTTTTCTCATTTTCTCCCCCTAAACTGTATATATGTCTCTCTCTCCCCCTAAATTTGTGCATAAATCTTGTATTTTTGCGAAAATTTACCATTTACAAGAGAAAGGACACTTTATATACAAGGTTATAAACTAAGAAAAAGGGAAAATATTTTTGTTTAACCGTTCTATCATCAGATTAAAGACTAATCAATATTCAAATCAAAGTACTGAATTTAAACGGTACCTTTTGCTGATCTTATCTTACTTCTCTAATCTCCTCCAAAGGAAACATATCCTCTGTAAAAAAATTTGAACTTTTTGCAACAGTGAAATGTTACCCGTTTTTATCTCTGGAACAACCGCTATCAACATTCCAGAGATTGTCAACAGCTCCTCCTTGGTTGTTCCTGAAAAGTAAGGAGATTAGTAAGACATGGGTACCCAGGCCATCGTGGTCCTGGGTTTACCTGAAGCATCAAAATAAGACACTTCTTTCAAACACAAGTCCCCTTTCGTTTCAAGGGTTGGAGATGTGACTGCTTTTTGTTTTGCTCTCCAAATTTGTTTAGGCTTTTCTAGTTTCTTAGATGCCTTTGGCAAAACAGTTGGCTTATCAACCTTGTTATTTTTCGAAATTTGTGTAGGTTTCAAAGCTTGTTTTCTTTTTTGCTTTAGCAGCATTCCAATCCCTATCAGAAGGTTTAACATTGGGATTCACATTCTTCATTGCCTTAGGTGATAATACCTTCATCGGCTTGGAATGATTGTTATCCTTTGGTGTAACCCTCTGATTTTGCATATAATAGGATACATGGGGACGCCGTGTGCAGTTTCTAGCAATATGACCCGCAATGCCACAGTTGTAGCAAGTTTGTCTTTTCATCGGAAAGACGTTTTGAGCAGCTTGATTTGCTCCTGCAGGTCCTGAAGGACAAACCGGTCCTTTTTGCGCTTGATGTGCCTGCACATTTCTCTTAGACGAAGACGAATTTGGGTGCTTGTATTTGTTGTTTGTAGAAGTCTTGTTGCTCTGAGCACCATTCTTCATCTTTTCTCCCTTATTGGAGCTTTCAATCACCTTGTCACGAGCCTTATGAGATCGTGATTGTCCTTGATAAGCAGACTTCATATACCCCCGACTTTGATCTGCTTGTTTTGGCTCCTTTTGTGTGTTGTGAACCGGCTCACAAACATCAGCACAAGAGTGAGTATTGGCATTTTGCTGCACTTTTGGACGATGAACACAATTTCTAGCAATGTGTCCAGGAATTCCACAGTTGAAACAAGTCTGTCGCTTCAATGTATGGAGATTCGGAGTGCTAGCAACAGTTGCTGATCTGAT
Source organism: Helianthus annuus (assembly GCF_002127325.2). Taxonomy (NCBI): domain Eukaryota; kingdom Viridiplantae; phylum Streptophyta; class Magnoliopsida; order Asterales; family Asteraceae; genus Helianthus; species Helianthus annuus. The sequence goes on from NC_035445.2 coordinate 72,106,883, forward strand.
GGGTCTAGATAACCGAGCTTGCTTAGGTTGCTTTGCTTGTGTTCCATGTGCCTTTTCTGATTCTTTCTGTACCTGTTGATCAGAACTAGCAGAAGCATGAGATTCAGACAGATGATGTTTTTTGTCTTTTATAATTTTATCAGGATCATTTTGAAAAGACGATTCAGTTTCTGTTTTAATTCCCTTATCAGAAACATTTTCTTGTGACTTTTCATTCAATGTGACCACCTCTTCTGTTTCAAAATCTGGTTCAGTTTTAATTTCAAAAGATGTAGAAGTTTCATCAACACGTGTTTCATCAACGCACGTATCATGTGAATCTACTTGTGGTTTATTTTCAGCTACGGTTTCCAATGGGGTCCCACTAGATTCAACATTAGGGACGCCCACTGAGACAGATTCAGAAGAGGAATCAGGATACTCTTGAGAAGGAGTTTCAGTGGTTTCACTGAATGTGTCCGGAGGGACCTCACTTGTAACACTGTCATCAACTGAAACATTAGAAACATTACAATCACACGCATTAACTGAAAAACAATCACCACCACACTTATTGTTCAAAGATTCAACACAAACATCATCAGTTTTGCCCCAAACGTCAGACACACTTGACGAAACATAAGCAGAAAACGACTCAAACAAAGATCTACTAAAAGCAATATCAGATTCAGTTTGTTCAAAATAATTTTCAGAAATATTAGAATGAACAACTGGTTCACTCCCAAGAACATCTCCACACTTTACTTCAGATACTTTATCTGCACATGAAGACGAAGTGTTAGGATCAATTGAGCCTTTAGAAACAAAGTTTATTGGAGCAGACTTCTGTTTCTCAATTGGTTTTTCATTAAATGATGACTTATTGTTTTTGGGACCATAAGTCATGTTGCTTTCATTTATCATCTCCTCCTCAGTCATTGGTAAATAAGTATAATTATCATTGTAGGGAGAAGGAGTCTGATTATAACCCAAACCACGCCCTTTCTTTTCCTTGTACGCGAGCTGTTGATCACACAAGTTTTTGACTAATTTACTGGAAGAATCAAATTTCTTAATGTTAAGCTCATTTATTTGATATCTATCTCTTATATCTTCCAGTTCCTTAGTCACAGCGCACAGTTTCTCCTGAACATATAAGAGTTGAGATGATTTCACAGTTACATCATCCTTGAGTTTGACGATGTCTTTTCGCTGAGCTTCAATCTTTTCTTTATAAAGTTTTTCGTTTTTTGATAAAGTAAAGTTTTTATTTTTGATATCTTGATAATCTTGAATTAACTCAGCGTTGTGTATTCTATAAACTTCAACTCTTTGTCTACACTCAGGAGTGCAAAAGACAGAAAGTGTATCTTCAACAGTCATTTCTTGAACCACGGGTTTGTGAAATATGAATGCCATAATTTCAGCAGGTGGTTGATACTTTTGTTCTTCTCCTCAAAACACAAACCAAACGAGAATCCGTGTACTCGCTTATTCAAATACTTTGCACGCGAAAGAACGAACCCGCTTTCAAAACCGCACCTCGAAAATCTGTCAAAACCGTTATCACTAACAAACAAACCTTTTTTTTATTTTTAAAAAAAAAAATTAAGTTACTTTAATAAATTTAATAAAGATAAAGGTTTATTATTATTAATATTATTAACTATTATTATCAGTGTTGTAAAAGTCGCTAGGCGGTCCCTAGTCGGCCGACTGGAGAGTTGGGAGTAATCGGAGTACTCGGAGAGTAATCGGGGAGTACGCGGACATGGTAAATATAAAGAAAATTAATTGTTATATATTATTTATGTGTTACAATAAGCATAATTCATGTCAACTGAGTATAATTTAAAATGAAACATGTTTAAAGTTCAAATATTCTGAATACAAGTCCGACTAGTCTGAGTACAAGGCCGAGTAGTCCGAGTACAAGGCCGAGTATGCCGATTTTGACCGAGTTTGACCGATTAAAAGTCAACAAACCACGTTGACCGCCTAGACCGACTAGGCCGACTACGTCCGACTAGGCGCCGACTAGGCCGACTAGGCACCGAGTACTCCCGAGTAATCCCGAGGCCGACTAATTGAGACCGCCTAGGAGGAAGTCGCCTCGGAGGGGGTTCGAGGACCGAGTACTCGGCCGAGTAATCTGACTTTTACAACACTGATTATTATTATTATTATAAATAATGATTATGTAATGATGACTAAATGATTTGATTATTATTATTATAATTAAAAATCAATGAAACCTAAACACCACGTCTTCTTCTCCGCAAAATAAAACCCAATTTCGAAATAAACACCCGTCTGTCTTACTCTTCGTTACTCACTCGCTGAATGATGATGACAATTTTGAAGTATAGTCACCGGAGATTATAGACGATGATAGTGAAGGTGGTTGACGTCGGAAGTAGAGCGACGGTGATGGTAGGAGGTTGTCGCCGGAGGTGAATGACGGTGGTCGGAGCTGATGAAGGTGAACGATGAAACTGAGGTGGCAGGCGATGCGATGATGAAGATGTTGAACGATGAAAACAGTGACTCGAAACAATGAATGATGAATAAGATGAATGGCGTTTGTGAACTCGAAACGGGCACTCGAAAACTTCAAGATAGATGATAATCGAAGCCTCACTTCTGTTCTTTGAAGATGATTTCGACTCGTGAGGTGTTTGATGACTCGAAACAGCTGACTCGAGACCTTAACAGTGAACGAACTCGTAACCGAAAACTCGAAACCGTGATAACTCGAAACCTTTTGTGATGGTTGTGGCTCGTAGTGAAGATGGCAGACTCGTAAACGTGATGAAGGTGATGACTCGAGACAGTAGACTTGAAATCTCAACTCGAAACGAACCGAGGTTGCGACTGTGATCTTGATGATGATGACGATGAACAGTGGAGAAGGTTGATGACTCGAGATCAGTTGAAGATGATGACTCGAGACCTCCGATCGCACAAGGTCGCCTCTGGTCGCACAAGATAACCTCCGTGAAGATGGAGGTGATGGAGTCGGAACAGTGGAGATGACTCGAGACCAAGTGAGGTTGCAACTCGAGAACTCAGAATTGGAAAGATTGGTTGCGAGTCGGACGAGTCGAAACGGTGGTTGCGACTTGGAGGTGAACAACTCGAGACCGTTGGATGCTGGATAACTCGAGACCAGTGAAGATGATGAGGTTGCGACTCGAGAACAAAAATGACAGTTGATGTTGCCGGTGGTGAAGGAGGACTCGAGACCGTGGTTTCGACTGGAGATGATTGAACTCGAGAACTCCAACCGTGTTTTTGGAATCTTAATTTTCAAATCAGTAATGGAAGTTTCGAAAGTAATGAAAATTGTAACTAAATTTCCAATATTTTTGAAAATTGAAATCCCCTTTTTAAAATTAGAAATGTAGGTCCAGGTTTCGGGAGCGAATCCGTGATTTTATGTTTATGTTCAAAGATGGAAGAGATAAGAGAGATGATAACCAACAAACTTTGTATTAATCCGGTAGTAAACATTACAAGTCGGCCCGGTTACATGACAACCGAACTAATAACAAAGAAGTATACATCCGGGGAGAAACCAAGTGGTGATTTCTCCCGGTGAGGTCTCAGACCTCCATTCACTCTCTAGCACACACTTGTGCTCTTACTCTTGTGTTGCAAATGACAAAGTGTTGGTACTTATACCCAAACACAGGCTGCAGGTCGAAGGATCAGACTGACTGGTCGAAACATCATCCTTCGATCAGACAGTCTTCGAAAGATATACATATACCTCGAAGGATCACATATCCTTCGAGGTCCATATTCATCCTTCGATGGGTATCTTTCGAGCTCATCGAAGGATATTCATAATCCTTCGATGCCTTATCCTTCGACACCAATAACAACACAGCAACTTTGTCTAGCAACACACACACACAGTCAAACCAACAACCCTCTCGTTTGACCACTTCAAACGAGCGGGTCTATACACGTTCGTTTGACCGTTTCACTAACTATTACAAATTCAGCATAAAATAAAACTAATCTATTCGACAAGCATCGGACACAAAATCTGCATCAACAAATTCCCCCTTGTCCGTTGCTGTCGAATGCTGAAAATGCAATTGCAATCAATCTTCAGCCAAGTATTCATCTTCTCTGTGTAGACAAATTCCCCCTTGACCGATGATCCAGGTAAGTAGTATCCTGATGCTCATTGTATAAGATTTCCCCCTCAAAGTACGCGTATCCGTGTTGAGTGTTGTGCAATTTCCTCAAAAGGATCAATTGACCGATCTTCCGCTGATCTTCCAATACTCCAACCGGCATATGATAAAGGTTCCATTCATAAACAACTGCATCAAGTCTTGATCTTCAAGCGTCTGTGCAAAACATTCCACGCAGAACCGTTTGTAACACCAGAAAATCACAAACTCTACCACCTGTGATTGCGTTTAGAATTTTACCGAAGAAATTCAACAAATGAAAATTTTTATCCCCCCATTTCTTTGGCAAAATCTCTAAACCTTAACAGATTCTTTCCACTTCAAAGAAACTGTCGTCAAATATTCACCAATTCCCTCCACCAAGCGGAACTGTTGTGTTTGGCCCATAATAGTCACGTTACCATTTTTCCCATTGCATTGGTAACCGTGACTACCCCACAATTTTTCAAACATCAAGTTTTCATCATCTCTTGTGTTCATCATGCTGCATCACCCCGCGTGTTCCCAAAGCCCGTACGAATTTTGATGTTGAAACTTTGAAGCCCGGTTTGAATAATCCTTGCGAACACCCGACCCGACTCCAAGTGAATTAAATGATTAACCCCAACACACTGTCTGAGCTCATAAAATTCCACAACATCTGGATCCTTCGAAACATCTGCATCAAACGAAAGATAAATACCAAGACAGCTTCGAAAGATGATCTTTCGTAAGTCTTTCGAGCGCATGTCACATATCTTTCGAGCATCTTTCGAGCACATGTCACAGATCTTTCGAGCATCTTTCGAGCACATGTCACAGATCTTTGTTGGTGCACTTGTGTCTGTACTTTGTCTGTATTCGGTCTGTATGTAAACGATGTCCAAAGTCAGTCTGTAAGTTGACCAAGTCAACTACCCTCCTAGTTTGACTTGGACAACATGATGTTGTCTGGATCGAAGGATAGCCTCGAAGGATACAACTGATCCTTCGAGGTGCTCGAAAGATATGGTTCGACCATAGTTCAACCATTAAGACATCGAAGGATGATCCTTCGATGTCCATGCTGATCGTTCGAGCTCCCTGTCATCGATAGATGATCCTTCGGACAATCTATCGATCCTTCGACCAAGACCTGCTGTGTATGGGTATAAATACCCATGCAGTGTGTTAGTGTTAGACAGATGCACACATAGAGAGTTAGAGAAACTCTGCTGGAAAACACACACACACACACTTTAGAGAGTTTGCAAACAGATTGTAAACCTTGTGCTTGTAACCGTAAACCTTCATACGTATTAATACAGTGGTGTTAATCGGTGAACTTTGTGTGTTCTTGTGTTTGTTCTTGCTTCATCCCGGTTTGCCTACTAGCTTGGATTCCGCACTCGCTAGTGGGTTAGTATAACAAGGTTTAGGTTTGTTCTCGATCCTCCGAGAAAAGGGACCTACAAGTGGTATCAGAGCCTCGCTCTTTACCTTGTTTAAAACCGGTTTGTTTAAGTTCTTTGGTGTGTTTGGACACTAGGTTTAGCACCCGTTTTGGTGGTTTTTCTTGCTTTTCTAAACTGAAAAACGGCTTCTAAACCTTCGGGAGTGTTCGGGGTCGGTTTGGGTAACATAAAAATCGTTTTTGTGAAACTGTGATTTATCCGGCCGTGTTCCGATCATCTTTTCCGGTGACTGGACTTGGGGATAAGGTTGCTTGTTTTGGCAAACTTTTTGAAAGTCAAAAAGTTGGTGAAGATTTGTGTGCAGAACATACTTTCTGCCGAAAGCAACTTCACCTACCTGTCACCTTTCTCACCAACCTGTCCTTTCGTGTCAGTGTGTCAGTAAGCTTTCGAAGGATATCTTTCGATTTCGAAAGATCATCTTTCGATTGGAGACAGCTCGAAAGATTAGCATCCTTCGAGTAGTCTTTCGAAGTCTAAGGGTTATCCTTCGCAGTTGGAATCTTTTCGAAAGTTGGTTGTCCGAAAGATAAGGATACATCTCGAAAGATAAGGATCTTTCATTGTGAATCTTTCGAGATCAGTAGTCGAAAGACATAGATCTTTCGAACTGTGAATCTTTCGTGATAATCAGTCGAAAGATAAGGATCTTTCATTGAGAATCTTTCGAAGGCTTTGCTCGAAACTCAACAGTAATCTTTCGATCACTGTTGATCCTTCGAACAAGTCTTGATCTTTCGATCAGATTGTTTCTTTCAATTGTTGTCTGTTTGTTGTTAACAGTTTGTGGTGTGTAGGTTATTTGTTAATTTTTGATCAAAATGAGTTGCACAAGTCCTTGGGATTGGAGTACGGATCCACAACCAGATCTAAAACAGATGTCGATGGCTGAATACATGACGAGTGCCATACCTAAACAACAACAGTCAATAAGTTCATGTCAATGGGCTTTGGTATCCAATCAAAGTCAAAGTCTTCAAAATCTTCTGATTAGTGAGAGTGAAACAGGCAGTAACAATCGTCCACCAAAGCTGAACCACATGAACGATTTTCCGTCATGGAAAGGCCGCTTTCACACATATGTTCAAGGACAAAGCACCGACCTTTGGATGTGTTTTGTCAATGCATTCAATGAAAGTCTTGAAAGTAGAGCATCCACTTCAGAAGGTTACGCCAACATGCTTGAAAATGACAAGAAGGCTTATGAATTGGAGAAAAAGGCCTATGCAATACTTACTCAAGCACTCAACAAAGACATCTACCATCAGTTTTCATATTGCAAGACCACGAAAGCATTGTGGGATGCCTTAGTTGCTAGAGGAGAAGGCAATGCAGCTGCTCGAAAGTCTAGGCATGATTTGTTGAAGAAAGAATTTGAATCCTTTCAGTTTTTGGAAAACGAGACTCTGAATGATATGACCACACGTTTCTATCATTTGATTAGTGAAATGTGTGCTTATGGGGTGGCAGCTACTCAACAAGACATGGTGAATAGGTTTGCTGACGCCCTACCCCCAAAATGGAGTTCGTTTATTGAGTTGTTGAAGCATACTAAAGCTCTAGATGAGATTAACATCTATGAGTTCATTCAGAAGCTGGAACATAAAAATGATGAAGAAATTAGGAAAGCAAGGCGTGCTCCAGCTCCTCAGAATACAGAAATGTATTTGCCTGGTTTTGGTCCTTCAGCTAGTTCTGTTCAGCAACCGAAGCTTCAAACTGCTTTTGTGTCCAATACGAGTTCCTTTCCATTTCCTCAATCAACAGCTGCTCCACCACAACCTCAATTCGATCCGAGGTCTTACATTCCTGTTCCAACACAGCCACAACCACAACCTCAACAACAACAACAGCAAGCTCACTATACAAGCAATCCTCAACCTCAGCCTCAAAGTCATCACACAATCCGAGTCGACAACTCAAATCTTTCACACCTTAGTATTGAAGTTGCTAAGGAACATATGGAAATTATCAACACCATGGTCAGTGCTTACTGTGGTTTGGTAGCTGGTCAGCTTGGAAACATCAATATGACCAATGAAGATTATGATCAGATCGACAAGGAAGAAATGGAGTTGATGGATATTAAATGGGCTTTTGCTAGTGCGGTTAGAAGGGCAAAAGATTTTATGGCTCGAACTGGAAGAACTTCGTTGGAAGGAAAGAAAAACACGAAGTATGGGTTTGATATTAATGCCGTCACGTGCTTTAATTGTGGCGAGAAAGGGCACTTTAAACGTGAGTGCACTCGACCAACAAAACACGGCAATCATAACCCTTTCAGAAACCAGACAAATGTGAATGCCCAACAAGAAAACCGTGAGAGGAGGATGGTGGCAGTGAACAACAATCAGGGACAGCCTGGAGCTACCAATCACAATCGGGCTTTGGCTGTTCAAGCTGATGAAGGATGTGACTGGTCAGTTCAGTTTGGTGATGCTGATCAGGGAAGTGGAACTGCATTGTATGCTAAGGTCATCGAGCAGGTTCAAAAAGAAGAATCTTCTGGGAGCGATGACAGTTCTGGTTATTCGGGCAGTTCGGATGAAGAAGGCTCTGTTTCTGGGGATAATCACTCAGAGCCTGATGTGAATGAAGAAGAAGATGATGATATACAGGAGCTACTGAATGAAGCTGATGAGCTTAAATGTCAGAAATCAATTCTGATTAGGAAGGCTGCTGCTACATCAACAGAAATGGAAAAGCTATTCTCTGAAGATGGAGCTTTTTCTTTTCAAACTGCCCTTATGGCAAATGGTTCAGCCTCTACTAGTCAGGTAACTTCTGAACCTCCTGCTCCTAGTATTTGTAAATCATGTGCAGATGTGAAGCTTGAATCAGAAAAGCTTCATAGTCATAATCAGAATTTGGTTATTGAACTGTCAAAATGCCAAGAGGCAAACATGGCTTTAACCCGGAATGAAAAAGAATTTAAATCTGTAATAGAAACATTAAAGAAAAATGTGTCCGAGGTTAACAAAGTAGTTTACCACAAACAAGTAAGTATAAATGAATACATTAACCTTGTGGAAGAAACTAAGAAGCAATTAGCCATTGCCCAATGCAAGCATGATGCGATCAAACAGAAATTGGATAGTTACTCTAACTCCCGATTTGTGCTTGATCACATCATAGACGTTCAACAACTGAAAGGTAACGTGAAAGGTGTAGGGTATAAGGCGTGTCCACCCCCTTTGATGGACAACTATACCAAGATGCCCAATGAAGAGGAAATGCCTCGGTATGAACCCAGTGTGCCTTTGAACTTTGAGGAATTTTCTACTGGCCTAGGGTTCAAATCGGACAGTTCTTCAAACACAGCCCCTAAGGAACAAGAAACTTCACCATCCATGAAACAAAGTCCTCCAATTATCGAGGACTATGAGACATCGGATGATGAATCAGATGTGGCTGTAAGTGATCAGGATAAATCACTTAGCAAGATGAAAGGAGTAGATATTCCACGAGAGAATCACATCCTTTGTGATCCTGATACTCCTGAGGTTCCATCTGTTGAGAAGCAAGTGATTGATCCTGTCAAGGTTGATAAGACAGGTGTGTCTACTGTTAAAAGCAGTAATGTGTTGTACACTTTGGTTGGAGATAATAAAATCTACTCAGATCATGTTTTTCCAATTAAAAATGTAAATAAATCTTTGATTGACAAAGTCTTTGAAGACAATACAAATAAATTTTTGGGAAAAACACTTCCAGGAATTGTGGTAACACAATGTGATCCAATTCCTAAGGCTGAGATTAGGAAACAATTTGGTAATCAAAAATCTCCAACCACTCCACAACCCACTGCTTCTAAGGGTAAACAACCACAACGAGCTCCAAAGCCAAAGGCTAAAGTTGAATCAAAAGGAGCTCGTTACATGAAGAAAGGAAAAGATGTTAAGTTTGTAGCATCAAGAGGTACAGATAAAATTGAGACTTTTGAAAACAAATCAAACACTGATTTTGTACAACAAGTCAAGATTTTGAAACGAAACAGTGATAACAATTACACCCAACACACAAACGGGTGTGATGAAAGAGCAAGTACCTCAGGCTCTACAAGCTCAACATCTGGTAGTCGATCAAGTTCTCCTAAGTCTGTTGAAAGGAGAACTTGTTTCAAATGTGGAGAAATTGGGCACATTATCAGAAATTGCCCAAATGCTCCAAAGAAGAAATTTGTTGAGAAAACTCCACCTGAAACAGTTCACCCTCAACGTCGGTCAGTTTCACCTAAACTAGATAAACGAAGTGTAAAAGAACAAGAAACTAAACAACGACGTAAGAACATAAAAACTGTTGAAAAAGCTTTAAAATCTGAAGTTAAAACAGTACAAAAGGAACCAAGTGTGTCACAACCTGTAAAACCAGAATCTTCAAAAACTGGTAGACACAGACAAACTTGGTTACCTAAGTCGGGTGACAATTCAGGGGGAGCAGTTGTTCTTGAAAACCATCAAGAGATAGAGCTTACGTATCGTGATGCCAAGGGACGACCCAAGACCACTAAGGCTTGGGTCCCCATTCTCAACTGATGTGTTTATCTGACATGTGCAGGATGTTCTAGGAGGAACTATTAATAGTCATTGGATTGTTGATAGTGGAGCATCCAGGCACATGACTGGCGACTTACGGCTCCTGTATGACGTGAGAAATATCAGAGGAGGGTATGTTGCTTTTGCGGGTGATAAAGGCGGGTACATCACTGGAGAAGGAAGTATCTCCAATGGTATCGTGTGCTTTGATAAGATCAATTATGTGAAGCAAATTGATCACAATCTTCTCAGTGTGTCGCAAATCTGCGATAAAAAGTTTTCAGTAATTTTTGATGATGCTGGCTGCTATGTGCTGAAACCTGGATTCAAAATTCCACAAGAATGGATTCTCTTATCGGCTCCGAGAGTTAATGATCTTTATATTCTCGACATGAGCCAGGCGATTACAACCTCTGCACAAGTCACATGCTTTGTCTCAAAAGCCACAGAAAAGGAGTCTATATCTTGGCACAGAAGAATGGGACACATTCACTTGAGAAAGATGAACCATTTGGTGAAAAATAATCTTGTGAATGGTGTGCCTGTTAGAAGTTTTCATCTACAAGATATCTGTGTCTCGTGCCAAAAGGGGAAGCAAACAAAGAAGTCTCACCCTTTGAAGAAAATCAACACTGTTAGCATGCCTCTCGAACGTCTTCATATGGACCTTTTTGGACCTATGAAGCACAAGACAACGTTTGGTGATGCTTATTGTCTAGTAGTTACTGATGACTACTCTAGATTTTCTTGGGTATCTTTTATGGCACACAAAAGTGAAACTCCTGGCATCCTCAAGGATCTTCTTACAATGTTGGAAAATCTCTATACGTTGAAAGTGAAAAGGATCCGAAGCGACAATGGAACTGAATTCAAGAATCAAGTTATGGATGAGTTTTGTACTTCTAAAGGCATTCTTCATGAGTACAGTTCTCGTTATACTCCACAACAAAATGGTGTCGCTGAGAGGAAGAATCGAACTATTATTGAAACTGCAAGAACAATGTTAGTAGAGTCGGAACTTCCTATTCAATTCTGGGGGGAGGCTGTATCGGCTGCTTGCTACACGTTGAACAGAGTTCTTACAGTTAAGAGACATGGCAAGACTTGTTTCGAACTCCTTCAGAGAAGGAAACCGGATCTTTCTTACCTTGAACCGTTTGGTGCTCCTTGTACTATGATTGAACCGGATGGAAAGTTTGGTGCAAGAGCTATCGAGGGTTTCTTCCTTGGATATGCAACTCCGAATTTTCGTGTTTGGAATCTAGCTACCAAAAAGATTGAGCTATGGAGTGAAGTTAGGGTTCAAAGGTACACGAGTCCTGTTAGGGCTCCGGGTGATCCGTGGATGTTCGATTATGATGGGCTATTTGACTCCTTTAATCTGCCAACCTTTGACGAAGAATCAGCAGCGGCTCGGATGTTGTTGGAAAGTGACAACGCTGCTGTCTCGCCATTGGTTAGACCTATTGTTGTTGACCCTCAAGCTTCTACGTCTGTCAACAACATGGTTCAAAATGAGGTTTATGAAGATGCTGCTGACTATAATGACTCTTCTGAAGATGATGAATATCATGATGCAGCCGAAGGATCTTCAGCTCCAGCTGCTCCTGTTCAAGGTGCCTCTGGTGATACACCTCATACGCAGAATATAGATACTGCTGAAGGGAATGCATCCACCTCTAACCACATTCCTGGTGTGGAGTTGGTTGTTGATCTTAATCTTACCAATTTGGGTATCAATGCTCGTGTGCCAGATAATCCTGAAATGCGGATTCACAATACCCATCCCCAGCAGAATATCATAGGAGATGTCCATCGCGGTGTGCAGACGCGTAATCAGCTGAGAAACAACCGGAATGCTGGTTTGTATTCAGCTATAAGAGAATCTGGTCAACAGAATGACTGGTCCTTCGCGTGTTATGTGTCACAAGAAGAACCAAAGTCGTGGAAAGAAGCATTGAAAGATAGTGCCTGGGTTGAAGCCATGCAAGAAGAGTTACAGCAATTTCACAAGCTTGGTGTTTGGAAGCTTGTTGAAAAGCCTGAGAATTACAAGAAGATTGGCACTCGATGGGTCTTCAAATGCAAGAAAGACGACCGTGGAGTGGTTATTAGAAACAAAGCTCGTTTAGTCGTTCAAGGTTTTCGTCAGATAGAAGGGATCGACTACAACGAAGTCTATGCACCAGTTGCACGTCTGGAAGCTATTCGGATCTTTCTGGCTTATGCCTCATTCAAAGGATTCAAGGTTTACCAGATGGACGTCAAAAGTGCATTTTTACATGGTGTGGTTGAAGAAGAGGTATATGTCGAACAGCCTCCAGGTTTTGAAGATCCTGTTCATCCCGATCGGGTTTGGTTGCTCAACAAAGCTCTCTATGGTCTTCATCAAGCGCCACGAGCTTGGTATGCAACCTTATCTACATATCTGCTGGAGAACGGTTTTCGAAGAGGTCTTATCGATTGTACTCTCTTCATCAAAGAACAAGATGGAGATCTTCTTCTGGTACAGGTATATGTTGATGATATTATTTTTGGTTCTACTAATGATGTTTTGTGTAGGAATTTCGAGCGCATCATGCAGGATAAGTTCGAGATGAGTGCTATGGGGGAAATGAATTTCTTTTTGGGCCTACAAGTTCAACAAACGGAGTCTGGGATTTTCATCCATCAGACTAAATATGTTGGAGACATCTTGAGCCGGTTCTAGATGTCCGATGCAACGCCCATTGGTACCCCATTGCCAACTAATCATGGAATTACTCCTGACGTGAAGGGTGAACCTGTTAGTCCTTCATACTATCGCGCGATGATCGGATCCCTTATGTACCTCACAGCATCAAGGCCAGATATAATGTACCCAACGTGCCTACTTGCCAGATATCAAGTTAATCCGAAGGCCTCACATCTTGCTGCTGTCAAAAGGATTTTTCGTTATTTGAAGGCTTACCCCGACACCGGTCTGTGGTATCCTAGGGATAATAACTTTGACTTGGTCGCATTCAGTGATTCTGATTTTGGCGGATGTAAAATCGACGGCAAATCCACAACGGCTGGATGTCAGTTTTTAGGAAATCGCCTAGTCACATGGCAGTGCAAGAAGCAGACGTGTGTAGCTACATCAACATGCGAAGCTGAATACATTGCTGCCTCAAGTTGTTGTTCACAAGTTCTTTGGATCCAACAACAATTGCGGGACTACGGTTTTGAATTCCTAACTACTCCTATATACGTTGATAATTCTGCTGCTTTAGATATCACTAAAAATCCTGTGCAGCATTCAAAGACCAAACACATCGAAATCAAATATCACTTCATACGTGATTGCTTTGAGAAAAGGCTAATCGATGTTGTTAAGGTCCACACCGATGACCAACGTGCCGACTTATTTACCAAAGCTTTTGACAAATCTAGATTTGACTTCTTATTATTGGTAAACGGCATTAAGGTCAAGCAAGAGTAAACCAACATCGGAAAATCATTTTTGTAAATATCTTTGTGTGTTTTTAAATTTATCTTAGTTTATTGATTTTAGGGGGAGTAAATCCAAAAATCGGAAAATTCAAAAACACCGAAAAATTTCAAAAACTCAAAAACAATAGAAAAACAAAAATGAGTTTCCTGGCGAGTAAAAGAGAAAATGATAGTACATCAGTGGTCTATCCAAACCTCTTTAAACCTTAAATGCAAAACGATAAGCAGCTCTATATAAGATGTATCGGTAGGCTCACAATCATTTTAAAGTGTGCAGGGTGATATAAATCTTAATCGACTAAAGATCAGGTGGGAACCATTCATTGGCATATGGTCTTAGTACCGAAATTTCGTTTGATAGATTGCCGAGGTTCTGAGATATTCGGTCTTTATGCTGCTTATCATCTGGGTATCATGGTTGTATCTTTTACCGAAAAAAAACGGGGACGCAAGTCTAGATCTTCCATGATACTATACATACGTGTACATATTGCATACTGCATTCGACCTCAATAAGTGATAAACAATCACATGTCCAAATCAAATAAGTGATAAAATATCACATTTATCCGGGTGTCAAGTTCGTCTCTCTGCTGTACGGAAGTACTGACCTGTTCACGGACTTGCACCTGTGCCCTCATGCATACGAAAATCAAGTTCCTCATCAATAAGTGATTATATCACATAGGGCTTGTTTTCAAATCAAAATAAGTGAGTATCTCACATTTTATACGGTCAAACAGATGATAATCGGTATACTCACCGGTAAGATGAACTCTCGTGTATACCTTGATACGGGAATGTGTCGTGATGTGGATGAACACCGGTCGGTAAGTATAAATCATACCTTAACGTATCCCCTCGCCATGATTACATCTGATAAGTTGAGCTTAAGTGGACAACAATACCGATAATTGTTATAGGATGCTTATCTTAATGTTAACTAACTGAACAACAAGAGTGTTTTGGCATGACCGTACACTGATATGATTCTCTTACCCTCGAAACTCGCAAAAAGAATGTTTGTATATATTTATTTATTTACTGCTTAACTTTTATTGTTTTCTTTTTAAACAGTTTCGTCGTTTGGTGCATATCAGCACGACATTAGCGGTGATGTCGTTTGATAACACTCAAAGGATTTTAAATTGTTGTCTTTTACTTTCAAAAATACCAAAAAGATTTTAGGCGTGTTTTAATATAAACTTTATAAAAGCCAAAAAGATTTTATTTCTGCTTTATTTTCGATCGTACGATGTTGGAGCTCGAGTCTTCGTTACCTGAAACCTGAACGAAAACCAAACTGACTAAATCTTCATAAACGGTCGAAATTTGCATGTTTTGAAAGTTAAAGACTTAAAATTGACAAATTTGTTAAACTTTCAAACTGTCGGACGGTGTTTGATTGTGACATGGTCATTCGTGTGTCATTTGTTTATACTATGTTCCAAGCAGTTGTTCTCATTACGCGTTTAGATTTCTTGCATGTGCAGATTCTAAAGGCTAGGAGAACATGGTCGATGACAAGCTTTGGAATGAAGACACGACGAGAAGGCGCTCAAAAGAGGAATATGATCGAGTTGCCGCTGGCCATCATCAACACCACAAGGATCTCACTTCATAAAGTTAAAGTATTTCACGAACATAACTCAAGGGGGAGCTTATGTTAAGGGGGAGTCTGTCAACACACTTCCTACATGATACGGGTAGTTTGTTGATACACTCTCTGCTTTCAAGACGTGAAGACTTTGAAGATCCTCCGACATTGAAGACTTGAAAGGACATCAGAGTTTTGGTAACTCGAAGACCAAAGACCGTCGAAGTTCGAGACGAGTCTGCATCTATAGAAGATAAAGACAAAGCTACAGCCAAGGGGGAGTTTGTTGGTGCACTTGTGTCTGTACTTTGTCTGTATTCGGTCTGTATGTAAACGATGTCCAAAGTCAGTCTGTAAGTTGACCAAGTCAACTACCCTCCTAGTTTGACTTGGACAACATGATGTTGTCTGGATCGAAGGATAGCCTCGAAGGATACAACTGATCCTTCGAGGTGCTCGAAAGATATGGTTCGACCATAGTTCAACCATTAAGACATCGAAGGATGATCCTTCGATGTCCATGCTGATCGTTCGAGCTCCCTGTCATCGATAGATGATCCTTCGGACAATCTATCGATCCTTCGACCAAGACCTGCTGTGTATGGGTATAAATACCCATGCAGTGTGTTAGTGTTAGACAGATGCACACATAGAGAGTTAGAGAAACTCTGCTGGAAAACACACACACACACACACTTTAGAGAGTTTGCAAACAGATTGTAAACCTTGTGCTTGTAACCGTAAACCTTCATACGTATTAATACAGTGGTGTTAATCGGTGAACTTTGTGTGTTCTTGTGTTTGTTCTTGCTTCATCCCGGTTTGCCTACTAGCTTGGATTCCGCACTCGCTAGTGGGTTAGTATAACAAGGTTTAGGTTTGTTCTCGATCCTCCGAGAAAAGGGACCTACAATCTTTCGAACACCTTTCGAAGTTGGACATGGCTGATCCTTCGTACATTTCAGAGTTGATCCTTCGAAGTCTTTTTGATCCTTCGAAGAACTGATGATCTTTCGAGCACTCCTGTTCATCTTTCGAATCTCCTTGATCGAAGGATGATCTTTCGAGATCGAAAGTTATCTTTCGATGGTTCTGACACAAGGACAGAAAGTACGACAGGTTGGTGAAAAGTTGATGTGGTAGGTGACCAACTTTCGCAAATTTCGAAGCATGAAAATTTGAAATTTGAATTTTGTTTGATCCTTCGAAAACTGTTCAATCTTTCGATGGACAAACAGCATCTTTCGAAATTTGAAGCTGTCAAGAACATCAAGAACACGGAGAACTGTTCATCTGCAGATCTGACGAAAACACTTCACGAAAATCAGTTTCTGATGATGATAACTT
Organism: Helianthus annuus; assembly: GCF_002127325.2. Lineage (NCBI taxonomy): Eukaryota > Viridiplantae > Streptophyta > Magnoliopsida > Asterales > Asteraceae > Helianthus > Helianthus annuus. The sequence continues at coordinate 72,123,456 of NC_035445.2, forward strand.
GAATGTTTTAGAGAAAAACATAAAACCAAACCCGGTTTAGCACAGATCTGGATATCCGGGTCCAGATCTGGGTTTTTCTCATTTTCACCTTTTTACATCTTGAACAAAAACCCACAAAAATCACAGATCTAGAGCACATGTGACTTAGTAAACGGTTAGTTTTACTAAATCGGGCACCATGGCTCTGATACCAATTGTAGGTCCAGGTTTCGGGAGCGAATCCGTGATTTTATGTTTATGTTCAAAGATGGAAGAGATAAGAGAGATGATAACCAACAAACTTTGTATTAATCCGGTAGTAAACATTACAAGTCGGCCCGGTTACATGACAACCGAACTAATACCAAAGAAGTATACATCCGGGGAGAAACCAAGTGGTGATTTCTCCCGGTGAGGTCTCAGACCTCCATTCACTCTCTAGCACACACTTGTGCTCTTACTCTTGTGTTGCAAATGACAAAGTGTTGGTACTTATACCCAAACACAGGCTGCAGGTCGAAGGATCAGACTGACTGGTCGAAACATCATCCTTCGATCAGACAGTCTTCGAAAGATATACATATACCTCGAAGGATCACATATCCTTCGAGGTCCATATTCATCCTTCGATGGGTATCTTTCGAGCTCATCGAAGGATATTCATAATCCTTCGATGCCTTATCCTTCGACACCAATAACAACACAGCAACTTTGTCTAGCAACACACACACACAGTCAAACCAACAACCCTCTCGTTTGACCACTTCAAACGAGCGGGTCTATACACGTTCGTTTGACCGTTTCACTAACTATTACAAATTCAGCATAAAATAAAACTAATCTATTCGACAAGCATCGGACACAAAATCTGCATCAACAAGAAAGAATATTTCTTTTAAAAATTCAAAAATGTTGAATATCTTTAACACTATCAAAACAGATTGACACAGCAAACTATAATGATTTTGATAAAAATTCGATGAACAATACCAAGAACGCGAAGAACACCGAACAAAAAATATCGAAAATCTTGAATATTTGATATCAAATCGAGCCTAGAAACAGGTTCTAATGTCGAAAGATAAGAGCGCTTAGCCCCTCGTACTACCGCGCGATGATCGGATCTCTTATGTACCTCACAGCATTAAGACCAGATATAATGTACCCAACGTGCCTGCTTGCCAGATATCAAGTCAACCCGAAGGCCTCACATCTTGCAGCTGTAAAAAGGATTTTTCGTTATTTGAAGGGTTGCCCTGACACCGGTCTATGGTACCCTAGGGATAATAACTTTGACTTGATCGCTTTCAGTGATTCTCAGTACACTTTGATGCAAATGGATGTTATGTGCTGAAACCCGGCTTAAAAATTCCAAAAGAATGGATTCTCTTATCTGCTCCAAGGATAAATGATTTGTATGTCCTTGATATGAGCCAAGCTATTACAACGTCTGCACAAGCAACCTGCTTCGTTTCCAAAGCCACAGAAAAAGACTCAATCTCTTGGCACAGACGAATGGGTCATATTCACTTACGCAAAATGAGTCATTTGGTGTCAAATGAATTGGTGAATGGTGTTCCTCTTAAAATTTCCATCTTCAAGACGTCTGTGTCTCATGCCAGAAAGGAAAACAAACGAAGAAGCGACACCCGACTAAGAAGATCAACACGGTGGCCGTTCCGCTCGAACGTTTGCACATAGATTTGTTCGGTCCTGTCAAGCATAAAAGCATCCGGAATGATCAATATTTCCTCATGATAACTGATGATTACTCAAGATTTTCTTGGGTGGCGTTCATGGCACACAAGAGTGAAACCTTTGGTATTATCAAAAACTTGATCATTCAGATTGAGAATTTGTATAAGTTGAAGGTTAGACGGATACGTAGCGACAATGGTACTGAATTTAAAAACCATGCCATGGCGGAGTTTTGCACTTCAAAAGGTATTCTTCACGAATTTAGTGCGGCTTATACTCCTCAACAAAATGGCGTCGCTGAACGTAAGAACCGTACATTGATCGAGACTCCTAGGACTATGTTGGTAGAGTCGCAGTTGCCCATTCCATTCTGGAGTGAAGCTGTGGCCTCTGCATGTTACACGTTGAACCGAGTCCTTACAGTCAAAAGGCACAACAAGACCTGCTATGAGCTTCTTCACAAACGAAAACCAGATTTGTCGTATTTTGAACCGTTTGGAGCTCCGTGCACAATAATCGATCCTAATGGAAAGTTTGGGGCAAAAGCAATTGAAGGATACTTTCTTGGGTATGACACCCCAAACTTAAGAGTCTGGAATTTAGAGACTAAAAGGGTCGAAGAATGGTCTGAGGTCAGAGTACAAAGGCACACATTGCCAGTCAAAAATCCAGGTCAGCCATGGATGTTTGAGTACGATGACTTTTTCAATTCGATCAATGTTGAAGCAGTTGAAGAAAATGTTGCGGCAAGGATGTTTTTCGAGAGTGACAATGCAACAGATTCACTGTTGATTCGTCCAATTATTGTCAATCAAGAATCATCTTCAGTGAACAATAATGCTCTCGACAATGAGGATTTTCACGATGATACCGAATTGAACGAATCTTCAGAGGATGATGAATTTCTCGATGCAGATCAAGAAGCTCCAACAACAGTAGTTCATGGTACTTCAGAGGGTACACCTCCAGTGGACGCCCCTAGAACAGCTGAAGCTACTGCATCATCCTCTTCGTCAATCCTGGGTATTGATTTGGTTGTTGATCTCAATCTCAACAATCTGGGTACAAATATTCCAGTTCGAGATAATCCAGAAACAAGGATTCACAATACCCATCCTCAACAAAACATCATCGGAAATGTACAGAGTGGCATTCAAACAAGAAACATGTTGCGAAACAACAACAATGCAGGCTTGTATGCAGCGATTCGAGAATCTGGTCAACAAAACGATTGGTCCTTTGCGTGTTACGTTTCACAAGAAGAACCAAAATCTATTAAAGAAGCTTTGAAAGATAATTCGTGGGTTGAAGCAAATGCAGGAAGAACTGCAACAATTCCAGAAGCTAGGTGTCTGGAAGCTAGTTGAGAAACCTGAGAACTACAAGAAGATTGGTACCCATTGGGTATATAAATGCAAAAAGGATGACCGTGGAGTCGTTATTCGGAACAAAGCAAGATTAGTCGTTCAAGGTTTTCGTCAGATTGAAGGGATCGACTACAACGAAGTTTATGCACCTGTTGCACGTCTGGAAGCAATTCGGATCTTTCTGGCTTATGCCTCTTTCAAAGGATTCAAGGTTTACCAGATGGACATCAAAAGTGCATTCTTACATGGTGTGGTTGAAGAAGAGGTGTACATCGAACATCCTCCAGTTTTTGAAGATCCTATCCATCCCGATCGGGTTTGTTGCTCAACAAAGCTCTCTATGGTCTACATCAAGTGTAAGTCCCGTTAACCGGATCTTTCAATGATATCAAACAATCACCAAGTTTGTGCGGAATCCAAACTTGGTGAGATTCAAGAACAAACACGAAAATCAGCAAATACGAAGAACAAAGGACAATACCGAATCACCTTTAAACACTTGCACACGATTCTATTACTATGAATTAGCAAAACCGTCTAGTACAAGTGCTCACGATTACCAATCAATCGCCTCCCTCTCTAGAGAAATTGTAACAATGAGGTTCCAAAGGTTCAACCCTAAAACAAGTTAGAAACTTGTTAATATACATAGACAAGCCCACTTCCCTACATGGGCTCTCCTTGGGCTTGCTTGGCCCACATGGCCTAAAGCTTGGCCCAAGTGACCTATAAAGGTCCAAAACCTAATACTAACTGACCCGGTAAATCCCAGTTCGTAACCATAGCCCGTTGTGTTAATTTGATGCGTCAGTCTCACACTTTAGGGCCTAACAATCTCCCCCTAGACTGATGCCATCAAATTGTCTTCATAACATGAATTCAGCAACGTCTTCAACAAAGTCTGTGGTTGTCGCTATGCTGCAGATGTTATGGAAGTTCTTGACTTCTGAACTCTCAGCACTGGGTCTCTTTCTTCAGCTCTTGTGGTTAGCTTCATATCAGGATCTCTATCAGCTTTGCTTGAAAATCTTGTTAAAAGAATGTGAGAGGAGGATTCTCAGCAGCTCTTTTCTTCTTCAATCTTTGTCTTTCAAGCAGGTTCACGGTACTTCTTCAAATGCACTATCACTGTCAGATGGCGTTTCGTATCCGGTTCTTCTGACTCAGGTACATCTTGTTGTTGTGATGCTCCATGCTTCTTCAGCAGCTAACAGCATCTCAGTCTTCATCAACCCCTGTTCTTGATTGAAACCAAGTTTTGCACATGCTCACAAACTTATAAGCAAACATTTCTTATGCAACAGGGAGAGTACCATATGAACACTAGGTACATCCAAGTACTTGTACTTGGATTTCACAATTTAAATTCTTTCACCTTTTGATGATCAGTCAAATCTTCAAGAACGGTTATATTTTTCATTTTAATTTTAAAAAAAAAAAACAAACAAGTACTCTATTTTTGGATTTTTGAATTTTTTTATTATTTTTTTTAATTTTAAGAACTAAAAAAAATCAAAATATAAACAACTATCATAATATACAATTACAATTGCAATGGGATCAAAATTCGTTTTCAGGCAGACTAAGGAACACTTTTCAGTACGAGCCTAATCAAACTGATCTATGCGATTGCCAATATGTTTGTCCACTTAAACTTTAACGCTCAACTTTCAATTTTCAACTTTGTGATATGCTTAAGGTAATATTATACTATTATACCCGTGTGTCCCATTCCAAGGCATACCCCCGCGATCAAGGTAAGCACAACGATTCATCGTAGCAGGTGAGTATACTGATGTCATCCTTTAAGATATCCTGACTGTGTCTAGCTCTGCATATAATCTGTTTTATCATGTTTTGATTTCTTAACAATGAACACCCAAATAAATACTAATCAAATCCCGGAAATATAAACAGCACACTCTTTCATGCAAGTATCTTCCCTACCACATATTTCACAAGTCCAATCCAGATTTCTGAAATCTTAACTGGGAATAGATTGGGAAGAGAACAGAATAGATCTTAAGCAGAGATGGTATAATATACAGATCAAATGAGTTTTTCTCAATTTGATATAGGTTTCTTGGGTTTCTTTTGGGCACTTGAGGGCCTCTTTCGGGTGTATTAGATCTATAGCGCGACAACGTACAGCTAGGTCAGCATGTATCTGGATGCAGCAGAAGCTGTCGTTGCCTAGCACCTCCAGGTCAGCATGTATCTGGATGCAGCAGAGGAGGTACACGATTTTTTTCAGAGAAGATTTCAGAATTAGATCAAAATTGTGTGTATCGGGACAACATACAGACATTCAATTAGAAATGAACTAATTCCAAGTGACTTTCTTTGCTGGGGTCATGTACAATTTTAGTTCTGAACAGAAAGACAGCCAAGATATCCTTGGATGATTCAACAATATAAAGACCCGAAACCTCAGATGTTGGCTATATATCAACGCAAGATTTAAGACCATAAAATCATACGCCGTTGGTATGTTACCCACATGGTACATAGTTCGTTATGTTTATATCACTTAGTATCTTTTATCATGTTGAGCGTCAAGCCTATCGACATATCGCCGTAGATCCTAGTCTTTTCAACTATGGCACCTTACATGTGTTAGTCAAGCCCTTTAACACGAACATTTATTTCACTTCCCATATCATGCAATTTTTCTTTTTGGCTTTTTCATTTTTCTAATGTTTTTGTATTTTTCTCATTTTCTCCCCCTAAACTGTATATATGTCTCTCTCTCCCCCTAAATTTGTGCATAAATCTTGTATTTTTGCGCAAATTTACCATTTACAAGAGAAAGGACACTTTATATACAAGGTTATAAACTAAGAAAAAGGGAAAATATTTTTGTTTAACCGTTCTATCATCAGATTAAAGACTAATCAATATTCAAATCAAAGTACTGAATTTAAACGGTACCCTTTGCTGATCTTATCTTACTTCTCTAATCTCCTCCAAAGGAAACATATCATCTGTAAAAAAAATTGAACTTTTTGCAACAGTGAAATGTTACCCGTTTTTATCTTTGGAACAACCGCTATCAACATTCCAGAGATTGTCAACAGCTCCTCCTTGGTTGTTCCTGAAAAGTAAGGAGATTAGTAAGACATGGGTACCCAGGCCATCGTGGTCCTGGATTTACCTGAAGCATCAAAATAAGACACTTCTTTCAAACACAAGGCCCCTTTCGTTTCAAGGATTGGAGATGTGCTGCTTTTTGTTTTGCTCTCCAAATTTGTTTAGGCTTTTCTAGTTTCTTAGATGCCTTTGGCAAAACAGTTGGCTTATCAACCTTGTTATTTTTCGAAATTTGTGTAGGTTTCAAAGCTTGTTTTCTTTTTTGCTTTAGCAGCATTATAATCCCCATCAGAAGGTTTAACCTTGGGATTCACATTCTTCATTGCCTTAGGTGATAATACCTTCATTGGCTTGGAATGATTGTTATCCTTTGGTGTAACCCTCTGATTTTGCATATAATAGGATACATGGGGACGCCGTGTGCAGTTTCTAGCAATATGACCCGCAATGCCACAGTTGTAGCAAGTTTGTCTTTTCATCGGAAAGACGTTTTGAGCAGCTTGATTTGCTCCTGCAGGTCCTGAAGGACAAACCGGTCCTTTTTGCGCTTGATGTGCCTGCGCATTTCTCTTAGACGAAGACGAATTTGGGTGCTTGTATTTGTTGTTTGCAGAAGTCTTGTTGCTCTGAGCACCATTCTTTATCTTTTCTCCCTTATTGGAGCTTTCAATCACCTTGTCACGAGCCTTATGAGATCGTGATTGTCCTTGATAAGCAGACTTCATATACCCCCGACTTTGATCTGCTCGTTTTGGCTCCTTTTGTGTGTTGTGAACCGGCTCACAAACATCAGCACAAGAGTGAGTATTCGCATTTTGCTACACTTTTGGACGATGAACACAATTTCTAGCAATGTGTCCAGGAATTCCACAGTTGAAACAAGTCTGTCGCTTCAATGTATGGAGATTCGGAGTGCTAGCAACAGTTGCTGATTTGATGGGTCTAGATAACCGAGCTTGCTTTGCTTGTGTTCCATGTGCCTTTTCTGATTCTTTCTGTACCTGTTGATCAGAACTAGCAGAAGCATGAGATTCAGACAGATGATGTTTTTTTGTCTTTTATAATTTTATCAGGATCATTTTGAGAAGACGATTCAGTTTCTGTTTTAATTCCCTTATCAGAAACATTTTCTTGTGACTTTTCATTCAATGTGACCACCTCTTCTGTTTCAAAATCTGGTTCAGTTTTAATTTCAAAAGATGTAGAAGTTTCATCAACACGTGTTTCATCAACGCACGTATCATGTGAATCTACTTGTGGTTTACTTTCGGCTACGGTTTCCAATGGGGTCCCACTAGATTCAACATTAGGGACGCCCACTGAGACAGATTCAGAAGAGGAATCATGATACTCTTGAGAAGGAGTTTCAGTGGTTTCACTGAATGTGTCCTGAGGGACCTCACCTGTAACACTGTCATCAACTGAATCATTAGAAACATTACAATCACACGCATTAACTGAAAAACAATCACCACCATACTTATTGTTCAAAGATTCAACACAAACATCATCATTTTTGCCCCAAACGTCAGACACACTTGACGAAACATAAGCAGAAAATGACTCAAACAAAGATCTACTAAAAGCAATACCAGATTCAGTTTGTTCAAAATAAGTTTCAGAAATATTAGAATGAACAAATGGTTCACTCCCAAGAACATCTCCACACTTTACTTCAGATACTTTATCTGCACATGAAGACGAAGTGTTAGGATCAATTGAGCCTTTAGAAACAAAGTTTATTGGAGCAGACTTCTGTTTCTCAATTGGTTTTTCATTAAATGATGACTTATTGTTTTTGGGACCATAAGTCATGTTGCTTTCATTTATCATCTCCTCCTCAGTCATTGGTAAATAAGTATAATTATCATTGTAGGGAGGAGGAGTCTGATTATAACCCAAACAACGCCCTTTCTTTTCCTTGTACGCGAGCTGTTGATCACACAAGTTTTTGACTAATTTACTGGAAGAATCAAATTTCTTAATGTTAAGCTCATTTATTTGATATCTATCTCTGATATCTTCCAGTTCCTTAGTCACAGCGCACAGTTTCTCCTGAACATATAAGAGTTGAGATGATTTCACACTTACATCATCCTTGAGTTTGACGATGTCTTTTCGTTGAGCTTCAATCTTTTCTTTATAAAGTTTTGGTTTTTTGATAAAGTAAAGTTTTTATTTTTGATATCTTGATAATCTTGAATTAGCTCAGCGTTGTGTATTCTATAAACTTCAACTCTTTGTCTACACTCAGGAGTGCAAAAGACAGAAAGTGTATCTTCAACAGTCATTTCTTGAACCACGGGTTTGTGAAATATGAATACCATAATTTCAGCAGGTGGTTGATACTTTTGTTCTTCTCCTCAAAACACAATCCAAACGAGAATCCGTGTACTCGCTTATTCAAATACTTTGCACGCGAAAGAACGAATCCGCTTTCAAAACCGCACCTCGAAAATCTGTCAAAACCGTTATCACTAACAAACAAACGTTTTTTTTTATTTTTTTTTATTTTTTTTTTTAAAATTTAAGTTACTTTAATAAATTTAATAAAGATAAAGGTTTATTATTATTAATATTATTACCTATTATTATTATTATAAATAATGATTATGTAATGATGACTAAATGATTTGATTATTATTATTATAATTAAAAATCAATGAAACCTAAACACCACGTCTTCTTCTCCGCAAAATAAAACCCAATTTCGAAATAAACACCCGTCTGTCTTACTCTTCGTTACTCACTCGCTGAATGATGATGACAATTTTGAAGTATAGTCACCGGAGATTATAGACGATGATAGTGAAGGTGGTTGACGTCGGAAGTAGAGCGACGGTGATGGTAGGAGGTTGTCGCCGGAGGTGAATGACGGTGGTCGGAGCTGATGAAGGTGAACGATGAAACTGAGGTGGCAGGCGATGCGATGATGAAGATGTTGAACGATGAAAACAGTGACTCGAAACAATGATGAATAAGATGAATGGCGTTTGTGAACTCGAAACGGGCACTCGAAAGCTTCAAGATAGATGATAATCGAAGCCTCACTTCTGTTCTTTGAAGATGATTTCGACTCGTGAGGTGTTTGATGACTCGAAACAGCTGACTCGAGACCTTAACAGTGAACGAACTCGTAACCGAAAACTCGAAACCGTGATAACTCGAAACCTTTTGTGATGGTTGCGACTCGTAGTGAAGATGGCAGACTCGTAAACGTGATGAAGGTGATGACTCGAGACAGTAGACTCGAAATCTCAACTCGAAACGAACCGAGGTTGCGACTGTGATCTTGATGATGATGACGATGAACAGTGGAGAAGGTTGATGACTCGAGATCAGTTGAAGATGATGACTCGAGACCTCCGATCGCACAAGGTCGCCTCTGGTCGCACAAGATAACCTCCGTGAAGATGGAGGTGATGGAGTCGGAACAGTGGAGATGACTCGAGACCAAGTGAGGTTGCAACTCGAGAACTCAGAATTGGAAAGATTGGTTGCGAGTCGGACGAGTCGAAACGGTGGTTGCGATTTGGAGGTGAACAACTCGAGACCGTTGGATGCTGGATAACTCGAGACCAGTGAAGATGATGAGGTTGCGACTCGAGAACAAAAATGACAGTTGATGTTGCCGGTGGTGAAGGAGGACTCGAGACCGTGGTTTCGACTGGAGATGATTGAACTCGAGAACTCCAACCGTGTTTTTGGAATCTTAATTTTCAAATCAGTAATGGAAGTTTCGAAAGTAATGAAAATTGTAACTAAATTTCCAATATTTTTGAAAATTGAAATCCCCTTTTTAAAATTAGAAAGAATATTTCTTTTAAAAATTCAAAAATGGTGAATATCTTTAACACTATCAAAACAGATTGACACAGCAAACTATAATGATTTTGATAAAAATTCGATGAACAATACCAAGAACGCGAAGAACACCGAACAAAAAATATCAAAAATCTTGAATATTTGATATCAAATCGAGCCTAGAAACAGGTTCTAATGGCTCTGATACCACTTGTAAGTCCCGTTAACCGGATCTTTCAATGATATCAAACAATCACCAAGTTTGTGCGGAATCCAAACTTGGTGAGATTCAAGAACAAACACGAAAATCAGAAAATACGAAGAACAAAGGACAATACCGAATCACCTTTAAACACTTGCACACGATTCTATTACTATGAATTAGCAAAACCGTCTAGTACAAGTGCTCACGACTACCAATCAATCGCCTCCCTCTCTAGAGAAATTGTAACAATGAGGTTCCAAAGGTTCAACCCTAAAACAATTAGAAACTTGTTAATATACATAGACAAGCCCACTTCCCTACATGGGCTCCCCTTGGGCTTGGTTGGCCCACATGGCCTAAAGCTTGGCCCAAGTGACCTATAAAGGTCCAAAACCTAATACTAACTAACCCGGTAAATCCCAGTTCGTAACCATAGCCCGTTGTGTTAATTTGATGCGTCAGTCTCACACTTTAGGGCCTAACATCAAGCACCACGAGCTTGGTATGCAATCTTATCTAATTATCTGCTGGAGAATGGATTTTGCAGAGGTCTTATCGATTGTACTCTTTTCATCAAAGAACAAGATGGAGATCTTCTACTGGTACAGGTATACGTTGATGATATTATATTTGGTTCTACTAATGATGTTTTGTGTAGGAATTTAGAGCGTATTACGCAGGATAAATTCGAGATGAGTGCTATGGGGGAAATGACTTTCTTTTTGGGCCTACAAGTGCAACAAACTGAGTCTGGGATATTCATCCATCAGACTAAATATGGTGGTGACATCTTGAGCCGGTTCCAGATGTTTGATGCAACGCCCTTCGGTACCCCATTACAGCAAAATCACGGAATTAATCCAGACTTGAAGAGTGAAGCTGTTAGCCCCTCGTACTACCGCGCGATGATCGGATCTCTTATGTACCTCACAGCATTAAGACCAGATATAATGTACCCAACGTGCCTGCTTGCCAGATATCAAGTCAACCCGAAGGCCTCACATCTTGCAGCTGTAAAAAGGATTTTTCGTTATTTGAAGGGTTGCCCTGACACCGGTCTATGGTACCCTAGGGATAATAACTTTGACTTGATCGCTTTTAGTGATTCTCAGTACACTTTGATGCAAATGGATGTTATGTGCTGAAACCCGGCTTCAAAATTCCAAAAGAATGGATTCTCTTATCTGCTCCAAGGATAAATGATTTGTATGTCCTTGATATGAGCCAAGCTATTACAACGTCTGCACAAGCAACCTGCTTCGTTTCCAAAGCCACAGAAAAAGACTCAATCTCTTGGCACAGACGAATGGGTCATATTCACTTACGCAAAATGAGTCATTTGGTGTCAAATGAATTGGTGAATGGTGTTCCTCTTAAAATTTCCATCTTCAAGACGTCTGTGTCTCATGCCAGAAAGGAAAACAAACGAAGAAGCGACACCCGACTAAGAAGATCAACACGGTGGCCGTTCCGCTCGAACGTTTGCACATAGATTTGTTCGGTCCTGTCAAGCATAAAAGCATCCGGAATGATCAATATTTCCTCGTGATAACTGATGATTATTCAAGATTTTCTTGGGTGGCGTTCATGGCACACAAGAGTGAAACCTTTGGTATTATCAAAATCTTGATCATTCAGATTGAGAATTTGTATAAGTTGAAGGTTAGACGGATACGTAGCGACAATGGTACTGAATTTAAAAACCATGCCATGGCGGAGTTTTGCACTTCAAAAGGTATTCTTCACGAATTTAGTGCGGCTTATACTCCTCAACAAAATGGCGTCGCTGAACGTAAGAACCGTACATTGATCGAGACTCCTAGGACTATGTTGGTAGAGTCGCAGTTGCCCATTCCATTCTGGAGTGAAGCTGTGGCCTCTTGTAACACCCCGTGTTTTCCAAAAGTCAAAGTCAAAGTCAAGGGTTGACTGTTATTGGAATTAAAGATTAATAAAGATTAATTTCATTTTAGTTTCATTTTGATTTTCGTATTATTTGGAGTAAGTGTTGTATAATCAAACTAATCGACCGATAATCGAACTGTGAATCAACGACCGACTGTGAATGATAGGAAGTAACAATGCAATAAAGCTAGTCAATCAATAATCAAGCTAGTCAAATCAATCATCGAACTCAAGTGTGGGGATTTTAATGCTTTTATACGTGTGTGTGTGCCTTATGTGTTACTTGTGCATGTTTACTTTTATGTTAAAGAGTGTGGTGAATCAATCAAATCAATCAAGACTCAAAGGTGAATCAAACTCAATCGAAATCGAATCCAAATCGTGGTGTAAGGATGCTTGTATGTTAGATATAGTAGTTGGAACTAAAAGTAATTTGATTAGGAATTCTATCATCCCCAAATCATCGTTCATCGAACTCGAAATATCAAAAATCGTCGCGAAACACTCTAAACCAGGCAAGCCGATCGAACAGGGCAACCTGATCGAACAGGCAAGCCGATCGAACAGGGCAACCTGATCGAACAGGCTAGCCGATCGAACAGGCTGTTCGATCGGACAGCTGCTCGATCAGGGATGCTGTTCGATCAGCTGACCCTTTCCTCTTTTGGAAGCCTATAAATAGGGCTGTCCTTGTCAAGCTTTCCACTTTTGGAAAAGCTCTGACCGACCAGCCTCTTCTTCTCACTAAATCTCAGATTTCTCTCAAACCGGTAAGTATTTTGCTCTAATCCTTGTACGTTTTTGTTCACTAATCGATTCTCCATCTTTCTATCTTTTAAAATCTGAATTTCATCCATGAAATCACCAAGATCTAGGTATTCTTGAGTGATGTCATCATGGTGTTCTTGGTGTTCATCAAGAACTTCATGTTCTTGACTTCATTCAACCATGAATAAGCTAGATCTAACCGATTTCCACATAAATAACCTAAAATCTTCCAAAGATCTTAACATTTCACGGTGGAAAAGGATTGGAAGATGGGTTTTCATCTATCTTTCAACTCTTTTACACTCAAAAAGGTGAAAACGAGACTTGAACCGATTTACAAATCAATCTAAACAAACACATGGTTCAAGATTCGGGTTCTACCGAGAGATATACCGATTTCGGGTTAAACGTTAAACTTGGGTTCCAAACCGTCTCTGACCGGGTTTGGGTGATTCCTGCTCGAGTCAGTAGGCTAAGTGGGGACTTCAGCTTTGTGGTTCAACTCGTAGTCAAAATACCTCTAAAACGTCAACAATCAACGGGAATAACCAAGTGTTAAGTGAAAGGTTAACCGAATCGAGAAGCTGGCCGAACGGCTAGGCTGTTCGATCGAACAGCCCAACCGAACGACTATGCCAGCCGATCGACTAGGCTAACCGATCGACTAGCACTTAGACCCACCAAACTCATGAAGTGTAGTATTGACGAGGTACTGTTCGATCGACTACGCCACTCGATTGTAATCATTACTGCTCGAATCATGAGATACTATACTTCAAACACTTAGACTTTTTGAAACATTGGAATGTCACCCGATCGAGCATGCCAGCCGATCGAGTGACATATTTGAAAACAATGAAGTACTAGCCGATCGGTTGGGCTAACCGATCGAACAGCTGTTCGATCGGCCAACCTGAAAGGTAGTACAAACCATCATACACAAACACATCCTTCACATCAAAGGAAGAAACAATCCACTTGAAGAACCAGCCGATCGAGCCAGCCAGCCGATCGAATGGATGTTCGAACGGACTTTCAAACCAACCGAACCGCCCACTCGATCGAACTGCTGTCCGATCGAATGGCCTACTCGATCCAAGTACATTGTTACCTTTCCGCGTTACTCATCGTTGTGTTATCGAACTATTCAGGCTAAACTATTCTCAGTGCTCCCTTCAATCCACAACCAACCACTGTGAGTATACTCGATCCCTTTTTGCTTTCAGCACTTTTGGGTGTTACATACGTAATCTATCAAATTCACAAACAACACAAACTATTTGAACGCTAACCTACTCGCATGTATTACTTGTCTAAATGATTGCTGTTTATTATGTTTACACGTGGAGTGCTATCTGCCTGCTTTAGCAACGTAGTACTATAGTTTGGACTCAGCACCCGTTCACACGGGGGTTGCTAAGGACAATTACTTGCATGGATTACGGTGGTAATCATGTATTGCGAACTGTCTCGGACAGTCAACTCGAAGTCGTTGGTATCGATGGTCCCATGTTGATAATTTACATGCATCGTTTGCCCTTGTGTACGTGCTTGGTTATGCGTAAACTATTCAAACTCTATATGCTATATCAAACTTGTGTACTCACCTTTACATTATATGTATTGACTTTTATTTTAACGTATGTGACAGGTGTTTAAGCTACTAGCGTGCTAGGGAAGCGAGGCAATAATAAGCTTCTAGGAGCCTGTGACCTTAGGACAGTGTCCACGTACCTGCCCCAGGGCCATAATTATCTGTAGATCTTGTACTGGCACCTGTAGTCAGTAAGATTTACGGATAGCCGTCTAGAGGTCTTAAAACAATATTTACATTCGGTTTGTAATAATTAAGAATTTGAGTTGTCGGAACAGTTCCCATATTGTTTAGTTGATTTCTATGATAACTTGATATTATTTGGGACACGGTATGGGACGTGTTGTATAACTGAATTGTATGTTAGTTGTTATGGAAACTTCTGAACAATCTGTTTCGCTCAGTGCCGCGCCCCGATGATTCCGCCATCGGTTGGGGTGTGACAGATTGGTATCAGAGCCATAACTATAGGGAATTAGGTTAGACACGATCTAGTCCGGATCGCTGTCTTAGAGACCTAGACTATAGTTAGGAACCAAGAGACCAAGTTTATGTGCTTATTTTATGTTGATTCCTTCTATTCTATCATTACATCCGAACTCCGAGCCAAATTTTGTAATTTGGACGGGATTAGGAGTGAAACCCGCAAATTCCTGCCTAAATTACGAATTTTTGCCAATTATTTTGTGCAAATTTCTACCAACAAACGGGGGAGAATTATACCAAATCAGGGCTGAAACCCGCAATTTGATGAAAACTTTCCTCTAAATTTTCTTAAAACAAGGAAGAAATTGCTGAGCTAGGGGTGAAACCCTAACCTTGGCAGTTATTCCAACTTTAATTTTATCTCGCCAAGGCAATTAACGGACTCCAACGACCTGAACTCACGAGTATGACCTAGGATACGCATGCGTAATGTCCAAGAATCGAGGCAGGAACATGTCCCCTAGAGCCGAAAGTGACGACAAGTCAACTGTGAATAGTTAAATTGCCATGGTTAGTCAAAGTCTAGTAGCCGCAGACAATCCATTTTCCGATTTTGAGTGTTGTTTTGTTGATTTTATATGATTTACCTGTTTACGTGTTTTAAGATTCGTTGATTGCTCCATTTGTTATCAATCTGCGTGACCTTTGTTGTTATCCTACTGCGATTCGAATCCCTGTTGATGTGATCTAAACGAAACCAGTGCGCTATGCTACGCTATACGACTATGATAGACGATACAATGTGGTGATATCCGATATGCAAAACGAATGACACTCGACTTGTGGTTATAGGTTTCTGTTATTTGACTACCTCTGTGATAAAATTGCGTACGTGTTTAGGAAATTAAGTGCTCTATTTGCTTAATTGCTTATGTGCCCTAATTGCTTCTGTGCTTATGTGCCTCTACGATTATGTGCTTATGTGATTATATGTGTTACGTGACGAGGGATGCGACGTGATTCTAAGCTTTAGAGATCTAAGAACGTGTGAGACTCGAATTCGTTGTGTTGAGCCTGTGACGATGTCTATTGCAGACCATGTCGTCATCTGGACAACCTAGATCACACTCGCGTCTTACCCGTCAGGAGAAAAGAGATCGACGTCTGGCTGCTATCATCTCTAAGACCGTGGCAAAAGCCGTCAGTGATGTGTTCGAGAACGCAAGCAAGTCATCTGAGGAATCCCGAACCCTCACGCCCAAAGACTCCAACAAAGCTACTTTTAGCTTCAAACAATTCAAGGCATGTGGGCCAAAAGAGTTTACCGGTGAAGATGGCCCTACGGCTCTGTTTCATTGGTTTGACTCGGTAGAAGTCACCCTTCGTCAAAGCGGATGCCCAGATCACCTCCGTACTCTCAATGCTACCGGTGTCTTCCAGTCGCGAGCATTGGACTGGTGGACCGCAGAAAGGAACAAGCGCGGGAACGACGCTGCATACGAGCTGACGTGGAAGGAATTGAAAGCGATCATGATGGACGAGTTCTGTCCTCCCCACGAACGCCAAAAGTTGGAGGATGAGTTCTGGAGTATCAAGCAAAAGGAGGGAGACAATGCTGGTCTCACCGCCCGTTTCAAGCAATTGAGTATCATATGTCCCGACCAGGTCAAGACTTCTGACATGACCATCAAGAAATACATCCGTGCTCTTCCGGATTGTGTCGCAGATTTTGTTCACGCCGCCAAACCAGCATCAATCGAGGAAACCTACCTACTCGCTGCCGAGATTAACGACAAGCGAGTTAAGGCTGGTGTCTGGGATAAGCCATCCAAGTCGTTGCATCAAGTTACTGCCGCATCAACCGATAACACCACTGCTCAAGCCTCCAAGTCTTCAAAAAGGAGAAAGAAGAACAAGAGTTGCGCTGCCGCAACCACTGCTGCTCCACTACAGTCTGTACCAGCCCAGCAGCAACAGCCACAGCGTTCAGCGCCAGTGATCAATGCGCCGCCAGCGAAGCGTGCGTACACCGGCCCCCACCCACTCTGTGCTACATGTTCTTATCATCACCCGGTGGGTGTGGCCTGCCGTTTCTGTGTCCACTGCAACATTTACGGGCATTTCACTGCGAATTGCCGCTATGGTCCCCGTCAAGCTCAAGCTCAAGCCGCTGTCAACCCGGCTCTACTCCCTGCTCCTCAAGCTCCTCAAGCTGCACAGGCCCCAACAAACAATGTTCGGACCTGCTTCGCATGTGGTGACCCTAACCACTTCGCAAACCGGTGCCCGAACAGGGTGGTGAAACAAGAAGCCCAACAACCCCAGCAACAACAACAACAGCCTCAACAACAAGCCGCTCACGCCAGAACCTTCAACATCAACGCACGCCAGGCTCAAGCTGACAACAACGTGGTCAATGGTACGTTCCTTGTGAATGGTATATATGCATCATGTTTGTTTGATACTGGAGCCGATAACTGCTTTGTGTCATTTGAATTTGAGAAGCTTCTTAGACGTAAGCGCTCTTATCTTTCGACACCCTTCGAAGTAGAAATCGCTACCGGAAGAACCATTGCTGTCAATTCTGTGCTCCGTGATTGTACTCTCGAGCTCAACAATCATATATTCCCGATTAATCTCATTCCAATGCAACTCGGAAGTTTCGATGTCATAGTAGGCATGGACTTTCTTCGTGAAAACCATGCTGAAGTTGTGTGTGCCGATAAGATGATTCGTTTTGTGTTAGCTAGTGGTGATATTCTATGTGTTTATGGTGAAACTACTGCGAAAGATCTCAAGCTCATGTCCTGTCTTCAAGCTCGCAAATATCTCCGCAAGGAATATCGAGCCTTTTTGGCCAACATTGTTGTAGCAGAGACGGACAAGAAAAAGAAGGTTGAAGTCAAGGATGTTCCTGTTGTCCGAGAATTTCCTCAGGTGTTCCCTGATGATCTTCCTGGATTACCTCCCAATCGTGATATCGACTTTCGAATCGACCTTATTCCAGGAGCCAACCCAGTGGCCAAAGCTCCGTATCGACTCGCTCCATCTGAGATGCGAGAACTCTCAAACCAACTCCAAGAGTTACTTGAAAAAGGCTTCATTCGCCCGAGCACTTCTCCATGGGGCGCACCAGTCCTTTTCGTCAAAAAGAAGGACGGGTCGTTCCGGATGTGCATCGATTACCGGGAATTGAACAAGCTGACCATCAAGAACCGATACCCCTTACCAAGAATCGATGACCTGTTTGACCAACTAGAAGGTGCTCAGTGTTTCTCTAAGATTGATCTACGTTCAGGCTACCATCAGTTGCGGATTCAAGAGGAAGACATACCCAAAACCGCTTTTCGAACCCGATACGGCCACTACGAATTTGTTGTCATGCCTTTTGGTCTGACCAACGCACCCGCGGTCTTTATGGATCTGATGAATCGCGTGTGTAAACCGTTCTTAGACCGTTTTGTCATTGTATTTATCGACGATGTCCTGATCTATTCTAGATCGAGGGCCGAACATGCGCAGCATTTGCGATTGGTTCTCGAGTTACTTCAGGGAAACCAACTCTACGCCAAATTCTCCAAGTGTGAGTTCTGGTTGGAGGAGGTTCAATTTCTGGGTCACATTGTGAATAGTCGGGGTATACACGTTGATCCTGCAAAGATTGAGGCAGTCAAGGGATGGGTTACGCCAAAGAATCCGTCAGAAGTTCGCTCTTTTCTCGGGTTAGCTGGTTACTACCGGCGATTCATCGAAGGATTCTCAAAGATTGCTGTACCACTTACCTCCCTTACTCATAAAGACAAACCTTTTGTGTGGGGAACCGCGCAGGAGACTGCCTTCCAAACCCTCAAACACATGCTGTGCCATGCACCAGTTCTTACACTGCCGGACGGAAGCGATGACTTCGTTGTCTATTGTGATGCTTCAAACCTTGGACTTGGCTGTGTTCTCATGCAACGAGACAAGGTTATAGCTTACGCATCTCGACAGCTCAAAATCCACGAGAAGAACTATACAACCCATGACCTCGAGCTAGGCGCAGTTGTCTTTGCCTTAAAGATTTGGCGACACTACCTGTATGGTACAAAGTGTACGATCTTCACCGATCACAAGAGCTTACAACATATCTTTAACCAGAGAGAACTCAATATGCGTCAACGCCGATGGGTAGAACTTCTCAACGATTACGACTGTGAGATCCGTTATCACCCAGGCAAGGCGAATGTAGTTGCAGACGCCCTTAGCAGAAAGAATTACGTGATAGGTGTTCGAAACATCCAGGCTCAGTATAACCTCGAAGCTCTCATCCGCGAAGCACAACACGCTTGCTTTAACGAGCGTACGTTGAAGAAAGAACGAATCTAACACGATGGAACTCAGCTCGTGAGCAAAGCCAACGGGATATTCTATTATCTGGACCGAATCTGGGTTCCGAGGAGGACAGATTTGCGAAAGATCATCATGAACGAAGCCCACAAATCCCGATATTCCATTCATCCCGGTGCGGACAAAATGTACCAGGACCTTCGCTACAAGTACTGGTGGCCTGGGATGAAAAGGGATATTGCTCTTTATGTTGGTAGCTGTTTAACTTGTGCAAGAGTCAAGGCTGAACACCAAAGACCTTCAGGCTTACTCGAACAACCGCCGATACCCGTATGGAAGTGGGAAAGCATAGCTATGGATTTCATAACTAAGCTTCCGACCACGCCATCAGGTCACGACAGTATTTGGGTTATAGTCGACCGTCTAACCAAATCAGCCCACTTTTTGCCAATACGAGAAGACTATAAGGTGGCCAAGCTAGCCCAAATCTACACCGACGAGATCATTAAGAATCATGGTACGCCTCGAGACATCATTTCTGATCGCGATGCTCGGTTTACATCGAGATTGTGGGAAACTTTTCAAGCAGCTCTTGGTACGACGCTGAATTTGAGTACCGCATTCCACCCGCAAACCGACGGGCAGACTGAAAGAACGATACGTACTATTGAAGACATGCTCCGTGCGTGTGTTATCGATTTTGGTGGTAGTTGGAGCAAACACCTACCATTGGTCGAATTTTCGTACAATAATAGCTATCACTCCAGCATCGAAATGGCACCTTTCGAAGCCTTGTATGGTAGGAGATGTCGCTCGCCTATTGTATGGCACGAGGTCGGTCATTCACAATTGACTGGGCCCGAGATTCTGCAAGAAACGACTGACAAGATCCACCAGATAAGGGAAAATTTGGTAAAGGCCCGGGACAGACAAAAGATGTACGCCGATAAACGACGCAGGCCCCGCGAATTTGCAGTTGGCGACTACGTGCTCCTAAAGGTATCACCTTGGAAGGGAGTAGTCCGATTCGGCAAAAGAGGGAAACTTGCGCCTCGATTTGTTGGACCTTTTAAGATTCTGGAAAGGATCGGTAAGGTTGCCTACAAACTCGAATTACCGGAGGAACTCAGCAATGTCCACCCGACTTTCCATATTTCAAACCTTCGAAAATGCGTAGCCGACCATGACGCAATAATACCACTCGACGATCTTCAGGTCAATGAGACGCTACATTTCGTGGAAAAGCCTGTCGAAATCATGGACCGACAGACCAAGCAACTCAGACGCTCTCGCATTCCTATTGTAAAAGTACGATGGGAAGGCAAACGAGGCGCGGAGTTCACTTGGGAACTCGAAAGTGACATGAAGGCCAAGTACCCGCAGTTATTCAGATAGATCTGAAGCATCAAATTGGTAAAATCACACGGCGATGTACGATTCTCGGCCTAATTTCGGGACGAAATTCCCTAAAGGAGGGGAGACTGTAACACCCCGTGTTTTCCAAAAGTCAAAGTCAAAGTCAAGGGTTGACTGTTATTGGAATTAAAGATTAATAAAGATTAATTTCATTTTAGTTTCATTTTGATTTTCGTATTATTTGGAGTAAGTGTTGTATAATCAAACTAATCGACCGATAATCGAACTGTGAATCAACGACCGACTGTGAATGATAGGAAGTAACAATGCAATAAAGCTAGTCAATCAATAATCAAGCTAGTCAAATCAATCATCGAACTCAAGTGTGGGGATTTTAATGCTTTTATACGTGTGTGTGTGCCTTATGTGTTACTTGTGCATGTTTACTTTTATGTTAAAGAGTGTGGTGAATCAATCAAATCAATCAAGACTCAAAGGTGAATCAAACTCAATCGAAATCGAATCC
Source organism: Helianthus annuus (assembly GCF_002127325.2). Taxonomy (NCBI): domain Eukaryota; kingdom Viridiplantae; phylum Streptophyta; class Magnoliopsida; order Asterales; family Asteraceae; genus Helianthus; species Helianthus annuus. The sequence continues at coordinate 72,144,500 of NC_035445.2, forward strand.
AAATCGTGGTGTAAGGATGCTTGTATGTTAGATATAGTAGTTGGAACTAAAAGTAATTTGATTAGGAATTCTATCATCCCCAAATCATCGTTCATCGAACTCGAAATATCAAAAATCGTCGCGAAACACTCTAAACCAGGCAAGCCGATCGAACAGGGCAACCTGATCGAACAGGCAAGCCGATCGAACAGGGCAACCTGATCGAACAGGCTAGCCGATCGAACAGGCTGTTCGATCGGACAGCTGCTCGATCAGGGATGCTGTTCGATCAGCTGACCCTTTCCTCTTTTGGAAGCCTATAAATAGGGCTGTCCTTGTCAAGCTTTCCACTTTTGGAAAAGCTCTGACCGACCAGCCTCTTCTTCTCACTAAATCTCAGATTTCTCTCAAACCGGTAAGTATTTTGCTCTAATCCTTGTACGTTTTTGTTCACTAATCGATTCTCCATCTTTCTATCTTTTAAAATCTGAATTTCATCCATGAAATCACCAAGATCTAGGTATTCTTGAGTGATGTCATCATGGTGTTCTTGGTGTTCATCAAGAACTTCATGTTCTTGACTTCATTCAACCATGAATAAGCTAGATCTAACCGATTTCCACATAAATAACCTAAAATCTTCCAAAGATCTTAACATTTCACGGTGGAAAAGGATTGGAAGATGGGTTTTCATCTATCTTTCAACTCTTTTACACTCAAAAAGGTGAAAACGAGACTTGAACCGATTTACAAATCAATCTAAACAAACACATGGTTCAAGATTCGGGTTCTACCGAGAGATATACCGATTTCGGGTTAAACGTTAAACTTGGGTTCCAAACCGTCTCTGACCGGGTTTGGGTGATTCCTGCTCGAGTCAGTAGGCTAAGTGGGGACTTCAGCTTTGTGGTTCAACTCGTAGTCAAAATACCTCTAAAACGTCAACAATCAACGGGAATAACCAAGTGTTAAGTGAAAGGTTAACCGAATCGAGAAGCTGGCCGAACGGCTAGGCTGTTCGATCGAACAGCCCAACCGAACGACTATGCCAGCCGATCGACTAGGCTAACCGATCGACTAGCACTTAGACCCACCAAACTCATGAAGTGTAGTATTGACGAGGTACTGTTCGATCGACTACGCCACTCGATTGTAATCATTACTGCTCGAATCATGAGATACTATACTTCAAACACTTAGACTTTTTGAAACATTGGAATGTCACCCGATCGAGCATGCCAGCCGATCGAGTGACATATTTGAAAACAATGAAGTACTAGCCGATCGGTTGGGCTAACCGATCGAACAGCTGTTCGATCGGCCAACCTGAAAGGTAGTACAAACCATCATACACAAACACATCCTTCACATCAAAGGAAGAAACAATCCACTTGAAGAACCAGCCGATCGAGCCAGCCAGCCGATCGAATGGATGTTCGAACGGACTTTCAAACCAACCGAACCGCCCACTCGATCGAACTGCTGTCCGATCGAATGGCCTACTCGATCCAAGTACATTGTTACCTTTCCGCGTTACTCATCGTTGTGTTATCGAACTATTCAGGCTAAACTATTCTCAGTGCTCCCTTCAATCCACAACCAACCACTGTGAGTATACTCGATCCCTTTTTGCTTTCAGCACTTTTGGGTGTTACATACGTAATCTATCAAATTCACAAACAACACAAACTATTTGAACGCTAACCTACTCGCATGTATTACTTGTCTAAATGATTGCTGTTTATTATGTTTACACGTGGAGTGCTATCTGCCTGCTTTAGCAACGTAGTACTATAGTTTGGACTCAGCACCCGTTCACACGGGGGTTGCTAAGGACAATTACTTGCATGGATTACGGTGGTAATCATGTATTGCGAACTGTCTCGGACAGTCAACTCGAAGTCGTTGGTATCGATGGTCCCATGTTGATAATTTACATGCATCGTTTGCCCTTGTGTACGTGCTTGGTTATGCGTAAACTATTCAAACTCTATATGCTATATCAAACTTGTGTACTCACCTTTACATTATATGTATTGACTTTTATTTTAACGTATGTGACAGGTGTTTAAGCTACTAGCGTGCTAGGGAAGCGAGGCAATAATAAGCTTCTAGGAGCCTGTGACCTTAGGACAGTGTCCACGTACCTGCCCCAGGGCCATAATTATCTGTAGATCTTGTACTGGCACCTGTAGTCAGTAAGATTTACGGATAGCCGTCTAGAGGTCTTAAAACAATATTTACATTCGGTTTGTAATAATTAAGAATTTGAGTTGTCGGAACAGTTCCCATATTGTTTAGTTGATTTCTATGATAACTTGATATTATTTGGGACACGGTATGGGACGTGTTGTATAACTGAATTGTATGTTAGTTGTTATGGAAACTTCTGAACAATCTGTTTCGCTCAGTGCCGCGCCCCGATGATTCCGCCATCGGTTGGGGTGTGACACCTCTGCATGTTACACGTTGAACCGAGTCCTTACAGTCAAAAGGCACAACAAGACCTGCTATGAGCTTCTTCACAAACGAAAACCAGATTTGTCGTATTTTGAACCGTTTGGAGCTCCGTGCACAATAATCGATCCTAATGGAAAGTTTGGGGCAAAAGCAATTGAAGGATACTTTCTTGGGTATGACACCCCAAACTTAAGAGTCTGGAATTTAGAGACTAAAAGGGTCGAAGAATGGTCTGAGGTCAGAGTACAAAGGCACACATTGCGAGTCAAAAATCCAGGTCAGCCATGGATGTTTGAGTACGATGAATTTTTCAATTCGATCAATGTTGAAGCAGTTGAAGAAAATGTTGCGGCAAGGATGTTTTTCGAGAGTGACAATGCAACAGATTCACCGTTGATTCGTCCAATTATTGTCAATCAAGAATCATCTTCAGTGAACAATAATGCTCTCGACAATGAGGATTTTCACGATGATACCGAATTGAACGAATCTTCAGAGGATGATGAATTTCTCGATGCAGATCAAGAAGCTCCAACAACAGTAGTTCATGGTACTTCAGAGGGTACACCTCCAGTGGACGCCCCTAGAACAGTTGAAGCTACTGCATCATCCTCTTCGTCAATCCTGGGTATTGATTTGGTTGTTGATCTCAATCTCAACAATCTGGGTACAAATATTCCAGTTCGATATAATCCAGAAACAAGGATTCACAATACCCATCCTCAACAAAACATCATCGGAAATGTACAGAGTGGCATTCAAACAAGAAACATGTTGCGAAACAACAACAATGCAGGCTTGTATGCAGCGATTCGAGAATCTGGTCAACAAAACGATTGGTCCTTTGCGTGTTACGTTTCACAAGAAGAACCAAAATCTATTAAAGAAGCTTTGAAAGATAATTCGTGGGTTGAAGCAAATGCAGGAAGAACTGCAACAATTCCAGAAGCTAGGTGTCTGGAAGCTAGTTGAGAAACCTGAGAACTACAAGAAGATTGGTACCCATTGGGTATATAAATGCAAAAAGGATGACCGTGGAGTCGTTATTCGGAACAAAGCAAGATTAGTCGTTCAAGGTTTTCGTCAGATTGAAGGGATCGACTACAACGAAGTTTATGCACCTGTTGCACGTCTGGAAGCAATTCGGATCTTTCTGGCTTATGCCTCTTTCAAAGGATTCAAGGTTTACCAGATGGACATCAAAAGTGCATTCTTACATGGTGTGGTTGAAGAAGAGGTGTACATCGAACATCCTCCAGTTTTTGAAGATCCTATCCATCCCGATCGGGTTTGTTGCTCAACAAAGCTCTCTATGGTCTACATCAAGTGTAAGTCCCGTTAACCGGATCTTTCAATGATATCAAACAATCACCAAGTTTGTGCGGAATCCAAACTTGGTGAGATTCAAGAACAAACACGAAAATCAGAAAATACGAAGAACAAAGGACAATACCGAATCACCTTTAAACACTTGCACACGATTCTATTACTATGAATTAGCAAAACCGTCTAGTACAAGTGCTCACGATTACCAATCAATCGCCTCCCTCTCTAGAGAAATTGTAACAATGAGGTTCCAAAGGTTCAACCCTAAAACAAGTTAGAAACTTGTTAATATACATAGACAAGCCCACTTCCCTACATGGGCTCCCCTTGGGCTTGCTTGGCCCACATGGCCTAAAGCTTGGCCCAAGTGACCTATAAAGGTCCAAAACCTAATACTAACTGACCCGGTAAATCCCAGTTCGTAACCATAGCCCGTTGTGTTAATTTGATGCGTCAGTCTCACACTTTAGGGCCTAACAATCTCCCCCTAGACTGATGCCATCAAATTGTCTTCATAACATGAATTCAGCAACGTCTTCAACAAAGTCTGTGGTTGTCGCTATGCTGCAGATGTTATGGAAGTTCTTGACTTCTGAACTCTCAGCACTGGGTCTCTTTCTTCAGCTCTTGTGGTTAGCTTCATATCAGGATCTCTATCAGCTTTGCTTGAAAATCTTGTTAAAAGAATGTGAGAGGAGGATTCTCAGCAGCTCTTTTCTTCTTCAATCTTTGTCTTTCAAGCAGGTTCACGGTACTTCTTCAAATGCACTATCACTGTCAGATGGCGTTTCGTATCCGGTTCTTCTGACTCAGGTACATCTTGTTGTTGTGATGCTCCATGCTTCTTCAGCAGCTAACAGCATCTCAGTCTTCATCAACCCCTGTTCTTGATTGAAACCAAGTTTTGCACATGCTCACAAACTTATAAGCAAACATTTCTTATGCAACAGGGAGAGTACCATATGAACACTAGGTACATCCAAGTACTTGTACTTGGATTTCACAATTTAAATTCTTTCACCTTTTGATGATCAGTCAAATCTTCAAGAACGGTTATATTTTTCATTTTAATTTTAAGAAAAAAAACAAATAAGCACTCTATTTTTGGATTTTTGAATTTTTTTATTATTTTTTTTAATTTTAAGAACTAAAAAAAATCAAAATATAAACAACTATCATAATATACAATTACAATTGCAATGGGATCAAAATTCGTTTTCAGGCAGACTAAGGAACACTTTTCAGTACGAGCCTAATCAAACTGATCTATGCGATTGCCAATATGTTTGTCCACTTAAACTTTAACGCTCAACTTTCAATTTTCAACTTTGTGATATGCTTAAGGTAATATTATACTATTATACCCGTGTGTCCCATTCCAAGGCATACCCCCGCGATCAAGGTAAGCACAACGATTCATCGTAGCAGGTGAGTATACTGATGTCATCCTTTAAGATATCCTGACTGTGTCTAGCTCTGCATATAATCTGTTTTATCATGTTTTGATTTCTTAACAATGAACACCCAAATAAATACTAATCAAATCCCGGAAATATAAACAGCACACTCTTTCATGCAAGTATCTTCCCTACCACATATTTCACAAGTCCAATCCAGATTTCTGAAATCTTAACTGGGAATAGATTGAGAAGAGAACAGAATAGATCTTAAGCAGAGATGGTATAATATACAGATCAAATGAGTTTTTCTCAATTTGATATAGGTTTCTTGGGTTTCTTTTGGGCACTTGAGGGCCTCTTTCGGGTGTATTAGATCTATAGCGCGACAACGTACAGCTAGGTCAGCATGTATCTGGATGCAGCAGAAGTTGTCGTTGCCTAGCACCTCCAGGTCAGCATGTATCTGGATGCAGCAGAGGAGGTACACGATTTTTTTCAGAGAAGATTTCAGAATCAGATCAAAATTGTGTGTATCGGGACAACATACAGACATTCAAATAGAAATGAACTAATTCCAAGTGACTTTCTTTGCTGGGGTCATGTACAATTTTAGTTCTGAACAGAAAGACAGCCAAGATATCCTTGGATGATTCAACAATATAAAGACCCGAAACCTCAGATGTTGGCTATATATCAACGCAAGATTTAAGACCATAAAATCATACGCCGTTGGTATGTTACCCACATGGTACATAGTTCGTTATGTTTATATCACTTAGTATCTTTTATCATGTTGAGCGTCAAGCCTATCGACATATCGCCGTAGATCCTAGTCTTTTCAACTATGGCACCTTACATGTGTTAGTCAAGCCCTTTAACACGAACATTTATTTCACTTCCCATATCATGCAATTTTTCTTTTTGGCTTTTTCATTTTTCTAATGTTTTTGTATTTTTCTCATTTTCTCCCCCTAAACTGTATATATGTCTCTCTCTCCCCCTAAATTTGTGCATAAATCTTGTATTTTTGCGCAAATTTACCATTTACAAGAGAAAGGACACTTTATATACAAGGTTATAAACTAAGAAAAAGGGAAAATATTTTTGTTTAACCGTTCTATCATCAGATTAAAGAGTAATCAATATTCAAATCAAAGTACTGAATTTAAACGGTACCCTTTGCTGATCTTATCTTACTTCTCTAATCTCCTCCAAAGGAAACATATCATCTGTAAAAAAAATTGAACTTTTTGCAACAGTGAAATGTTACCCGTTTTTATCTTTGGAACAACCGCTATCAACATTCCAGAGATTGTCAACAGCTCCTCCTTGGTTGTTCCTGAAAAGTAAGGAGATTAGTAAGACATGGGTACCCAGACCATCGTGGTCCTGGGTTTACCTGAAGCATCAAAATAAGACACTTCTTTCAAACACAAGGCCCCTTTCGTTTCAAGGATTGGAGATGTGACTGCTTTTTGTTTTGCTCTCCAAATTTGTTTAGGCTTTTCTAGTTTCTTAGATACCTTTGGCAAAACAGTTGGCTTATCAACCTTGTTATTTTTCGAAATTTGTGTAGGTTTCAAAGCTTGTTTTCTTTTTTTGCTTTAGCAGCATTACAATCCCCATCAGAAGGTTTAACCTTGGGATTCACATTCTTCATTGCCTTAGGTGATAATACCTTCATTGGCTTGGAATGATTGTTATCCTTTGGTGTAACCCTCTGATTTTGCATATAATAGGATACATGGGGACGCCGTGTGCAGTTTCTAGCAATATGACCCGCAATGCCACAGTTGTAGCAAGTTTGTCTTTTCATCGGAAAGACGTTTTGAGCAGCTTGATTTGCTCCTGCAGGTCCTGAAGGACAAACCGGTCCTTTTTGCGCTTGATGTGCCTGCGCATTTCTCTTAGACGAAGACGAATTTGGGTGCTTGTATTTGTTGTTTGCAGAAGTCTTGTTGCTCTGAGCACCATTCTTTATCTTTTCTCCCTTATTAGAGCTTTCAATCACCTTGTCACGAGCCTTATGAGATCGTGATTGTCCTTGATAAGCAGACTTCATATACCCCCGACTTTGATCTGCTCGTTTTGGCTCCTTTTGTGTGTTGTGAACCGGCTCACAAACATCAGCACAAGAGTGAGTATTCGCATTTTGCTACACTTTTGGACGATGAACACAATTTCTAGCAATGTGTCCAGGAATTCCACAGTTGAAACAAGTCTGTCGCTTCAATGTATGGAGATTCGGAGTGCTAGCAACAGTTGCTGATTTGATGTGTCTAGATAACCGAGCTTGCTTAGGTTGCTTTGCTTGTGTTCCATGTGCCTTTTCTGATTCTTTCTGTACCTGTTGATCAGAACTAGCAGAAGCATGAGATTCAGACAGATGATGTTTTTTTGTCTTTTATAATTTTATCAGGATCATTTTGAGAAGACGATTCAGTTTCTGTTTTAATTCCCTTATCAGAAACATTTTCTTGTGACTTTTCATTCAATGTGACCACCTCTTCTGTTTCAAAATCTGGTTCAGTTTTAATTTCAAAAGATGTAGAAGTTTCATCAACACGTGTTTCATCAACGCACGTATCATGTGAATCTACTTGTGGTTTACTTTCGGCTACGGTTTCCAATGGGGTCCCACTAGATTCAACATTAGGGACGCCCACTGAGACAGATTCAGAAGAGGAATCATGATACTCTTGAGAAGGAGTTTCAGTGGTTTCACTGAATGTGTCCTGAGGGACCTCACCTGTAACACTGTCATCAACTGAATCATTAGAAACATTACAATCACACGCATTAACTGAAAAACAATCACCACCATACTTATTGTTCAAAGATTCAACACAAACATCATCATTTTTGCCCCAAACGTCAGACACACTTGACGAAACATAAGCAGAAAATGACTCAAACAAAGATCTACTAAAAGCAATATCAGATTCAGTTTGTTCAAAATAAGTTTCAGAAATATTAGAATGAACAACTGGTTCACTCCCAAGAACATCTCCACACTTTACTTCAGATACTTTATCTGCACATGAAGACGAAGTGTTAGGATCAATTGAGCCTTTAGAAACAAAGTTTATTGGAGCAGACTTCTGTTTCTCAATTGGTTTTTCATTAAATGATGACTTATTGTTTTTGGGACCATAAGTCATGTTGCTTTCATTTATCATCTCCTCCTCAGTCATTGGTAAATAAGTATAATTATCATTGTAGGGAGGAGGAGTCTGATTATAACCCAAACAACGCCCTTTCTTTTCCTTGTACGCGAGCTGTTGATCACACAAGTTTTTGACTAATTTACTGGAAGAATCAAATTTCTTAATGTTAAGCTCATTTATTTGATATCTATCTCTGATATCTTCCAGTTCCTTAGTCACAGCGCACAGTTTCTCCTACATATAAGAGTTGAGATGATTTCACACTTACATCATCCTTGAGTTTGACGATGTCTTTTCGTTGAGCTTCAATCTTTTCTTTATAAAGTTTTGGTTTTTTGATAAAGTAAAGTTTTTATTTTTGATATCTTGAAAATTTTGAATTAGCTCAGCGTTGTGTATTCTATAAACTTCAACTCTTTGTCTACACTCAGGAGTGCAAAAGACAGAAAGTGTATCTTCAACAGTCATTTCTTGAACCACGGGTTTGTGAAATATGAATACCATAATTTCAGCAGGTGGTTGATACTTTTGTTCTTCTCCTCAAAACACAATCCAAACGAGAATCCGTGTACTCGCTTATTCAAATACTTTGCACGCGAAAGAACGAATCCGCTTTCAAAACCGCACCTCGAAAATCTGTCAAAACCGTTATCACTAACAAACAAACGTTTTTTTTTATTTTTTTTTATTTTTTTTTTTAAAATTTAAGTTACTTTAATAAATTTAATAAAGATAAAGGTTTATTATTATTAATATTATTACCTATTATTATTATTATAAATAATGATTATGTAATGATGACTAAATGATTTGATTATTATTATTATAATTAAAAATCAATGAAACCTAAACACCACGTCTTCTTCTCCGCAAAATAAAACCCAATTTCGAAATAAACACCCGTCTGTCTTACTCTTCGTTACTCACTCGCTGAATGATGATGACAATTTTGAAGTATAGTCACCGGAGATTATAGACGATGATAGTGAAGGTGGTTGACGTCGGAAGTAGAGCGACGGTGATGGTAGGAGGTTGTCGCCGGAGGTGAATGACGGTGGTCGGAGCTGATGAAGGTGAACGATGAAACTGAGGTGGCAGGCGATGCGATGATGAAGATGTTGAACGATGAAAACAGTGACTCGAAACAATGATGAATAAGATGAATGGCGTTTGTGAACTCGAAACGGGCACTCGAAAGCTTCAAGATAGATGATAATCGAAGCCTCACTTCTGTTCTTTGAAGATGATTTCGACTCGTGAGGTGTTTGATGACTCGAAACAGCTGACTCGAGACCTTAACAGTGAACGAACTCGTAACCGAAAACTCGAAACCGTGATAACTCGAAACCTTTTGTGATGGTTGCGACTCGTAGTGAAGATGGCAGACTCGTAAACGTGATGAAGGTGATGACTCGAGACAGTAGACTCGAAATCTCAACTCGAAACGAACCGAGGTTGCGACTGTGATCTTGATGATGATGACGATGAACAGTGGAGAAGGTTGATGACTCGAGATCAGTTGAAGATGATGACTCGAGACCTCCGATCGCACAAGGTCGCCTCTGGTCGCACAAGATAACCTCCGTGAAGATGGAGGTGATGGAGTCGGAACAGTGGAGATGACTCGAGACCAAGTGAGGTTGCAACTCGAGAACTCAGAATTGGAAAGATTGGTTGCGAGTCGGACGAGTCGAAACGGTGGTTGCGACTTGGAGGTGAACAACTCGAGACCGTTGGATGCTGGATAACTCGAGACCAGTGAAGATGATGAGGTTGCGACTCGAGAACAAAAATGACAGTTGATGTTGCCGGTGGTGAAGGAGGACTCGAGACCGTGGTTTCGACTGGAGATGATTGAACTCGAGAACTCCAACCGTGTTTTTGGAATCTTAATTTTCAAATCAGTAATGGAAGTTTCGAAAGTAATGAAAATTGTAACTAAATTTCCAATATTTTTGAAAATTGAAATCCCCTTTTTAAAATTAGAAAGAATATTTCTTCTAAAAATTCAAAAATGTTGAATATCTTTAACACTATCAAAACAGATTGAAACAGCAAACTATAATGATTTTGATAAAAATTCGATGAACAATACCAAGAACGCGAAGAACACCGAACAAAAAATATCGAAAATCTTGAATATTTGATATCAAATCGAGCCTAGAAACAGGTTCTAATGGCTCTGATACCACTTGTAAGTCCCGTTAACCGGATCTTTCAATGATATCAAACAATCACCAAGTTTGTGCGGAATCCAAACTTGGTGAGATTCAAGAACAAACACGAAAATCAGAAAATACGAAGAACAAAGGACAATACCGAATCACCTTTAAACACTTGCACACAATTCTATTACTATGAATTAGCAAAACCGTCTAGTACAAGTGCTCACGACTACCAATCAATCGCCTCCCTCTCTAGAGAAATTGTAACAATGAGGTTCCAAAGGTTCAACCCTAAAACAAGTTAGAAACTTGTTAATATACATAGACAAGCCCACTTCCCTACATGGGCTCCCCTTGGGCTTGGTTGGCCCACATGGCCTAAAGCTTGGCCCAAGTGACCTATAAAGGTCCAAAACCTAATACTAACTAACCCGGTAAATCCCAGTTCGTAACCATAGCCCGTTGTGTTAATTTGATGCGTCAGTCTCACACTTTAGGGCCTAACATCAAGCACCACGAGCTTGGTATGCAACCTTATCTAATTATCTGCTGGAGAATGGATTTTGCAGAGGTCTTATCGATTGTACTCTTTTCATCAAAGAACAAGATAGAGATCTTCTACTGGTACAGGTATACGTTGATGATATTATATTTGGTTCTACTAATGATGTTTTGTGTAGGAATTTAGAGCGTATTACGCAGGATAAATTCGAGATGAGTGCTATGGAGGAAATGACTTTCTTTTTGGGCCTACAAGTGCAACAAACTGAGTCTGGGATATTCATCCATCAGACTAAATATGTTGGTGACATCTTGAGCCGGTTCCAGATGTTTGATGCAACGCCCTTCGGTACCCCATTACAGCAAAATCACGGAATTAATCCAGACTTGAAGAGTGAAGCTGTTAGCCCCTCGTACTACCGCGCGATGATCGGATCTCTTATGTACCTCACAGCATTAAGACCAGATATAATGTACCCAACGTGCCTGCTTGCCAGATATCAAGTCAACCCGAAGGCCTCACATCTTGCAGCTGTAAAAAGGATTTTTCGTTATTTGAAGGGTTGCCCTGACACCGGTCTATGGTACCCTAGGGATAATAACTTTGACTTGATCACTTTCAGTGATTCTGATTTTGGCGGATGCAAAATCGACGGCAAATCCACAACGGCTGGATGTCAGTTTTTGGGAAATCGCCTAGTCACATGGCAGTGCAAGAAGTAGACGTGTGTCGCTACATCAACATGCGAAGCTGAATACATTGCTGCCTCAAGTTGTTGTTCCCAAGTCCTGTGGATTCAACAACAATTGCGCGACTACGGTTTTGAATTCCTAACTACTCCTATTTACGTTGATAATTCTGCTGCCTTACAGATCACTAGAAATCTTGTGCAGCATTCAAAGACCAAACACATCGAAATCAAATATCACTTCATACGTGATTGCTTTGATAAAAGGCTAATCGACGTTGTTAAGGTCCACACCGATGACCAACATGCCGACCTTTTTACCAAAGCATTTGACAAATCAAGATTTGACTTTTTATTATTGGTAAACGGCATTAAAGTCAAGCAAGAGTAAAACCAACATCGGAATATCATTTTTGTAAATATCTTTGTGTCTTTTAAATATATCATAGTTTGTTGATTTTAGGGGGAGTAAATCCAAATTTGAAAATCCAAAAACATCGAAAAATTTAAAAACACAAAAACAATAGAAAAACAAAAATGAGTTTCCTGGCGAGAAAAAGAGAATATGATAGTAAATCAGTGGTCAGTCTAAACCCCTTTAAACCTAAAATGAAAAGCGATAGGCAACTCTATATAAGATGTATCGGTAGGCTCACAATCATTTTAAAGTGTGCAGGGTGATATAAACCTAAATCGACTGAAGACCAGGTGGCAACCATTCATTGGCATATGGTCTTAGTACCGAAATTTCATTTGAGAGATTGCCGAGGTTCTGAGATATTCGGTCTTTATGCTGTTTATCATCTGGGTATCATGGTTGTGTCTTTTACCAAAAAAAATAACCGGGACGCAAGTCTAGATCTTCCATGATACTATACATACGTGTACATACTGCATACGACCTCAATAAGTGATCAACAATCACATGTCCAAACAAATAAGTGATAAAATATCACATTTAACCGGGAGTCAAGTTCGTCTCTCTGCTGTACGAAAGTACTGACCTGTTCACGGACTTGCTCCTGTGCCCTCATGCATACGAAAATCAAGTTCCTCATCAATAAGTGATTCTATCACATAGGGCTTGTTTTCAATCAAAATAATTGTCACACCCTCAAAATCCACCAGCGGAGTACCACCGCTTGGGGGCGTGACATGACCAGGATCTTAACCACCAATCATATTGAACATGTAATATAGTTAAGTATAGCGGAAGCATTTAAGTAAACCCAAACATAAATATTAATGTGTGAAACATCATAAGTGTTCAAATAGCATTCACGATCCTTTGCCCACAACGACCTGCTCCTCCCTGTGCAAGCTCCATTAGTACCTAAGGTCCTGCAAGGCATGCAGCAGAGAGTCAACAACTAGTTGAGCGAGTTCACAGAAAGTAAGTTCAGTAATAGAAATGGTATAGCAAGCATTGCGTTCGTTCATCTATCATGTATCGTATTAGTTCGTTCATTGTTCATGTATAGTATTGGTTTCCATCGCGGGCCCTTTCGGCATGTATGCGAAGATTTGGGTTAATACTCCCAAATATCCTAGACTATGTATATTTGTATCGCTGGCCACCCTGGCATGTGTGCGAAGTTCTAATATGTATAGTTCGCAGCCTTCCCGAGGCATGTGTGCGAAGATCAGTCATAATTATCTCAGCCAACCCTTGCCGTGTGTGCGAAGATCAGTTCAAGTAGGTATACTAGTCTAGCCGTAATCTCATCATTTACCATCCTCACCCTGAGGACCATATCATTAGGTTCCATTAACTAAGTACGCACGAAATAATCATCCAATCCCATTCCCACCCTGGGAACCCCATGCCTTGGCTGTGTGAACTCACCTTGGGTTGCTCGGCAGATACACAGAAAGAGCTCTTGAACTAAGGTTGGTCAACCACGTCCTAACAGGGTTACCATACAAGTCAGGTCTTGACTTAAATAAGGCACGTATGTTTCATACAAGTTAACACATTGCAAGCATGCAAGGATCACGTAACAGTCAAACATAACATTCTCAACTTGTGCGACCCGGATGGTTGGGCCATCAAGCTTATGCGAGCCCAACCATCTTGTGCGATTCAATGTCCAAGCCCAACAAATCCCCGGCCCAATATACAAGCAAACACTTTAACATATACGGCCCAAATATCATAACAAACTAACAATACAATCTCGGCCGAACTAATATTCGAGAGTGACTTGTGCGATCCAATAACATAAATAATCCAATTAGTATATCGGCCCAATAAGGTACACCTTGTGCGAATCAGATGGGCTTGGTCGGTCAAGTTGGGTTGTGCGATTAGGGAACTTGGGCTGCTCGGCCCAACAGCATAACGAAACAGTCAGCTTGTGCGATCAGGAAATACACACGGCCCAACTTGCATCTGATCGGGTTGTGCGATCAGACACTTGGGCTGTCCGGCCCAACAGTTTGCGTGTTTAGTGATTTGGGCCCCCTTGTGCGACTTAATACACCTTGTGCGAGTGGCTAGTCTTGTGCGTTCAGAAGGTCTTGTGCGACCAGCCATGATGTGCGATCAGTTTTAAGTTACCCGAATTACATGCTTAATTGGTTACAACATTTATCAGTTTCCAAGTTTAACATGATTACCAATAAACAAAATTCCAAACATCCAGTTACTCTAAAGTCGATCAAACAGGGATAACAAGTATCAAATCCTATGAACCCTAATCTTGATTCAAGGCATAACAAACATCAAACCCCTAAAACATATTAGCATGAGTCCTGAATTGTCAACATGTATCCGATCTTAAATCATCATATAAACGGTCTGTAAACAGAACATGGCAGCCGATTACTTATTACCTCATCATAATTTCTTACTCAACGTATGATAATAACAGCTAATAAGAACCCTAATCACTAACAAGATCATCACATATCAACCGATTGACAAACATACACTCAATCCGATCATATTACACAACACGTAAACAATTCATGCAATCAACTCTAATCGGCTAAAACCAAACACGAAATCATAACATCATCAATTCGAGATCACAAACAACATACTAACCGATGAAGAGAGTGAACAAAGATTAATCCAAATCAGGAGATATCTTCGATAGTAAAGGTGTTGTTGCCGTCAGGTTCCAAACAAACGAGAGGAAGATCTAGGGTTTGAGTGTGTGTATTGTGTTTTGTAAAAGTGAGAAGTAATTTCCCTACCCTAAGTGTATACGAGTAGAGGATGGGCCGAACCCTCAATGGGCCGCCCATTGGTCCAAATACAAAGTATAGCCCAAATGGGCTTGTGCGATCGATATGTGTTGTGCGCTCGGGTCATTAAATACATACACACATTCAATAACGTACATACATGCACAAAATAACATTTAATAAATCAAAGTTCGTATGATCATAACACGTTCACATACGTTACACAAAGTGGGTCCGAAATACGAGTTGTCACAATAATTGAGAATCTCACATCATATACGGTCAAACAGATGATAAACGGTATACTCACCGGTAAGATGAACCCTCGTGCATACCTTGATACAGGAATGTGTCGTGTGTGGATGAACACCGGTCGGTAAGTATAAATCATACCTAATCGTATCCCCTTGCCATGATTACATCTGATAAGTTGAGCTTATGTGGACAACAATACCGATAATCGTTATAGGATGCTTATCTTAATGTGAACTAATTGAACAACAAGAGCGTTTTGGCGTGACCGTACACTGATATGATTCTCTTACCCTCGAAACTCACAAAAAGAATGTCTGTAAATATTTATTTAATGCTTTCAGGTTCTGCATCTTTATATATATTTATTTACTGCTTTATGTCTTTACATTTGAAATATTCAAAAATTCCAAAAAGATTTTAGGTGTGTTTTAATATAAACTTTATAAAAGCCAAAAAGATTTTATTTCTATCTTATTTTCGATTGTACGATGTTGGAGCTCGAGTCTTCGTTACCTGAAACCTGATTGAGAACCAAATCGACTAAATCTTCATAAATGGTCGAAATTTGCAAGTTTTGAAAGTAAAAAACTAAAATTGATAAATTTGTTAAACTTTCAAACCGTCGGACGGTAGTTGATTGAAATATGGTCACATGTGTGTCACTTGTTTATATTAACTATACTCCAAGCAGTTGTTCTCATTACGTGTTTAGATTTCTTGCATGTGCAGATTCTAAAGGCAAGGAGAACATGGTCAATGACAAGCTTTGGAATGAAGACACGACGTGAAAGGCACTCAAAAGATAAAGATGATCGAGTTGCCGCTGACCTTCATCAACACCACAAGGATCTCAAGTACTGAAGATCAAAAGATTCACGAGCATAACTCAAAGGAGAGCTTATGTTAAGGGGGAGTTTGTTAACACACTTCCTAAATAAAATGGGGAGTTTGTTGATACACTTTCTGCTTACAAGGCGTGAAGACTTTGAAGATCCTCCAACATGGAAGACATGGAAGACGAATCTCACGAGTAGCGTCCAAGGGGGAGTTTGTTAGTACATGATATGTGGACGCGACTCAGTTCGGTTCGGCTAAGGTTCGGCTCATGTCTAACGTCACGACATTCCTCCGTCGTGCGTTCCAAAAGTTCTATACACAAAGTTGGAGAGCCAAACCTTCAGCACCAGGCCGGTTTACCAGACTTGGGCTAAACCAAATGGACGAAACACAACTTGGGCCTCAAATGTTTTGGGCCAAAGCCCAAAGTTGACGAAACACATGGATGTCGACGAAACAGACCTGTTTCGTCGACCTTGATCCCGTCTCGTCATGTGATCTTCCATTTCGTCGAGTATTGCTCGTGTTTCGTCGACCTACTTGTGTTTCGTCATTGCTGTGGCTATAAATAGGCTGAAGACAGAACAGAAACATAAGAGAGAGGACACAAGTGTGAGAGAATACACACGAGAGAACTGAGAGTTTACAGAGAGTGTTTGTAAACCTTGCTTTGTAACTGTTTTCAAGTATTAATACAAGGGTGTTAATCATTGAATCTCTGTGTCTTGTATCTAGTGTTTCCTTATCTCTATCTGGGTTTGCTATCTCGGTTGGATTCCGCACAACCGGGTTGGTTTGTACACAAGGATTAGGCGACTAGATCCTCCCCTAGCCGGACCTACAATTTTTGAATAAATTACAAAAATCCTCCTTTATGTATCTCACTTATTACAAACTGTGTCCTTTATCTTCAATAATTACAGAAAATGTACTCGATGTTTGAAAACTCTTGCAAGTTATGTCCTTTAGCCCTAACTCAGTTAATTTTTTTTGTGGTTAAATCTGACCAAATGGACCCCACATGAGGGTATTTTGGTCATTTTAGTTTCATGTGGGGTCCATTTGTTTAGATTAACCACAAAAATACTCTCATGTGGGGTCTATTTGGTCAGATTTAACCACAGAAATTAACTGAGTTAGGGCTAAAGGACATATAACTTGCAAGGGTTTGCAAACATCGAGTATGTTTTCTGTAATTATTGAAGATAAATGACACAGTTTGCAATAAGTGACATATATAAAGGACGATTTTTGTAATTTACTGTTGATTTTTTAGAATTCTACCCTGACGAACCGAATCGATGAACAACATCGATACTTATATTTAGAATATTCGTTCTTATGGTTTTCTTGACGTATCACAATAGAGTATTTTTTTGGTACTATAAGCTATATCGAGTGCTGATTGAACTAATACCGTCCGAACACTATCGGTACCTGTATTTGCTTTTTCGATCCACGTAAAACAAACATTGATATCTTGTTGGATGCATATCTTCCGGTTGTTGTATCATGTGCGGGAATCATACCAACACTTTAACGAACCAAACTAATACCATCTAAAAACCCGCCGCAACGTAAGGAATCTCACTAGTTAATTATTAATTAACATACCCTCCAGATAATTACATCACCATGCAAAATTAAATACATTTTAATTTTGTTTATGTTGACAAAAATACACTCAATTCCACACTCCGCACCTATATAAAGTAAGCAATCCGAAACCCTCGTTGTTGGTCTCCGAGCGGCAACATTCATCGTCTCTATTTTCATATCACTCCACTCTCTCGCTTTCGACGGTAACCCTACTTCTGCTCTTTCTTTATCTAACTGCCACCGATCCTTTTTATACATGCATCCATGTATCGATCTCCTAGGGTTTTACAGTTTCTTTTGCTGAATCTCTAAATATTTTTTTGATGATTTTCACTCTTAATTATGTCATATTTTGGTGATTGAAATTTTCACATAAACTAGTGATTGTTAGGTTGATTTGTTTGTTCTTTCTGAAGTTAAAGTGCATTAGCAGGTTAAAATGTTTTGTTTCTATTGGTTCGTTTAAAACTGGCACCTATCCTTTTTATATACACATATATGTATCGATCTGCTTGGGTTTTACAGTTTCTTTTTCTTTTGCTAAATCTTGAATTTTCTTTGATGAAAATTATGTCAGATTTTGATGATTGAAGTTTTCATATAAACTTGTGATTGTTAGGCTGATTTGTTTGTTATTCCTGAAGTTGATGAAGTTGAAGTACATTACTAGGGTTTTTTTTTTTTTTTTTTTTTTTTTTTTGTTTGTTTTGTTTGTTAATGGTTGGTATAACGTAAGGATTGATAAATAAAAAAAATTGTATCCGGATTGATTTTTCGTTTTGATATATGTTGGGGGCGAACTGGTTAAAGTTTGATTTGGGGAAGAGTTTACATACATTTCTTACATAGTTACATTTCAGTTTTTTATCTTATTTATATATTTATTTATTATCATGTTAATACATTACATGCTCTGATTGTCTAATTTGTCTCCATCATAATATGTGCACCATAGGTCGTTTATTTCGAGCTGCTAATTAAATTCATGAACCTTAGGAAAAAGTTCATTATATGTGACATAATTTTCCTTGTACACTAACAAAAAATCAATGATAAACATTGTTTCGTATAAGGAAAAGGATGATACAACCATTTTAGGATAAATCGTTTTCGCTAAGCTATGCATCTTTATTATAAACATAGACATAATCCATTTCAATAAGAAACGTTATGCATAGTGTTTACATAAATAGTAAGATGCTTAGGGTGTGATATACGCACTATGTAGCGCGTAAACAAATATATCCAGTAATATCAGGCTCAAAATGTAAAATGTAGGGTCTGGGGAGGGTGAAATGATGAAAACCTTATCCATCTCAAGAGATAATTAAATATGATTATTCTTTTTTAGAAGAATGTATAATCGTATGCTCGCCTTAAATACCTTTCTTACATTTCAGTTTTTTAATTATCATCTTTATATACGTTACATGTTCGGAATGGCTGAATTGTATTTATCGTAATGTCTGCATCTTATGGTAGTTAGTTTGGTGCTGCAAAATGCTAGACTGGCTAATTATACTGATCACAAGCTTCTGTGAAACATTGTTTCATACATGGAAAAGGATAATATGACCATTTTAGATTAAATCATTTTCGCTAAATGTTGGACAGCCGATTCATCACCATAGTCTGCATACGTATTACTACTTGCAGCGGAAAACATACCTTGATATGCAGGCATGATGAACACACGGATACAATATGAATAGATAGAAAGAAATGAATGCAGAATGGACACTTTCTGTTTGGAGGGAAAATGTCTTAGTAATCAAAACATTTGCCGGCAATCCATACTTATATGTTACATATTTGGCGGTTAGAATTTTGGCGGGTAACTGCCTTATAATGCAGTTTAAATATGCATACCCACTTATCCTTTGAACCGCTTATCATACTACCCCTATTATACTAGTCATCGGTTTGCATATCATATACATATACATATCATTCGAATAATTATCACATAACTAAAGTTTAACTAATATATAAACATATGTATTTCCAACACAACCCCCTTAAACTTTGGTTATGTTGGAACCCTTCTGCATCACACTTCGGTTTGCCTCTTCCATTGCCTTCCTTATGTGGGTAAAATTAAATCTTTTCCTTCTCTTGCGAGCACTCCAGTTGTCTGCCCATCCGTCTTCAGCAAACAATGCATAATGCATGGATTGACTGTTCATTTCAGCAAGCACCTTCATGAGTGTTACCTGCACTTCTGATCTTCCTGTGGCTTTCTTGTGACGACCCTTCATCATGTTGATTGATCCCTGCAGCACTTCCTTGAACCATGTCTGCACTTCCGGACTTCCTATCACAGTTTTTTCGCAGGCCAGCGTCTTCATTAATCATTTCCTTTACTTGCACCTTGTTTTGAACTGTCTTGAACTTGTAGTAATATTCTAAGACATCAAGATACATAGCATACACTATTCTTATGTGATCTCCTTCTTCATATCCGAGACCTAAATCCTTCGCTATAATTGGCCATGTATTCTCAGTTGTAACTTCTCGATACCCACCATCATTTGCCACTAGAATGTATAGACTTAGTAAATCTATTTTCTTTTGATCAGTGGTGAAAGGAGGAATAGGCCTTGAAGTAATTCCCATATAATCATACAGAAACCACCGAACCAAGTCTTCGAATTTCTTTTGTAAAATGACTTTGTACTTGAATACGTATTCACGATCATCGAGCATATCCATTAGGGCCTTGCAGTCATCGAAATTATGAAATTCTAAAGAATTTAAGATCATTAAATTCCAGTCTTCTCCTTCCTTCTCCGATACATTCAGAGATTCAAAATATGAATTCAGATAATCACTCTTGAATTCATCATCAATTCCGCACATATTATGCAGTCTTTCTTTCTCTTTTAACCCCAGTTCTTGTTCTTTTGAGAGCCCAGTTGTATCATTTACAGAGTTCACCACCGGAGATGAAAACATAGGAAATATTTTACACGAGTCACCGGATTTTCTGACCGTGAAACCTTGGAGGGTTAACTGTTCAAGACTTAGAACATTTCGATCAATGTTCGGTGAGTAAAATACACTAGGAATTCTCAGCGTATCATTTCCTGTTTTCATCTCAACAATCCCTACTCCGCGTATGAATAAAAAATTATTCATACCGGATTTCGTTTCGACACCCATGATATGCTTGACCCTTTTGAAAACATCAATATTACCCACGTAATGATGATGAAAAGTTGAATTAACATACCAGATATCCTTCCATTGTCCACCGTCTGTCCCTGTGACTATCATTTCATCATGACAGTGTACATCTTCGTTCTGGGTTCTAATTCCGGCATTAATCGCTTGCCGAATTAGTTGTAATTCTTCATCGTTTTCCTTTGCTTTACATGTGTAGATTTGATGACCGGGTAAGTGACAGTAATAACATAAACGTTCTCGTCGGGATCTTCGTTTCCTTTCATTCTTTTCATCACTGCAGTGTTGACATGGCATCATTGTGGCTGTTGGTTTGATTTCTGCATCGGATCTTGACGTGGCTCTGATACCACTATGTTGGACAGCCGATTCATCACCATAGTCTGCATACGTATTACTACTTGCAGCGGAAAACATACCTTGATATGCAGGCATGATGAACACACGGATACAATATGAATAGATAGAAAGAAATGAATGCAGAATGGACACTTTCTGTTTGGAGGGAAAATGTCTTAGTAATCCAAACATTTGCCGGCAATCCATACTTATATGTTACATATTTGGCGGTTAGAATTTTGGCGGGTAACTGCCTTATAATGCAGTTTAAATATGCATACCCACTTATCCTTTGAACCGCTTATCATACTACCCCTATTATACTAGTCATCGGTTTGCATATCATATACATATACATATCATTCGAATAATTATCACATAACTAAAGTTTAACTAATATATAAACATATGTATTTCCAACACTAAAGCTATGCATCTTTATTAGAAATATAGACGTTATCCATTTCGCTCAAGCAGTGTAATCAGTTTGTTTGTACACTTACACATGAAACATGATTGTTGTGTTCTAACTTTTGATGTTGTTATGTTTCTATAAAAATACTAAATTCTATAGACGTTCTAAATGTGGGGAGTAGCCTAGTTTGTTCGTCTAACTTGCTTTTAACTTTGGATATGTAAATAGGTTAACGTTTTAATTTGGTGAAGAGTTTGCAATGTTGCTTCTTAGGATGAGGAAATTTGGCTATTCTTCTTGCAACGGATGTATAATCGTATGCTCTTAGCATCTGCTTTTTGTCTATCATAACATGCGCCCAATATTGTTATTTAGTTTAGTGTTGCCTGATAGAATGTATAATTGTATGCTTGAAATATCTGATATGTGTCTATCATCACATCTGTGTCATTTGGTCTTTAGTTTGGTGCTGCTAATTAAATGCTAGAACGGATAATGTTGATCATTAACCTTAATTAAAATTCTTTACATGTAATGTTCTTTTCTATATAGAAACATGAATTTAAAGCTTCTCAGGTGTCATGTTGAGTAATCATTCATATACGGAAATGGATAATACTATCATTTTAGTATAAATTATTTTCGCTGAAACTACACATCTTTATTTGAAATATAAACATTATACATTTCAATATAAAAACCTTACATGGAGAGTTTACGTAAATGGTAAAATGTTCTGGAGTGACATATGAACTCCGAAGCACTTGTTTATGTAATTTATGAGTAGTGATGAAACCAGTTTTGATGTATGAGCGTTGTACTCACAGGGTCGCTTCATAGAATGAGGAATTTCACTAATCTTTTGGAAAAGAATGTATAATCGTATGCTTGCCTTACATTAGGATGAGGAATATAATTTTTATACATACAGTTCTGAATATCAGATTTGTGTCTATAATAATTTCTGCACCATATGGTTGTTAGAACAACTAATCTTGATCATGAACCTTAACTGTAATTCATTATATATGAATTTTCCTTAAATTTCACGGTTCGCATGATGAATATTCATTGTTCTAATCTTGATCATGAACCTTAAGTGTAATTCAGTACTTTAGTAACTATTCAGATTCGTACAGATGCTTAGAATTCGGCTCAGAAACAAGGCTGCGGCTGCTGAAAGTGGCAGCGGAGCAAAACCGTCAACAGGGGAGTCAGTGACGGTTGCATGCCCTGACCACCTTGTTCTGGCTGAGCTTCCGGTGGCTAAAAGTATTGGTTCTGCTAGTGGTGTTACTCTTGTCAAGACTATTGGTCAAAAGTCCAGCCGCCCGCTTGGAAAAAGGGTCCATATGTGTGCTAAGTGTGATTTTCCAATAGCGATTTATGGACGTATGGTATGTGGTCTCACATTCCTTGGTTTATTTAATTTGATAGTACATAGTTGTGTTTTTTCTTGTTTATGGTTGGTGCTTTTGTGTCCTGCTTCAATTTGCATGCCATTTTGATAAAGAGGGTGTCAACTTAATTCGAAAAGTTAAATTATTACTGTAAGTGTCAATTATTTGTAATCATATTTAACATAATTGATTTATACAATAATATAAATATATAATTGAACTAAAAGTGTTCTGGTCAACCCAACCCGACCCATTTCTACCCGTACCAAAAAATGACCCACTTGACCTGTTAACCCATATTATTTGCATTTAGTTACTGGTTTCCTTGATTTTCACTAACAGCTCTCTGATTCTTGCAGATCCCTTGTGAGCATGCACTTTGCCTGGATTGTGCTAGGAGTGACTCCACATGCTTTTTGTAAGACTTCAATAAGTTTTTTTATTCTGTATTACTATGATGATGCCTTTACTTCTCCAAGATGACTTAAGTTTTATTATTAGAATCATTCTGGGAGGATCAAAAGCTCAATCGAATTTTGCTACAAAAGATAGAATTTGTATATATATAGAGATTGTTTTCACAAGAAAATAAAGCACAATGTAATTGTGCTACAAAAGATGGCTAGGTTAAACCCATCATGTAAACCCATCTGGTGTGGAGGTCTGGGGTTCAAACCCCGTCACCATCCGGTTTACTCTGGGACATCCTAATGGTGGTGTACAACATTTTTTGAAACCTGTCATGAAGCCTTTAATCTAACAGTTATGTGCTAGTTTATAATTAACGTTAGTGTTAGTATTATTAATAACATTTTCTATCTCGGTATATGTCACAGGTGCGAGGAACGTATTCAGAAGATCCAGACAGTTAAAATGATGGAAGGCATGTTCCTATGTGCAGTCCCTCTTTGTCTAAAATCCTTTTTAAATAAAGATGATTTTAAGGCCCATGTTCATGCTCATCACCCGGATCTTCGCAATTCAAAGCCTCAAAAGGATGGAAACGAGCCTGTGGCCGCAAACACCAAAGAACCAAAAACTTCTGACTCAACAGTTCAAGCCCCAATCCCAAGGCCAGCCCAAGATGGCGAAGACCGCACCCAATGGTCCCTACCCCAACCTCTAGCCCCTATTAGGCCACTCATGCAACCAAACCCAAAGCCAAACCCACCAATTGCTTTGGATCGGCCAAATCTAACACACATGCAGCAACCGAATTTTGAATACCCTGTGACTGGCCTCCAGCCACCTGCTTTTGTAGTACCAAATGTAATGGGTCCTGGTTCATTTGGTCAACCATTTTATGTGGGTCAACAGGTTCCAGAAGCAGGTGTGCAACAAGGGTCGTTATTGGGTTATCCTCAACTGCTGAATTTTGGACCAAATGGTCAAGTGTTTGATCCTTCTATGACTATGAATCAAGTTGGTTTCCTTCAAGGAGGTCCACCATCACAAGGGATGAATGCTAATGATGGAAGTGGTGGCAGCATCTTGGCTACAAACCAGTCACCAGCGGCGCCACTACCTCCGCCATTTGGCGATTCCCATGTTGGTGATACGAATCACCATGGACAAGCGTCAACAAGATAAGCGTGACAGTTTTGCAAACAGTCAAGATTGATGAGGTGTTTTTGAGTTGATTACCTACCTGTTTAATTACTACATTTTGAGACGGTTCATTAAGCTGTTGTTTTTATATATGATCATGACTTTGGATTGTATTGAACACCTTGCGATGATGGGTGATTTTTGCATTCTGGTTAAATGCTTCATGCAAACATGTCTCTAATCTTTGTGGTCATTGTCTTTTCCTATAATCTGTATTGACTCATGTTCTTTTTGAGGCTGTTTATTAACCTGTTATTTTTAACAGTATTCTTTGTGCAAACATGTCTCACCCTTTTAGCTATCGTACCTTGAGTCCTGGACCATGTCGAGAATACAAGGGCACGAGCCTTAGAACAGTTACACAAGTCGTTTCCTAGACTTTTTTTAACACTCGAAATCATCCAACTTTTCAAACTTTCAAGAACTGTTATCAAAGTCATATAACTGCGTAAGCATGTAGCATTTTTTTGGGTCAAAATCAATCAAGTAATCAGTTTTGAAAGGCACACTTGTTGTAGTAAAGATTACCACAGTCCAGTGACCAAATTAGAAATGTAAGTTGTTTACTTTCTTTATGACTTCACATTGGGCTGTCCCCAAAAACTCTTAAAAAAGTTAGGCACTGGACGATATAAAAAACCGAACCCAAAATTGTGGTTAGACCAGGCTCGTGGTTGGGCCAATCACGAGCAAACTACTGCCCCTCCTTTTCATTGTATTGCAATCTTGGCTGGTCCGTGGGGAGCTTCATTTTGTGATAATCACGGAAACTAGCCGTCTTACCCAATCCCATTTCTTATGTTTTTCAATTCCAAACCTATTTTACCCAACTTTCATGCTTCACCACTACACAATTTTACCCAACTTTTAGGCCTTGATGACGTGGACACCACATAGTGTAAAATTGGCATTTCACATGCCTTATCACTACACATTGTCTTAAGAGGAAATGAATTAAAACAAATAAGATGTTGGTGCTAGAGCCAGGCCTTGAACTTCAGACCACTACATTATCTTGAGATGGTTTTTTTCACTCTACTACGAACATTTTTATATATAATAAACGGGTAAACATTCTACCAATATTCTTTAGGGTTTTTTTAGCAATTCTACCACTTTCCTCCTTGTTTTAATAGGAACTAGATACACAAAAAATACATAATACACAACTAAAACAATCAGCAAAATTAATTACTGTGCAAGTGCATCCAACAACTAGTCATTTAAAATTTACTCTACGAGTGCATCATAATTACTCTACAAGTCAATCATAGCTACACTACTAGTTCATCATTAATACATTAATACATATGAGTCAAATTACTCTACAAATTCATCAAACAATTAGTCATTCAAAATAAACCTACAAGTGGATTATAATTAGTGTACTAGTTCATCACCAATACAAGGTATCAGTCAAAATTACTCTATAATTGCATCAGCAACTAGTCATTTAAAAATTATTCTACAAGTGCATCATTATTACTCTACTAATTCAACAAAAATCATACCAGAATTAGAGGTTTTTGATGGTCTCTCATTGTTATACTTCATTCTTAGTTCATCGATACGATATCAAGGGATTTTGTTGTAGCTTCTAAATTTGTCAAAACAAAATGAAAATTAGAAAATAACGCATAATCATTTTCATAAACCATAAATCTCAAATTTATACACTATATAACAAATTACGCTACAAACAATTTGAAATTACCTTTGGTAGACATGATTTAAGGTTGAATCGCGTGGAAGTTTGGAGAATCGTAGTTTTTTGTTGGAGAACTTGAATAAGTTTACGGTTGTATTTGATTTAGGGTAAAAAAGTGATGTGACTGAGTGAAGAATAATTGAGACAGTTATTTGATGAGTGGCAGTAATTACAATATTGTCACCACCCAAATTTTGAAAAATACCCTATTCTTATGTTTTATACCATAAGTGTATTTGTACATGATCTTAACTCTCTCTCTCTCTCTCTCTCTCTCTCTCTCTCTATATATATATATATATATACACAAAATATTTTGTATGTCATTATACAACACATTCAAGGTTGGATTAAAAGAATAATGTGGTGAAGATTTGCCAAATTGAAATATGCCTCGGATAATTCTAATGTCGAAGCAGTGATAGATCCAAGAATTTTTTCAAAAGTGCCATAATTAGAGAGTAAAAAAAGACAAAAATGAACTAATCAAACATGTTAAATAATAATAGTTTTTTCTGTTAAATATACTAAACAAAAAATGTATTTGTTTTTTGTTTTCACAAAATATACACAACAATTGAGTTATATAGTTCCAACTTAATGAATTTAGGGTCCAATTTCGCTAATTTCTAAAATAAATATAAACTCTTCACATTTACGTTGGCTTCCCAACTCTTTTTCTTACTTGAAAACTATGAGGTCTATAGGTGAATTAGGTTTCTTCAATCGTAATCATTCATTCCCTAGATCAATGAACCAAAATACTTTTACACTTTATAGGATAGAAACCCTTTTTTATTTCTTTAATAGTCCCGAATTGAGATACTCTCTATTTATAGTGCGAGTAATCTAGAGTGAGAAAACAACTAACAATAATAAAAACAAAAATAACATTTCCAATACCTTATTTAATACTCAATACATACATTTTAAAGCAGATTTTTAGATGTCATTTTAATAAATAGATTAATGATTTTTATGTTCTTAAACTTTTGAAAGTGGTCAAACCTTATAGGGTATAAGACTTGTATATATATTCTCTAAAATTTTAAAGAGTAAATTAAAAAAATTCTTTTTTATGTTGACATCAAATTGCAAACTCTGTACTTTCTCTTTAAAGTTGATGGGAATCATAGGTAATGTTTGCAAACCCTAACATATATGTTACATTCTTTATCACTAACTCAGTTAAGTTTAAACGTTAAGTTAGGTTATGTGCAAAACACATGAGGACTGGTTGGTCATTTCACTCTTTTATTTTAGATTGACATTTTAAATGAATAAAAAATATAAATATCTAAAAAACCCTTTCACTTTAAACACTTTATCTCTGGATTATCTTTGTCTCCCTCCCTCTCTCTCTAAAAATAATGTTCTTCTTCTCCAATAATTCATAAAGCACCGTCTCCCATGGCCACCCTACTATCTAAACCCGATCACCGCACCCACCGCCCTCATCATCTAGTCTTCTTCTCCGGCATCGCCCCACACCACCTCTAGTGACCAAGAACCCCCACGTCCACCCCATTCCCTCTCTTCTTCTTCTATGCTTAAAATCGAAAACATATCTGAACTTCACTCCTTTACTTCCGTCGAAGTATAAACATATCTAGATGAAAATTTTGACTCAGTTTTATGGTGGTGAATGCGATGGGTGAGGGGCCTGCTTTGGTCGGAGTTACCGATGCTTGTTGGTGGCTAGTGATACCGATAATTGAGGTGGAAGTGGTGGTGGCTAAAGGTGGCGGTGGACAGTGGTTGAGGTGGGAGTTGTGGTGGCAGTAATGGGGTTAGGCTGTGGGTGGCAGGTGATATTGATATTGATGGTTGAGGTGGGAGTAGATGGCTAATGGTGGTGGTGGACAGTGGTTGAGGTGGTGGCTAAGGGTGGTAGTGGAGGTGAGCGATGATATAAGAGAGAGATAGGTAGAGAGAAAAAGAGGTAAATGTACGTATCTAAATCCAATATTTTATTTTTTTTTATAAATACAATATGACATTTTGTTTTATTTATTAAAATGTTTTTTTATAAATGGATAAAAAGACTAAAATACCCTTGGGTTATCTAACTTAACACATACACTTGACTGAATTAGGGCTAAAGGACGTAACGTGTTAGGGTTTCCGAACATTTAGTATTATTCTCGTCAACTTTAAAGACAGAGGACATAGTTTGCAATCTAGCATTAACGTAAAGGAAGGATCTTGTAATTTACACAATATTAAAATTGAACAATTGGAAGTGATCAAATTATTATAGAATCCTTATTGGAAGAGGCTACACTAGAAGTTAAAAGGTGCCTAGGGCATAATTTTGGAGGTGCATAAACTAAAATGGATAACTTTTAACTATTTTCTAAATTTCCAAGGGACCCCAAACCATCTTTGGGTCCGCCCTTGCCGCAATTTAGGGATATTTTAGCGCCAAGATGAAACAAGATTACCCACGCATTTATTGACGAGATGAAAGAAGATTAAACTCCATTTTGGGAGGTTTACCATGTGTATGTTTCGTTCCATGTTGAAGAAGACTCGTTCCTTATCCAAATGCGAACAATGGAAGTGCTTAATTATTTTACCCATAAAAGATATTCTTCTATTTATAATCGAGTTATTTCGAACAAAGTGAGTATGATTTATTGCATTGTTCATAGGGTTTTTGGAAACTATTTCCTATAGGAAAAGTTTGGACGCACTACAAACCAATATTCGCATCTGCGGACGACATGCCTTAAAACAAAGGTATTATACCTAGTAATTCAAGGGTCATTATTGGATTGTTCTTAGTGTTTTTGGAAACTTTTTCCTACAAGAAAAGTCTGTACGCACCAAGTTATACAAACTAATATTTGCATCTGTTGACGACACGAGACAAAACAAGGTTATTCTACCTGGTAATCCAAGGGTCCTTATTGCATTGCTCTTTGGGTTTCAGGAAACTATTTCCTGCGGGAAAAGTCTGGACACGCCAAATTATACAAACCTATATTTCCTTCTGCTGATGACATGCCTCAAAACAAGGGTATTCTACATGCTAATTCAAGGGTCATTATTGTATTGTTCTTGGGGGGGGTGGAAACTATTTCCTACGTGAAGAGTCCGAACACATCAAGTTATACAAACCATTATTCGCATCTGTGGACGACATGGCTCAAAACAAGGATAATCAACCTGGTAATTCAAGGATTAATATTGTAATGAAGAAGTTGGTTATGATAAACCAACTAATATAGGATGAGATCCTTAAGAGGCTTGCATGAAATACCAACTCTATATGGCTGATCAATTTTATTACTAGGGTTAATTACCTTGTTTCGAATTGTAACTTTAACTAATGTTCTATTGTTCCAACTATTTTAATGTATATTGTATGTTTTATTATTAAATTTACTATTTTAGACGTTGTCATATAGCTTCAAGGATTCAAACCTAATTAAGTTTTATAAACATGTACTTCGGATGTTATGACTTACATTATTACCTAACTTGAATTCCATTAGTCTCGTTAGCAAATCTAGTTATACTGAAATATGTTGATAACACTATAATCATCAACATTTTGAAAATACAGATATATAGATATAATAACATATGTTGGGAATGGGGCATGAAAAGTGCACTTCGGATAAGGATATACACAAATTATGCCCGAAGACAAAGGAGGGAAAATCACTAGACATGATTAAGAGAGAACCTAACCGGGTGACAACAGTAATTTATGTATGCCATGAGGAAGGAGAGGCACATTTGTGGCGACATGATTGTTTAAAGGACAAATTTCGACGCTTAGGCGGAGATGACTAAATGATGTGTTACGTGTAAGATATGCCTAGAAATTGTGTTAAAGCACCGGATCGACGACGAACATCAACATTGCACTTGATTCAAGACATGAAGAACAAAATATGAACAAGATAGAAATATGTAGAAATGAATCTCTTTATTGATGAATCAGTCATCACAAATTACACAAACCAAAGGAGTATACATCATCTACAAGCTGGTTTAGATCACAAAGATCTAAACCTATCTTTCTCTCACTAACACATAGTCTCCCTCTCTCTCTAGAATACACACAGTGATGGAGAATGGATGGGATCTTGTGAGAGGTGCACCAAGCTCAAGAGTTTGCCCTAATCTACACAATACACACATATATATAGGCTAGGGACTAAACTCGGACAAAACACATTGTCCGGGATACAAAACAATACAATAATCCGAAACACTAGAAAGTCGTCCGGAATGCCTTCAGCAACTGATAATCTTCATTATCATTGACTTTAACTTGGACTTCTGCTTTGGTTGACACAGAACTGATAAACGACAGTTACCCGGCAGGAACTGCACTTACAGTCTCCCCCTTAACTGTTGCATCTGTTCTGTGTGGCATCGATAATCTTCAATCACCGGATACTGCACTTACAGACACCCCCTTGACTGATGATATCATGCATGCTTTCAACTTTAGCTGAGACGTGATCTTTTGGGTAGAGCACAACGATCTTCAACCCTTCTAATCAAAGACTTGCTGACGATCACTTAAGGCCGCTTTGAGAAACCCGAAGAATCCAACATCAAACACTATAGATCCTCCCCCTCAAACTACTCCTGAATCAAGTTAACGCGAACCGACCTACAACCACATGTAGGAATATCGCTCGATACATTAATCTTCAAACCTAACCGGTAGCAAAAAGAAACATTGGATTTCCAATGCCCAACCTTGAACACTTCAAACTTCACAAAGACATGAAGCTCAGTTCGATAAGTTAATAACAAACTGAACCTTGTAAAAGTACATCCACCATCTTGATCAGAGTCTTCAACCGAGTGTCTGAAATCATTTCATCTCGAATCTTCAAGATCCAATCTCGTATCTTCACAAAATCCACCAATTACCTGTTGACTTTCGTCTCTGATCTCCCCCTCAATGTAAGAACCCCTATTTCGAGAATCTGATCAGTCACCAACTTGGAAGAGGGACCAAGAAGACTAATCTTCTCTACTCTAACTGGCATACGATAAAGGCATGACCTTCAACTAGTTGCCAAACGAACAATTTGCTTCGTCACGTTAACACTTGATTAAACCTCGAACAAACTTGACAAAACTCAATCATACACTAGCTCTAACTTGCTTCATGTTATAAACACTTCGCCACTGGTAAGATTAACACTAAGTTAATCTCAAAGATAGTAAACATGAACTTGTTTCGATGTAGCACCACGAGCTTTTGGTTTACAAAGAAAATAGGAATTTCAAAATTTTTACTCCCCTTTTTTCTTTGTAAATAATACAAAAATCCAAGCAAGTCGTATTCTCTTCACCTCCTCACTTGATCCGAACAACATAAGTACCATAAAACTTTTCGATAATCCGAAACCGACTTCAAGTTTCCAAACTACACATAATTCTGACTCTTAGTTAGTTACCCCAAGTAACCCGGAATAACTAGAAAAACTAGGAACATGCACAACTCGAAACTTCCGAACAACACAAACTTCTAAATTTAGCTAAAAATCCGGTACCCCAGGTAACCCAGAATTCTAGAAAATTCGGAACTCGTAAAACCCGAAAGCTCTTGAAGCCTCGAATTAGATCATCGGAACAATACTTAGATACTTAGAGTACAAAGAAATTCGGAACAAGCAAACAAATAAAGTAAACTCTGAACTGTTCTAAAAAAAAAACTCGGAACAGTCGATAAAAAGCCAAAACTCGGAAGTTGAAAACTCGGCCAAAACTTGGACTGTTGAAAACTCGGCCAAAGCTCGGACTGTTTTAAACTCGGCCAAAGCTTGGACTATTGAAAACTCAGAACATCTGAACTGTTTAAAAAGTCGGAACATCAAAACTCGGGACTTCGGATCTAACACACAGTTAATCAGATATAAACAAAATAGATTCAAAACTCGGAGTTTAAAACATGTAAAAACTCGGAACTAACACACAGTGAATCAGATCTAACACACAGTTAATCGGAACAAACAAAGGACTTATGAAATTCGGACCCTCTTGTAAAAACTCGGAGTTGAGATCTTTGTTTTAAAAATTCGGAACTGTGAAAGCTCAAAATAACACACAAATAGAGATATCCAAAAACTCGGAACTGTGAAAGCTCAAAATAACACACAAAGTTCAAAACTCGGAGCATTTGAGAGATTCAAGAATAACTCGGAGCTTTAGTCACTCAGAATTGTTAAAACTTGAAAGATTAAAACTCAGAACAAGTTTAAGTTTTGGAACTTGCTACAACCGGAATTTGCTGAACTTTTTATAAAGCTCAGAAAGAACAGATAAACCTCAAAAACTCGGAATCAAAGGCTCGGACTTCTTAAAAATCGGAAATAAAAAATCGGACTTAAAAGTGAGATTCAACATTAAAACTCTGAATCAGAAGCTCGGAACAATCTTGAAATTTTAAAATCAAAACTCTGAGCCAAAAACTCTGAATGAAACAGTTAAGCAAGCAGAAACTTAAACCTTGAAATTTCAAAATCAAAAACTCTGAATGAAATAGATAAGCAAAACTCTGAATCAGAAGCTCGGAACAGTCAAAACTCTGAATCAAAAACTCTGAATGAAACTGTTAAGCAAAACTCTGAATCAGAAGCTCGGAACAGTCAAAACTCTGAATCAAAAACTCTGAATGAAACAGTTAAGCAAAACTCTGAATCAGAAGCTCGGAACAGTCAAAACTCGGAATCAAAAACTCTGAATGAAACAGCAAGCAGAAACTCAAGATCCTCCCCCTTAAACCTCAGAAACAAACAAGAAAACTCGGAACTGAAAGCTTAAACATCGGAACTTAGAATTTCTTTCATCATTTTAAAAACTCGGATCTGTTGTATGTTATTAAAACTCGGACATAGAAACCCATAAAAACTCGGACCCAATGGAGGTGTAAAGAAACTCGGACTCAATGAGTGTAAAGAAACTCGGACTCAATGGATTCAGTAACCAGTCTCCGAACTATCTCCCTAGTGTGACTTCACACTGGTTCACTAAAACACCGGAAACACAGACACAAAATGGAAACTCGGACGAGTAAAACACTTACAAAAATCCGGACAGAGCCTTTTTCAGATCAAAACCCTAGATCTACCAAAAACCCAGCAGTTCTCTCCAACACAGCTCGAATTTCTTCATATCTGGACTAAAATCTTCACGTCTTCAAGATGTTTGGCGGAAACAAACATCAAATCAAGAGCAATGGTGATTCGGAAGGCGGTTAGACCATTCCGAATCGGTAACCATGCTTTGATACCACTGTTAAAGCACTATATCGATGACGAACATCAACATTGCACTTGATTCAAGACATGACATGAAGAAAAAAATATGAACAAGATAGACATATGTAGAAGATGAATCTCTTTATTGATGAATCAGTCATCACAGATTACACAAACCAAAGGAGTATACATCATCTACAAGCTGGTTTAGATCACAAACATCTAAACCTAGCTTTCTCTCACTAACACATAGTCTCACTCTCTCTCTAGAAATACACACAGTGATGGAGAATGGATGGGATCTTGTGAGAGGTGCACCAAGCACTCAAGGGTTGACCTAATCTACACAATACACACATATATATAGGCTAGGGACTAAACTTGGACAAAACACATTGTCCGGGATACAAATCAATACAATAATCCGAAACACTAGAAAGTTATCCGGAATGCCTTCAGCATTTGATAATCTTCATTATCAATGATTTTAACTTGGACTTCTGCTTTGGTTGACACTGATGTGTGTTAGTGTATATATGTTTTAGATATATATTTTAAGCCCTTTTTACACTTTTAGCCAAGTTTTAAATTTATAAAACACGATATTTACTAACACTAAACACACATATGGGCAAGTGCACCCATCGTGGACGTAGTATAGTGTTGGTAAGATACCGAGGTCGTCCAAAGACACAAGAGCTTTTAGTACCGGCTTCAACATTCGGTGCATTGATGGCGGCGCCGAGGTTACCTACGGTGGGTCGTAGATAATCCATGAGGGTACGTTGGTCCGCCATTGGAAGTGGTTTCCCGAAACCTTCTCTTGGTTTTTGGCTTTTAGTCTTTTTCTGAGAAAGCGTTCGGGTTCTTCTAGAGGTTCTTTTATTTCCTTATTAGAGCTGGAGCTCATACACTACGTAGGGTTGGCGTCTGGTTCCAAGTCCTGCAACAAAAACAGAAAAGAATGCTGGTGAGAAGGTTCACGACGGCCCCGTGCTCAATGAACACGGCCCGTGGTCGGAGTTACAGTGATTGTTTTCCAGATCCCAGTTACTGGAGAGTTGGACACGGCCTCGTGTTGCACCGACACGGCCCCGTGGTCAGCCTTCTGTAACTTGGAAAACTAAAAACTGCCAGTAACACGCTGGGCACGCCCGTGTCCGACCAGGCACGGCCCGTGCTGAGCTCTGCAGAAGCTGAAAAACTAAGAAAATCCTAAAAAATTAAAAAGAAAATAAAAAAATGATTAGGCCGTAGATTCCTAACTTTCTTAAAATCCTTGTGTCCCTGGCAACGGCGCCAAAAACTTGATGCGTGTTAGTGTATATATGTTTTAGATATATATTTTAAGCCCTTTTTACACTTTTAGCCAAGTTTTAAATTTATAAAACACGATATTTACTAACACTAAACACACATATGGGAAAGTGCACCCATCGTGGACGTAGTATAGTGTTGGTAAGATACCGAGGTCGTCCAAGGACACAGGAGCTTTTAGTACCGGTTTATCCTCAACGCCTAATCAAATCAAAATGTTAGAAAAAAGATTTTTAAACTAAGAAAATAAAACTAACTAAATGCTGAAAAATAAAATAAAAATAAAAACAGATAGACAAGATGAATCACTTGGATCCGACTCGTGTATTAGTATAACCTTTGATTATTTTCGCACTTTTGCACTTGTTTAAGAGATTATCTTAGTTATTGTAGTAGGCCCCTCTTTTGAAGGCGACGTTAACCTTAACCCAGTAGTTTGAGTCAGCAAGGATACAATCCTAAAGGGTCGGATTATTGAAAGATAATGAATTAAGTTATTAATGCAAATTATGGTAGGCCCCTCTTTTGGAGGTGACGTTACCCTTGACTAAGTAGTCTGAGTCAGCAGGGATACAGTCCTAAATAGCCAGGTTATAGTATTAATAGTAGTTAACTTATGAGGGGATCAAAGAGTTTGGACCCCCGCCATCCAATACCTTTGGGTATTGAAGGAGGTCCTACTAAATTTGACCCAGGTCCCTTGCAGGACCTCTAAACGCTGAACAAGGGCAAGACCCTTACCAAACCGTTCCCTTAACCCCCGACCAGGTAGCCAACATACCTCCATATAGACCGTGGAGATATGAATGGTAAAAATCTTTTATTTTATATAGACAGTAAAATAATGCCAAGACACCACGGACAAACGATAAGGAAAAGTCACCTTCAACATAAGCAACTAGTTATTAAAGTCATTAATACAAAACCAAATAAAAAGTGCAAAAGATTAAAAATAAAAAGTATTATACTAAACACTTGTCTTCACCAAGTGATGTAAGAAACTTAGGCAAACATGGCCTTGATTGTCAAGAACTCTTACGATCAATCTTGGATCCCGAGACGACTCACACACTCTATGATGGACAATGGATGATGGTGGTGGATGATGGTGTTGTGATGGTGGTGGGTGGTGGATGAAGTGTGAGAGAGGTGGTGCCAAGGGATGAGTTGCAATGAGCCAAAGCACTCCTATTTATAGTCTGAATAGAGGGCTGGGCACGGCCCCGTGTCCGCTTGGCACGACCCCGTGCCCGTCTGACACTATCTCTCCTCATTAATTGCAATTCGCAATTACAATTAATGTGCCTGCAGTACTTTGGGCACGCCCCCGTGTTCACTGGACACGGCCCCGTGGTGAGCATTAGAAGCTTCTACAGGTTTGTAATTTCTGCTGCTTCTTGGGCACGGCCCCGTGCTCGCTGAGCACGGGGCGTGTTCAGTCTTCTGCCTTCTCTGTTTTGCTTGGGAGGATGCTGTCGAGGGGTCGGGCAATCCACTTTTGTTCTTTTCTTGTATTTATGTTAGATTTAGCTGCCTTTTTGCTTCTTTTGTTAATTTGAGCTCATTTAATCCTGAAAATACAAAAGGAAGACAAAAACACACTTTTTCCAACATTAGTACTTAAAAAGGGTTAGTTTTATGTCTTATTTGATGAAATTTATATGTTGCATTTTACACACATCAAATACCCCCACACTTGAATTTTTGCTTGTCCTCAAGCAAAACTCCTTAATATGTGGCTTACACTCCCAAATGGAATGGGTAGAAGAGAAGGTTTTGGCTTGTTATAGAGTGTCGGGATTTTCCAAGATTGTTTAGGTTTTCATTTTTACTTATTTACAATCCTATTCGTCATGATTTATTAAAACCTTTTCATAAGGTAAATTATTTATTAAGGCATAACATGTCTTTCTAAAATTCCATTTATATACAAGTTCACATACCTTACGGGAGAAATCACTAACACTCGGCCGAAGGTGTACTTTTAGTGAATCACTCGAGAGCGGCATGGAACTTATTCCTACCATAAGCTTGCCAACAATCAATCCTCCTCCTTTTTAACTCTATACCTTTGTAAATATCAAGAGGACTTTTTGTGTGAAGGGTTAGGCTTGGGCTAAAGGTGGGTAGTTGGGTTAGTGGTTAGTAGAAAAGGGCGAAAGTCGTAAAAAGCGTCGGTTTTCGTAAAACATTTTGTTTTTGTGACTTTATTTTAAATGAAGTATTTATCCAAACAAGCTTTTGTTTGAGGAGCTTTGTTTGCTTATTTCTAACTTCATTGTAATATATATATATATATATATATATATATATATATATATATATATATATATATATATATATATATATATATATATATATATATATATATATATATATATATATATATATATATATATATATATATATATATATATTATTTATTATTATTTTTTTTAGCCACACGAAAACCGAGCTTGTTACTAAAATAAAGGGTAAAAATAAAAGAGTTTTTGGTGGGTAAAAAAGATTTTGGGTTAAGAAATGAAAAGGTTTAGGCTCAAAGGGGTTAACTAGGGGGAGCTTTTGGGTAGGTGAAAAGAAAAATAAAAATAATGGTGTTGAAAGAAAAAGGGTTAGTCCTAATGCCCCCATCATTTACTTACTTGGGTTTAAGTTGGTAAGGACCGGGAATGAATTGTCGTGGCAAGTTCTAGAGTCGTAAGAACCAAGCGGCTATTCATACAAGAAACGAAAAATGAGCATTTAGCGTAAAGATGTATATTTGTATGCTCAATAAAGGCTCAAAACTCACTTTTGTGGGAATGGGTTTTTTTATGTGACCGAGTATATATAATCGAATTTTAACTAAGCTTGTCATGCCGTTTCATAATTTTCTTATGTTGGTTCTTTTTCTCACGACGCTATCGGTTGTAAACTTATAAAAATATAACCTTGTTAGTCTTAGAATTCCCAACTTAAACTTAGACAAGTAGAAAGAAAAATTTTGAAAAAATTTGGGGTGATTAGCGGTTCCAATAGAGTTTTGTGTAAGGCTTGTTATTAGGACTTGCAAAATTCAAGGTTTTAGCATCCCCCCACACTTAAATTACACATTGTCCTCAATGTGTCCCAAAAATAAATTTTTAGGTTGATTGGATGTGTAACATTGTGTTTAAAAGCAAAAATTTATGTTACTGGCAGTCTGGACACGGCCCCGTGGGGACCGGGGACGGCCCCGTGTTCAGGTGCCAGTAACAATAATTAAAGAAAAGAAACAGAAGCCTGGACACGGGGGCGTGTTCGGTGAACACGGCCCGTGTTCAGTTACCTGAACTGGGCATTTGTCTGCAGGGTGTTCAGCACGAGGCCGTGTTGGCTGGGCACGGCCCGTGCTGAACTTACTGTAATGGAGAAATTGTTGTCGGGTGGCCTTGTTTTTGTGCATGGGTTTATGTTTCTCGTTTCCCTTGTCATCCTTGACCACCATGAGTTTGTTTTATTCCTGCATATTAAAACTAAAAGATTAAACTTTAACTAAGGATAGTTCCGCGGATTGCCTCCGTGGTGCGCTACGTTTATAAGGGTCCTTGGCTAGACCCAAGGCAAGGTTATATGTTTTCTGAGCGGGATGTTTTGCATCTCATGTTGCACCGTCGGAGAGCATCATCCAAACTTGAATCAATAACCTTCATGTAATTGACCGGGTCATCGTCCTCTATTGTCTTCCCAACCCCGAACTTTACTTCATCATCCCCGTATTTCAAGGTGAGTGTTCCGTCATTCATATCTACCACTGCTTGTGCGGTGGAGAGAAATGGTCTCCCTAATATGAGGGGGACTTCGGTGTCTTCTTCCATATCAAGTATGACAAAGTCGGCCAGGTAGACGAAATTGTCATCCCTGACTAGGATATTTTCAATGACACCTTGCGGGAATTTGACGGATCGATCAGCAAGTTGTATACTCATTTTTATAGGACTCGTTTTTCCTAGGCCGAGTCTTTTGAACATTGATGAGGGCATGAGGTTAATGCTAGCTCCAAGGTCGGCTAGTGCATTTCGAACGGGGGAGTCACCGATTGAGCAAGGGATTATGAAGCTTCCGGGATCGATTTTCTTTTGGGGGAGTTTGTTGAGTACGAGTGTAGAGCATTTTTCTCCTAGGTTAACTAATTGCAATGGTTCAATTTTCCTTTTATGAGTGAGGAAGTCCCTCATGAACTTAGAGTATTTAGGCATTTGGGTTAGGACATCAATGAAAGGAATATTGACATGCAATTGTTTTAGTAAACTTTCGAATTTTGCGAATTGCTCATCGGTCTTTTGTCGGACTAACCTACCAGGGTACGGAACTCGAGGAGTCTTGGTAGGCTCTGATGAGGGAGGGGAACCTTTCTCTTGTAAAGGCGGTGTTACGATCTCCTCGTTAGGCGGCGGGCTTTCCGTAGGACCCACGGTGCGGTTCCGTAATGTTATGAGATGAACTTGCGCCTTTGGGTTTGTTTCGGTATTGCTTGGTAACGCGCCTTGTGGTCTCTCGGAGAAATTTTGTGCTAGTTGACTTATTTGTTTTTCGATGTTTTGAATACTAGCTTGTTGATTTCTAAAATTTGATTCTAATTGTAGAAATCTATCCGAGTTTTTCTTTTCAGTGTCGGAGATGAGGCGAGATATAGTATCTTCAAGCCTTTCTCGTCCACTCTGTTGTTGAGGGAAATTTTGTGACTCATTTCTTGGTTGTTGAAAGTTTGTTCGTTGGTTTACGTTTTGTTGGTTACTACCATTGTCGGGTTCTCTCCAACAAAGGTTAGGGTGATTTCGCCATCCTTGGTTGTAGGTGCCCGTTGGAGGACCCGACGGCCTAGGTCTATTATCAATGTAGTTTACCGATTCTTGTTGATCGTCTGTTTCTTTCATACAACTCCAATTTTCATGTGGCCCACCACACCCTTCACAAGCCATAACCGAGACCGTTTTTGTCATTTCCAATTTTTTTTATTTTTGATGTAAGGGCCTCGATTTGGGCTTGTAAAGAAGTGCTTTCATCAACCTTATGGGCGCCAGGGGCAATGGATTTATTGCCTCGGGGAGTGTGCCACTGAAAATTGGTTTGAGCAATTTCCTCAATTTGATTATATATTTCATGCGGGCGACGATTACCTAAAAGTCCCTCGGAGCTAGAGTCCAGTGTTTGCCTTGTGTGTGGCAACAACCCATTATAGAAAGTGGACACTTGTTGCCATATCGCAAGGTCGTGATGTGGACACTTTCGCAATAGCTCCTTGAACATTTCCCAAGTTTCATACAAGGATTCCCCGTCCTCTTGTGAATATGTATTAATTTCAGTCATTAATTTAGCCGTTTTAGCGGGAGGGAAATACTTATATAGAAAATTTTGGGCTAGTTCATCCTAGGTGTTTACCGATCCAGCTGGGAGGGCGTTAAGCCAAGCTTTTGCTCAGTCTTTTAGTGAAAAAGGAAACATTCGGAGGCGGATGGCGTCATTTGATGCTCCATTTATCCGAAAGGTATCACATATTTCTAAGAAATTAGTAATATGTAGATGGGGATCCTCGTCCGCAAGCCCAGGGAAGGTTGCGGAGTTCTGAAGCATCTGTATCAAATGCGGCCGAAGTTCGAAGTTATTGGCTTCAACATTCGGTGCATTGATGGCAGCGCCGAGGTTACCTACGGTGGGTCGTAGATAATCCATGAGGGTACGTTGGTCCGTCATTGGAAGTGGGTTTCCCGAAACCTTCTCTTGGTTTTTGGCTTTTAGTCTTTTTCTGAGAAAGCGTTCGGGTTCTTCTAGAGGTTCTTTTAAGTCCTTATTAGAACTGGAGCTCATACACCACGTAGGGTGGGCGTCTGGTTCCAAGTCCTGCAACAAAAACAGAAAAGAATGCTGGTCAGAAGGTTCACGACGGCCCCGTGCTCAATGAACACGGCCCGTGGTCGGAGTTACAGTGATTGTTTTCCAGATCCCAGCTGGAGAGTTGGACACGGCCTCGTGTTGCACCGACACGGCCCCGTGGTCAGCCTTCTGTAACTTGGAAAACTAAAAACTTCCAGTAACACGCTGGGCACGGCCCGTGTCCGACCAGGCACGGCCCGTGCTGAGCTCTGCAGAAGCTGAAAAACTAAGAAAATCCTAAAAAATTAAAAAGAAAATAAAAAAGATGATTAGGCCATAGATTCCTAACTTTCTTAAAATCCTTGTGTCCCCGGCAACGGCGCCAAAAACTTGATGCGTGTTAGTGTATATATGTTTTAGATATATATTTTAAGCCCTTTTTACACTTTTAGCCAAGTTTTAAATTTATAAAACACGATATTTACTAACACTAAACACACATATGGGAAAGTGCACCCATCGTGGACGTAGTATAGTGTTGGTAAGATACCGAGGTCGTCCAAGGACACAGGAGCTTTTAGTACCGGTTTATCCTCAACGCCTAATCAAATCAAAATGTTAGAAAAAAGATTTTTAAACTAAGAAAATAAAACTAAGTAAATGCTGAAAAATAAAATAAAAATAAAAACAGATAGACAAGATGAATCACTTGGATCCGACTCGTGTATTAGTATAACCTTTGATTATTTTTGCACTTTTGCACTTGTTTAAGAGATTATCTTAGTTATTGTAGTAGGCCCCTCTTTTGAAGGCGACGTTAACCTCAACCCAGTAGTTTGAGTCAGCAAGGATACAATCCTAAAGGGTCGGATTATTGAAAGATAATGAATTAAGTTATTAATGCAAATTATGGTAGGCCCCTCTTTTGGAGGTGACGTTACCCTCGACTAAGTAGTCTGAGTCAGCAGGGATACAGTCCTAAATAGTCGGGTTATAGTATTAATAATAGTTAACTTATGAGGGGATCAAAGAGTTTGGACCCCCGCCATCCAATACCTTTGGGTATTGAAGGAGGTCCTACTAAATTTGACCCAGGTCCCTTGCAGGACCTCTAAACGCTAAACAAGGGCAAGACCCTTACCAAACCGTTCCCTTAACCCCCGACCAGGTAGCCAACATACCTCCATATAGACCGTGGAGATATGAATGGTGAAAATCTTTTATTTTATATAGACAGTAAAATAATGCCAAGACACCACGGACAAACGATAAGGAAAAGTCACCTTCAACATAAGCAACTAGTTATTAAAGTCATTCATACAAAACCAAATAAAAAGTGCAAAAGATTAAAAATAAAAAGTATTATACTAAACACTTGTCTTCACCAAGTGATGTAAGAGACTTAGGCAAACATGGCCTTGATTGTCAAGAACTCTTACTATCAATCTTGGATCCCGAGACAACTCATACACTCTATGATGGACAATGGATGATGGTGGTGGATGATGGTGTTGTGATGGTGGTGGGTGGTGGATGAAGTGTGAGAGAGGTGGTGCTAAGGGATGAGTTGCAATGAGCCAAAGCACTCCTATTTATAGTCTGAACAGAGGGCTGGGCATGGCCCCGTGTCCGCTGGGCACGACCCCGTGCCCGTCTGACACTATCTCTCCTCATTAATTGCAATTCGCAATTACAATTAATGTGCCTGCAGTACTTTGGGCACGCCCCCGTGTTCACTGGACACGGCCCCGTGGTGAGCATTAGAAGCTTCTACAGGTTTGTCTTTTCTGTTGCTTCTTGGGCACGGCCCCGTGCTCGCTGAGCACGGGGCGTGTTCAGTCTTCTGCCTTCTCTGTTTTGCTTGGGAGGATGCTGTCGAGGGGTCGGGCAATCCACTTTTGTTCCTTTTCTTGTATTTATGTTAGATTTAGCTTCCTTTTTTCTTCTTTTGT
This sequence comes from Helianthus annuus, assembly GCF_002127325.2. Classification (NCBI taxonomy): domain Eukaryota; kingdom Viridiplantae; phylum Streptophyta; class Magnoliopsida; order Asterales; family Asteraceae; genus Helianthus; species Helianthus annuus. Next base: position 72,187,065 of record NC_035445.2, read on the forward strand.
TAATTTGAGCTCATTTAATCCTGAAAATACAAAAGGAAGACAAAAACACACTTTTTCCAACATTAGTACTTAAAAAGGGTTAGTTTTATGCCTTATTTGATGAAATTTATATGTTGCATTTTACACACATCAACACAGAACTGATAAGCGACAGTTACCCGGCAGAAACTGCACTTACAAATTGAATTAACAAAAGGTGTTTCTTAGAGAAAGTAAAAATGCGAGATTTTAGGGGTTGAGACAAATATAAACTATAAGTGTAACCATATGTGAAGTTCTAATCTCTCACATCCAAGTACGAGGGTTGTTTAGTAATTAGTTAATGTAGGTCCCTTTTCGCGGAGGATTACGAACCTAAACCTTGTTATACAAACCTACTAGCGAGTGCGGAATCCAAGCTAGCAAGCAAACCGAGTTAGTAGCAAGTAGAGAAACAAACACACAAGTTCACCGATTAACACAACTTGTATTAATGCAATGAGGGTTCGGTTACAAGCTCAATGTTTACAGAAGTGTTCTATAAACTCTCTAAGTGTGTGTGAGTTTTGGACAGAATGCTCTCAACCTATCTCTCGGTATCTTTCTGTCTGTGTGTCTATCTGTCTGTCTGCCGAAACTCAACACATGCATGGGTATATATACCCAGCCCATAAATTCTGGATCGAAGGATCTGATAGATGGTCCGAAGGATCATCTATCGATCATAGTTCACACGAAAGATCAGCATGGACCTCGAAGGATCATCCTTCGAGGTCTAATGATCGAACCATGGTCGAACCATATCTTTCGATCACCTCGAAGGATCAGGTGTATCCTTCGAGGCTATCCTTCGATCAGAACATCTTTCAACTGTTGTCCAAGTCAAACCGGAGGATGGTTGACTTGGTCAACTTACAACACAAATCAGGACATCGTTTATATCAGACCGAATACAGACAAAGTACAGACACAAGTGCACCAACAAACTCCCCCTTGGCTGTAGCTTTGTCTTTGTCTTCCAATAAATATAGACTCGTCTTGGACTTCGACGGTCTTTGGTCTTCGAGTTCCCAAAACTCTGACGTCCTTACAAGTCTTCAATGTCGGAGGATCTTCAAAGTCTTCACGTCTTGAAAGTAGAAAGTGTATCAACAAACTACCCGTATCATGTAGGAAGTGTGTTGACAAACTCCCCCTTAACATAAGCTCCCCCTTGAGTTATGCTCGTGAAAAGACTTTATCTTTATGAAGTGAGATCCTTGTGGTGTTGATGATGGCCAGCGGCAACTCGATCATCTTCATCACTTGAGTGCCTTCTTGTCGTGTCTTCATTCCAAAGCTTGTCATCGACCATGTTCTCCCAGCCTTTAGAATCTGCACATGCAAGAAATCTAAACGCATAATGAGAACAACTGCTTGGAATATAGTTAACATAAACACATGACACACGAATGACCATGTCATAATCAAACACCGTCCGACAGTTTGAAAGTTTAAATTTGTCAATTTTAGTCTTAACTTTCAAACATGCAAATTTTTGACCGTTTATGAAGATTTAGTCAATTCGGTTTTCGTTCAGGTTTCAGGCAACGAAGACTTGAGCTCCAACCTCGTACGATCGAAAATAAGGCAGAAATAAAATCTTTTTGGCTTTTATAAAGTTTATATTAAAACAAGCCTAAAATCTTTTTGGTATTTTTGAAATTAAAAGACAACAATTTAAAATCCTTTGAGTGTTATCAAACGACATCACCGCTAATGTCGTGCTGATATGCACCAAACGACGAAACTGTTTAAAAGAAATAATAAAAGTTAAGCAGTAAATAAATATATACAGACATTCTTTTTGCGAGTTTCGAGGGTAAGAGAATCATATCAGTGTACGGTCATGCCAAAACACTCTTGTTGTTCAGTTAGTTAACATTAAGATAAGCATCCTATAACAATTATCGGTATTGTTGTCCACTTAAGCTCAACTTATCAGATGTAATCATGTTTAGAGGATACGTTAATGTAGGATTTATACTTACCGACCGGTGTTCATCCACATCACGACACATTCCCGTATCAAGGTATGCACGAGAGTTCATCTTACCGGTGAGTATACCGATTATCATCTGTTTGACCGTATAAATTGTGAGATACTCACTTATTTTGATTTGAAAACAAGTCCTTTGTGATATAATCACTTATTGATGAGGAACTTGATTTTCGTATGCATGAGGGCACAGGTGCAAGTCCGTGAACAGGTCAGTACTTCCGTACAGCAGAGAGACGAACTTGACACCCGGAAAAATGTGATATTTTATCACTTATTTGTTTTGGACATGTGATTGTTTATCACTTATTGAGGTCGAATGCAGTATGCAATATGTACACGTATGTATAGTATCATGGAAGATCTAGACTTGCGTCCCCGTTATTTTTCGGTAAAAGATACAACCATGATACCCAGATGATAAGCAGCATAAAGACCGAATATCTCAGAACCTCGGCAATCTATCAAACGAAATTTCGGTACTAAGACCATATGCCAATGAATGGTTCCCACCTGGTCTTCAGTCGATTAAGATTTATATCACCCTGCACACTTTAAAATGATTGTGAGCCTACCGATACATCTTATATAGAGCTGCTTATCGTTTTGCATTTAAGGTTTAAAGAGGTTTGGATAGACCACTGATGTACTATCATTTTCTCTTTTGCTCGCCAGGAAACTCATTTTTGTTTTTCTATTGTTTTTGTGCTTTTGAAATTTTTCGATGTTTTTGGATTTTCAGATTTTTGGATTTACTCCCCCTAAAATCAATAAACTAAGATAAATTTAAAAACACACAAAGATATTTACAAAAATGATTTTCCGATGTTGGTTTTACTCTTGCTTGACCTTAATGCCGTTTACCAATAATAAAAAGTCAAATCTTGATTTGTCAAAAGCTTTGGTAAATAAGTCGGCACGTTGGTCATCGGTGTGGACCTTAACAACATCGATTAGCCTTTTCTCAAAGCAATCACGTATGAAGTGATATTTGATTTCGATGTGTTTGGTCTTTGAATGCTGCACAGGATTTCTAGTGATATCTAAAGCAGCAGAATTATCAACGTAAATAGGAGTAGTTAGGAATTCAAAACCGTAGTCCCGCATCTGTTGTTGGATCCAAAGAACTTGGGAGCAACAACTTGAGGCAGCAATGTATTCAGCTTCGCATGTTGATGTAGCTACACACGTCTGCTTCTTGCACTGCCATGTAACTAGGCGATTTCCTAAAAACTGACATCCAGCCGTTGTGGACTTGCCGTCGATTTTGCATCCGCCAAAATCAGAATCACTGAAAGCTACCAATTCAAAGTTATTATCCCTAGGGTACCACAGACCGGTGTCAGGGTACGCCTTCAAATAACGAAAAATCCTTTTAACAGCAGCAAGATGTGAGGCCTTCGGGTTAACTTGATATCTGGCAAGCAGGCACGTCGGGTACATTATGTCTGGCCTTGATGCTGTGAGGTACATAAGAGATCCGATCATAGCGCGATAGATTGAAGGGCTAACAGCTTCTCCCTTCAAGTCTGGAGTAATTCCGTGATTAGTTGGCAATGGGGTACCAATGGGCGTTGCATCAGACATCTGGAACCGGCTCAAGATGTCACCAACATATTTAGTCTGATGGATGAATATCCCAGACTCCGTTTGTTGTACTTGTAGGCCCAAGAAGAAGGTCATTTCCCCCATAGCACTCATCTCGAATTTATCCTGCATAATGCGCTCGAATTCCCTACACAAGACATCATTAGTAGAACCAAAAATAATGTCATCAACGTATACCTGTACCAGAAGAAGATCTCCATCTTGTTCCTTGATGAAAAGAGTACAGTCGATAAGACCTCTACGAAAACCGTTCTCCAGCAGATAGTGTGATAAGGTTGCATACCAAGCTCGTGGTGCTTGATGAAGACCATAAAGAGCTTTGTTTAGCAACCAAACCCGATCGGGATGGATAGGATCTTCAAAACCTGGAGGCTGTTCGACGTATACCTCTTCTTCAACCACACCGTGTAAAAATGCACTTTTCACGTCCATCTGATAAACCTTGAATCCTTTGAAGGACGCATAGGCTAGAAAGATTCGAATTGCTTCGAGACGTGCCACTGGTGCATAGACTTCGTTGTAGTCGATCCCTTCAATCTGACGAAAACCCTGAACGACTAAACGTGCTTTGTTTCGGATAACAACTCCGCGGTCATCCTTTTTGCATTTGAAAACCCAACGGGTACCAATCTTCTTGTATCCAGCAGGTTTCTCTACTAGTTTCCAGACACCCAGCTTTTGGAATTGTTGCAGTTCTTCCTGCATTGCTTCAACCCAAGCATTATCTTTCAAGGCTTCTTTCCACGTTCTTGGTTCTTCTTGTGAGACATAACACGCGAAGGACCAATCGTTTTGTTGCCCGGATTCTCGAATAGCTGCATACAAGCCTGCATTGTTGTTGTTTCGCAACATGTTTCTTGTTTGTACGCCACTTTGCACATTTCCAATGATGTTTTGTTGAGGATGGGTATTATGAATCCTTGTTTCTGGATTATCTGGAACTGGAACATTTATACCCAGGTTGTTAAGATTAAGATCAACAACCAATTCAAGACCCGGAATTGACGAAGAGGATGATGCAGTAGTCTCAGCTGTTCTATGTGTATCCACTGGAGGAGTACCCTCTGAAGTACCATGAACTGCTGTTGTAGGAGCTTCTTGATCTGCATCTAGAAATTCATCATCCTCTGAAGATTCGTTCAATTCGTTTGCATCATGAAAATCCTCATTGTTGAGAGTATTGTTGTTCACCGAAGAAGATGGTTCTTGATTAACAAGAATTGGACGAACCACCGGTGAAACTGTTGCATTGTCACTCTCGAAAAACATCCTAGCCGCAGCATTTTCTTCAACGGCTTCAACATTGATCGAATTGAAAAAGTCATCGTACTCAAACATCCAAGGTTGACCCGGATTTTTGACTGGCAAGGTGTGCCTTTGTACTCTGACCTCAGACCATTCCTCGACCCTTTTAGTCTCTAGATTCCAGACTCGTAAGTTAGGGGTGGCATACCCAAGAAAGTATCCATCAATTGCTCTTGCCCCAAACTTTCCATTAGGATCGATGATTGTGCATGGAGCTCCAAACGGTTCTAGATAAGACAAATCTGGTTTCCGTTTTTGAAGAAGCTCAAAGCAGGTCTTGTTGTGTCTTTTGACTGTAAGGACTCTGTTCAATGTGTAACATGCAGAGGCAACAGCTTCAGTCCAGAATGGAATGGGCAACTGTGACTCTACCAACATTGTCCTAGCAGTCTCGATCAATGTGCGTTTTTTACGTTCAGCGACACCATTCTGTTGAGGAGTATAAGCTGCACTAAACTCATGAAGAATACCTTTTGAAGTGCAGAACTCCGCCATGGAATGATTCTTAAATTCAGTACCATTGTCGCTACGTATCCGCCTAACCTTCAACTTATACAAATTCTCAATCTGAATGATCAAGTTTTTGATAATACCAAAGGTTTCACTCTTGTGTGCCATGAACGCAACCCAAGAAAATCTTGAATAATCATCAGTAACCACGAGGCAGTATTGATCACCCCGAATGCTCTTGTGCTTGACAGGACCGAACAAATCCATGTGCAAACGTTCAAGAGGAACTGCCACTGTGTTGATCTTCTTTATAGGGTGCTTCTTCTTTGTTTGCTTTCCTTTCTGGCACGAAACACAGATGTCTTGAAGATGGAAATTTTTGAGGGGAACACCATTCACCAATTCATTTGAAACCAAATGATTCATTTTGCGTAAGTGAATGTGACCCATTCGTCTGTGCCAAGAGATAGTGTCTTTTTCTGTGGCTTTTGAAACGAAACAAGTTGCTTGTGCAGACGTAGTAATAGCCTGGCTCATGTCAAGGACGTACAAATCATTTATCCTTGGAGCCGACAAGAGAATCCATTCTTTTGGAATTTTGAAGCCGGGTTTCAGCACATAACATCCATTAGCATCAAAGTGTACTGAAAATTTCTTGTCACAAATTTGAGAAACACTAAGAAGATTGTGATCAAGTTGTTGCACAAAATTGATCTTGTCAAAGCTGACAATCCCGTTAGATATCATTCCTTCACCCGTAATGTATCCACCTTTATCTCCAGCAAAAGCAACATAACCTCCTCTAATAGATTTAACGTCGTAGAGAAGCTTCATGTCGCCCGTCATGTGCCTGGATGCCCCACTATCAACAATCCAATGACTACTGATAGTTCCTCCTGAAGCACCCTGCACATGAACTCAAATGAGTTAGTTGGAGATGGGGACCCAAGCCATTGTGGTCTTGGGTCTTCCATTTTCATCAATGACAATAACTTCTTGTCTTTGATGGTTGGTGAAATGTGATGGTCCCCCTGATTCAGTAACCGTTTTTGGTTTCCAAGTCTGTTTGGTTTCACCAGTGTTTTTCTTTAAAAGTTTAACTTCTTGATGATTTGAAGTTTTAGAATTGTCTGGTTTTACAACAACAGATTGTTTTTGAACCGCATCGGTTTTAATCGCTTTTTCTATCTTTTTGACCTGTTGGCGTTTCTGTTTCTTTTCCCTTTCTTTTACAAGGCGGGGATCTTGTTTTGTGGAAACAGTTGGCTTACGGTCAGTTTTGCCACGGGGATCATCAACCTTTCCTTTCTGCTTATGAAGATATGGGCAGTTTCTAATAATGTGCCCAATGGTTCCACACTCAAAACATGACCTTCGTTCTACAAACCCCGAAGAATCATGTGTTCTCTTAGCCGATGATGTTGAACTTTGTGAACCCGAGGTACTAGGTTTTGAACTGCTTGGTTCATTTCTTTTCTCGACAATAACTTTCTTGACAAAATCTAAGTTAGATTGATTTTCAAACTTTTCAATTTTGTCTGTTCCCGTCGATTTCACAAAGTTAACATTCTTCTTCTTCTTTTGGTTCGGCTTCTTGTTAGCTTGAGCCGGTGTTTTACCTTTGGGTTTGGTGTGATTTTGCTGTGTTGGCACTGTTGGTAATTTCTTGTTGCCAAATTGTTTTCGAATTTCAGCCTTTGGAATAGGAGGACACTGAGTAACTGTAACTTTAGGTCCTGCCTTTCCCAAGAACTTACTCGTCGAATTCTCAAAGACTTTGCAGATTAAGGATTGATTAACATTCTTAATGGGAAAATCTTTGTCTGAGTAAATTTTATCATCACCAACTAGAGTGTACAGCAAATTCACACTCTCCGACTCCTTCTCAGACGAGGACTCAGTTGCAACAGTCTTAGCGGGTTTGACAGGGGGATCACATAGAATGTGATTCTCAAGAGGTATGTCCTCATTTTTGACTACCGCATCAGACTTTGCTGGGACAGTATCGTCAGATTCATCATCAGACGAATCAGCATCCTCAATCACAACTGGAGGATCTTGATTCTGTTCAGCACTCACAAATGTATCTGCTGATACATCTGAATCTGAGGATACTTCCTTTTGGTATCCGAGTCCTGCAGCAAACTCCTTAACATCCAGAGGCACAGAAGGTTCAAAGAAAACCCTGTCCTCTTCATCAGGCATGGCGTCATAGTTATGTCTCACTGGTGGTGGACACTTCTTGTAGCCTATGCATGTGACATCTCTCTTTTCCTTCTGAACGTCAATGATGTGATCTAACACATAGCTAGAACTCAAATAACTGTCTAGCTTGAGTTTGATAGCATCACTTTCGGTTTTCACACAAGCCATCTCTTTTTGCATACTCTCAAGGCGAGATATATACAAATTAATATCAGTTTGTTTTCTTGAAACCATTTTAGTCAGTTCTGTTTTATCCTTCTTTAATGTTTCAATTACTGACTTAAATTCTTTTTCATGGTTTTCATAAAACATGTTGGCTTCTGTGCATTTAGAGAGGTCCACAGTCAACTTCTGATTGTGGATGAATGTCACATCATATTTCTCTTGCAAAGCCTCATGCTTGCTTTGCAAGTCACTCCAATTCTCATTCACAGTAGTATGTTTGTCTTGCAAGTCAAACAAACTAGCTTGTAAAGCATCATGTTTGCCTTGCAACTCAGACATACTTTTCTCCAGATCAGCACATCTAGCATGCAACCTAGCACATTCATCACAATTAACAGCAGTGGGTTCATCGACACATACCTGACTTGATGAACCGTCGACATTAGCCATAAAGGTTGAATGGAGAGAAGACGAAGTATAAGCAGCTTGATCCACCAGAATAGATCTTCTTTGAGTTTCTGCTGCAGCTTCCTCCAAGAGTTCATCAATATCTGCATCGATTGCTGCATTCGATGTCTCACCCACATAATCATCACCAGAATTGGATGATTCTTCATCAGCACTCCTGCTATAACCAGAAGAGTCTTCATCTTCAGACGATTCACCACCACTGGCAGAAGATTCTCTACCACTGGTGTGAACCAACTCTTTCACAATTTGAGCAAAACATGCTGTTTCATCAGGAGCATCACCACCCAACTGGATTGACCAGTCACAACCTTCATCCACCTGAACTGCAAGTGCTCGGTTGGTTTGGTTATTTGCAGGCACCAATGAACGCTCAGTGTTTCTGTTCTGATTCTGCTGGTTGCCTCGGTTTCTGAAGGGATTTTGATTCCCGTGCTGTGCTGGCTTTGTACATTCCCTTTTAAAATGGCCCCGTTCACCACAGTTGAAGCATTTAACAGCCTGCTTATCGAACCCATACTTGGTGTCTCGCTTACTTTCCAAGCTGGTTCTGCCAGTACTTTCCATCCAATCCTTTGCTCTTCTCACAGCACTCGCAAAGGCCCACTTGATATCCATCAAGTCCATCTCTTCCTTATCAATCTGCCTGTAATCTTCTTGTGTCAGATTAATGTTTCCAATCTGACCTTCTATCAGCCCACAGTACGCGCTCACTACAGTGTTAAGCAGCTCCATGTGTTCCTTAGCTACCTCTACACTGATTTTAGAAAAGCTTGACGTGTCGAGCTGCACTGTACTTGACTTTGATTGTTGACCTGCAGCAGATGATGTTCCTCCATAACACGCATATTGAGGTTGTTGAGCAGGAGGAGGAGGAGGTGGTTGTATTGGATTTCCATACAGATCTGTGGTTGGAGGCGGCTTTACAGGAACTTGCACTGGATTGCCATACATATCCGTGCTTGTGACAAACGCCGTTTGAAGTGGAGCATGTGAACCGGCTTTTGCAGATGAAGAATTGGAGGTGCCATAATACATCTCTGGATTCTGTGGCACTGCAACTCTCTTTGCTTTCAACGTTTCTTCCTGATCCTTGTTCTCCAGAAGCTGCACGAAATCGTTGATATTTGTGGTTTTCAACGTTCCGTTGTACTTCAAGATTTCCAGGAAGTTATTCCATTGAGGAGGCAATGCATCGGCAAACTTCTTTACCACCTCTGTTGGAGTCGTTGTGACTTCAAAGTTGGTCAGCTCAGTAAGTAGATGATAGAAGCGGCTTGTCATATCTCCCAAGGACTCCTTATCCATACATGTGAAGCCATCGAATTCTTTCTTCAGTAGATCTCGTCGTAGTTGACGTGTGGCTTCATTACCTACTCCTCTTGTCTTCAATGCATCCCACAGCTTCTTCGTAGTCTTGAAACTGACGAACTGATGATAAATATCCTTGCTCAGTGCTTGAGTGAGAATAGCGTATGCTTTCTTTTCTAAGTCATACGTCTTCTTTTGATCATCAGGAAGATCGGCAAATGTAGCAGTAGAAGAAGCAGCAACCTCGATAGTTTGATCGAATTCCGTAGTGAACCGCAACCACAACTCTGTATTTTGACCAAGAATGTATGTATGGAAACGATCAACCCATCCCGGATATTCATTAAGATGCATCAACTTTGGAGGCCTGTTCAAACTTCCGGTTTCACTTTCGCTTAGAAGAAGACTTTGAATACTCGGAGTTTGATTTGAAACAAACGCCCATTGACCAGCTGGAGTGGCATTTGTTTGTGAGGATGTAGATACTGGAGATTCGGCCCATGATGGAGATTGACTGGTATTCATGTATTTTCCACTGTCTGGAGCCGGACTTCCCCACCAACTCGGATTCATGATAGATGAGCAAAATAAATGCTAAGTAAGAATGATCCGAAAGATACACAGCCGAAGGATCCTGGTCGAAGGATCTGAAATCACAGAAACTTGTTAACAACAAACTGACCACAATCGAAAGATATAACCTTGTTCGAAGGATCAACAGTATTCGAAAGATTACTGTTGACTCTCGAACAATGATTTCGAAAGATTCAAGAGCTCGAAGGATTCTCCTTTGAAAGATCCTTATCTTTCGAGCTAAATCCCTATCTTTCGGACAACAGATCTCGAAAGATTCACCAATACGAAAGATCCTTATCTTTCGGACACTTGTCTTTCGATTAGATTCCTTTCTCGAAGGATATGATTCAGACTTCGAAGGATGGGTCGAAGGATAACAATCTTTCGAGCCTTCCTTGATCGACAGATGTCGAAGGATAGTCTTTCGATGTCGAAAGATATCTTTCGAGAGGTTCTGACACAAACTGATCTGATGTGAAAGGTTGGTGAAAAGGTGACAGGTTGGTAAGGTCAACTTTCGGCAAAGAGTATGGCAGGCTGACAACTTTCTTACCAACCAAGATTTTGAAATAAAATATGCCAAAAATGGAAAACTTAACCCAGAAACCGGTGACCGGAACCTTAACCGGAATATTGCTGGAATTCACCAAATCACTCAAAAACAAGTTTTCAAGTTACCCAACCTGTTTTGGTCAAAAATCACACAAGGATAATGTAACCAAACTTTATGTAAACGGGGTATGATGCTTGGTTAGCTATGAAAGTAAAGGATCACTTCTGTGATAAAGATACAAAGACACAATGATTTATACGAGGAAAAAGCCCTTGATCAATGTATGATCTCCGGCATAAAAAACCTCGGGTGATGGCAACTACCGATCACCAACTTCAATATAATAAAAATGTAGTTACAACTTCGGATGATAATGAGCTGAGTACAAGGATCACTGAGTGTCTAAGTGTTGAGAGTTGTGTCGTATGTTGTGTGTGTTCTTCCGAATGAGGAAGATGGGTATTTATACATGTGTGGGTGACCTATTTTAGGTAAAATGACTAAATATCAGCTCATTACCCCTTTAGTAATAAAGATAATCTAGCCTAAATTGCTGCCCATTAATCAAGCTAAGTTTCCATATCCGGTACAACGTCTATCTCCAATTTAGCTCTTGCCATATTTGTGAAAACGCGTCCCTGGATCATGATGTGTAGGGCATATCCTGCTAGGTGTTCCTGCAAAACAATTTTGTAATAAGTGGAAGTGACCGTTAGTGTAAGGATCACCATGTCGTCCCATGATCCTGATCCTGAAGTCTGGCTGAGGATCACTATCTGTCAAAGAAATAAGGATCACTGGTCAGGATCACGTATAAGGATCATTTATAGTAAAATCCAGCCCCAACAATTGCCCCCAAAATATAAGGAGTTAATTGTAAATAGATGAGTTATATTTTGTTTTGAGCTTATCTCTAACGGGCGACTCCGGGTTACTAGCCGTTACATATGGACTAGCCGTTGTGATATTTACGTCACTGATGTGACGATCCCTGCAAATCATCATTATAAATAGGAGATAGGGTTAGGATCATTTTGTATTTAAATTCGAAGTATCTCCCTTTATAACCATCATTGAAGACTCTTGATCAGGTATCATCTTCTTCTTTCTCTTCTTTGCTCTGTTCTTTCGTGCTTTTACTCTGTTTCTTGTTCAAAATATGCTGCTCCGTAATTCTCCGCACAAGAGTCCCAAGAAGGAGAGTCCTTTAAAGAGCCAGGGATTTATCAAGGATTCTCCCATGGAGAGATGCTGCTTTACTGATGTCCACATAGACAAGATTCGCCATTGTTTCCCAGCGAATGTTGTTTTCAAGCCCTTTGATCCTACTGCTTTGAGCGATCTTGTCTCAGATGTCTGGGTGGCTTTTCCTGCTACTCCCTTTCTCATTGGGTATTCATATCCTTTTCCGATGTTCACCCAATCTTTCTTTTCTCTTACCGGCATCTCATATATCCAAGCTATGCCGATGATCTGGAGGGTTCTATATACCTTCGAGAGGATCATCGAGCAAGAAGGGATTGATCTGGGGATGGCAGAGCTGGCCGAGCTCTATGATCTTACTACGTTTGGTTCCCACCGGTATCTGCTGAAACGGAAAGCTGGGGAGGATCACCCTATTTTCAAAGTGACCAAGAATGATACCAACTGGAAACGTCGATTTTTCTTTGTTAAGAGGGATTCCATCCCGGATGGGAAGGATCTGCCCAAGGAATGGGCCACTCATGGTAGGATAGAGGATCCTCGAAGGATCACTATCAGTTCTGTCTCATATGATGAGGATCACTGATGTCTTTTCTTTTTTTGTCTTTTTATGCAGCTATCTCCGTTGCTCACTTAAAGTTGACCCCTGCTGCCAAAGAGAGAGTGTTAGCTTTCAAGAAGCTTGATCCTGAAGTTCGAAGCTTCCAGATTATTATCCAAGATTCTCAAGAGATATCCTCTGCGTCTGCCACAATGTCAAGTAAGTATCCTCATAAAAAATAAGTTTTATGTGAAAGTATTTAATTTAACAAGGGAACTTATCTTGTTTTTGAATTGTGTAGGTGCCGGAAAATCTGCCAGGTCTGTTAAATCTGCCTCCATGTTTGGGATAAGTGACCTTGCCAATGTCACGTCTTCTAAGAAGAAGAAGGCTCCTGCTGCCAGCCCTTCAGTCTCAGCCCCTAAGGCACCTGCCCGAGGCAAAGGGAAAAAGAGGAAGGCTTCAGATGACCTTCAGGGATTTCCTCTTCTCCGTCAGCAATTCCTTGACTATTTTGATGAGGTTAGGATCACTGCCCCTGTTAATTGTCTTCGACAAGTCCGAGGATCATATGTGTCTGATGTTGCTTTCCTGTTGTCTTCTTTAGAAATTCTCCGAAATGGAGACTTACGTCAATCAGGTTGAGGATCAGGATCGTCAAATTGCTGACCTTCAACAGTCGTGTGGGCTGAAGGATCTTAAGATTGCCGATCTTGAGAAGGAGATCCGGGCAGTCAAAGATGAGGCTGTTAAAGCGTTGATCAAGTTTGATTATGAGAAGCATGACATTACCCAAGACGCTAAGGTCTCTGCCGCGGTAACCATGTACAAGATACAACTGCAGATGGCTACGGAGGCTCAGGATCCTTCCTTTGACAGGAGCACATGGGATGTTGAGGGCTGGAAGGCAAGGCTAGCAGAGTTGGAAGATGACGATGATGCTGAGGATATCCCAGTGCTGGAGGGAGGTGATGTTGAGAAGGATCAGGGTGGAGATGCTGGTGGTGATGAAGCAGCGAAGGTGTAGGCTGCATGATTGGGCGATGATGGATATTTCGAGACTAGGCCGGAGCCCAATTTTTTAGGATTGGTAGTGGTTTTTCGTGATAGTGGTGTTTGTGAACAATTATGGTTTGTAACTTAAACAATAGTTTCTTAGGGTTAAGGATCCTGGATCCTTTTAGACAATAGGTAGGATTACAAAAGGTGGAGGGATCCTCTGTTTGGGGGATGAAGCCTTTGTGATCCTGCCGCTTTTATTTTCCTGCAAAGATGCTAAGACCGCATAGACGATGGACACCCTTTGCCAACCCATGTGGACGGGCCACGTTTTGCTGGTAGAAATGTGGGTTGGCAATTTTGACAACTTTTTGAAAGGGTTAATGATCCTTTTGTTTAATAATATAACTTAACTTTTCTGGCTTATCTTGCGTTGTTATCCTTCAATAATCCTCTTATTTCTTAATTGCTATATTTGTTAAAATAACAAGAGTTGACAAAGTGTTTAATAAACTTAGGATATGATCCTGGATCAAATATCCTCATATTGAAAATTCTCAAAGTGTTTTAGTTCAAGGATCATAGGTTCGGTTGTCAAAGTATCAGGGTTGGTTAGGATAATGAATAATGAAATTAAAAATAGTTAAGGATCATACCTGAGGATCCAAGTTAGGATCCTAACCTTTAATCGGAATCACCATAGGTAAAACTTTAATGGATAATAAGGATTAAGGATCCTTAATTGTTTAACTTCGAAAACCTGAAAAAATGGAATACAACTTGGGACTAAGCCAATATAAAGGATAAGTTAGTAACTGGGGACAAGCCCAAAGGATAACTGAGAATGATCCCAGAGGATCACTGGGGACAAGCCCAAAGGATAACTGGGGATGATCCCGGAGGATCACTGGGGACAAGCCCATAGAATAACTGGGGACAAGCCCAAAGGATCGTATGTAAACTGGAGTATGGCCCTTTCTGGCAACTATCCAAACTTAGTGACATGAAAATGTCAAAACCTTAGCTAACGTGAAAACGTTAGAAACCTTAGGAACGGATGTATGGTGCGTCCACCATTATACGTAGGATCCCAAGTATAGCCAGTACGATGAGGTCGCCAGCCCCGAAAATGGGTACTGATCCCAAAGACATGAACTATATCAGGATCATCGTGCGCTGCTGGCGGAAACTGGGGATAGTCCCAAGGATAACTGGGGACAAGCCCAAAGGATCTGAGTTGCTTTTGAAGATCTTTAACGATGTGCTGAAGATACCTGAACTATCATAACTCAAATGGTTCGTGAGTAGAGGATGAAGGATACATGATCCTTATCCTTAGGTAAAAAGTAAGAAAATGCAATAGTTTTAGGATAAGCATATTACCAGAGTAAGGATCACCGATATCTCCAGGATCCTTCGAGGATACTTCAGTGTGAGGATCACATGCTTGAAGGATCATGTTCACATAAAGTATCTCTTTAAGTGAACAGCATTCCAGGCTCTTGGTAGCAAGTTTCCTTCCATAGTTAGCAATCTGTATGCCCCCTTTCCTGCTTCAGCTTCAATCAAGTAGGGACCTTCCCATTTTGGTGCTAACTTCCCATCAGCAGGATTGATAGTGTTTTGAAACGCTTTTCTCAACACCATATCTCCGACTTGGAACTTCCTTATCCTAACATTTTTGTTGTAAGCACCAGCCATTCTTTGTTGGTAGCTTGCCATTCTTATCCTAGCTAGATCCCTGATTTCCTCAATAGTATCCAAATCCTGAGCTAGGATTGCAGCATTTTCTTCAGGATCACAAGCAATTGTTCTAGCAGTTGGGATCACCATCTCTGTTGGGATCACTGCTTCTGCCCCAAATACTAAAGAGAAAGGTGTTTGGCCAGTGGCATTCTTGGGAGTTGTCCTATCGGCCCATAGCACATAAGGTAACTCTTCTGCCCATTTCCCTTTCTTGGATCCTAGCTTCTTCTTCAGATTGTTGATGATGATCTTGTTGGATGATTCTGCTTGACCATTGGCTTGCGGGTGAACTGGTGTTGATGTGATCATCTTGATTCCCCAACTGTCACAAAAGTTAGTGGTTCTGCTTCCAATGAATTGGGAGCCATTATCACATACAATTTCAGAGGGAATGCCAGATCTGGTTATAATGTTTCTTTTGATAAAGGATATAACTTCCTTCTCTCTGACTTGAGCAAAGGCTTCAGCTTCTATCCACTTGGAAAAATAGTCAGTCATGGCGAGCATAAATACTTTTCCACCAGGTGCTTTAGGAAGCTTGCCAACTATATCCATTCCCCATCTCATGAACGGCCAAGAGGATGGTATTGGGTGTAAGAATTCAGCTGGTTGATGGAGGATATTGCTATGTCTTTGGCAAGGATCACACTTTTTAGCATATTCTACAGCATCCCTTTTCATGGTTGGCCAGTAGTATCCTGTTCTAAGGATCCTTGAGAACAAAGCTCTGCCCCTAGTATGGTTTCCACAATCTCCTTCATGGAAATCCTTCAACACCTCTTCAATTTCAGGATCCTCGATACATCTCAAATATGGTCCTGCAAGAGATCGCTTATATAATACATTATTCAGAATTGTGAATTGAGATACCTTAATCCTGAAAGCTCTAGGATTTTCTCCCATCGGGATCTCCCCATGTTGCAAGTATCCCATGATCGGTGAGATCCATGATCCTGAATGAGTTTGGGCTTCTTCACTAGGGATCATTGCAGTATCCTCTTCTATTTCCATGGCCACCTGTTTTTCAATGGCAGGAGCCAGGATATGGATGATAGGGATACTTATATCTTCTGGAATCTTCAAGGATGATCCTAGGTTGGCCAATGCATCAGCTTCTGTGTTCTCCTCTCTTGGTACCTGTGTCAAGCTGAAAGAGACAAAAGAGAGTGCCAATTCTTTGACTATCTCTAAATATTTGGTTAGCTTCTCGCCTTTAACAGCGTAGGATCCATTAAAGTGATTAGTGATCAATAATGAATC
The DNA here is from genome assembly GCF_002127325.2 of Helianthus annuus. NCBI lineage: Eukaryota > Viridiplantae > Streptophyta > Magnoliopsida > Asterales > Asteraceae > Helianthus > Helianthus annuus. The sequence continues at coordinate 72,203,472 of NC_035445.2, forward strand.
TACATATACTTTAAGATACTTTACCCCCATATCCTTAGCAATTTGTAAGCCAGCAATTAAGGCTTCATACTCAGCCTCATTGTTAGTTGCCTGGAACTCACAAGCTATGGAGTGGGGTATTATGTCCCCCTGTGGCGATTTTAGTAGGATCCCTAGCCCTGTGCCTTTGATATTTGAGGATCCGTCAGTGTGTAGGATCCAAGGATCCTTGGTCTCATCCAGCTGTTGGACCTCCAATTCTGCTTCCTTTTGTAGATCACTACTGAAATCAGCCACAAAGTCAGCTAATGCTTGAGATTTAATGGCTGTTCTTGGTTCGTATCTTATATCATGGGCACTAAGCTTTACTGCCCACTTAGCCATTCTCCCTGACATATCTGGTTTCCTGAGGACATTCTTAATTGGAAAATTAGTTTTAACAATAATAGTATGGGTTTCAAAATAATGCCTTAACTTAGTGGATGCCATGATCAATGCAAGAATAAATTTTTCGAGGTGTGAGTACCTGGATTCGGCATCAAGCAAACTTTTACTTACATAGTAGATAGGATATTGTGTACCTTCATGATCCTTGACGAGGACTGCACTTACAGCGGTTGAGGATACCGCTAGGTATAAGGATAACACATCTCCTTTCTCCGGTTTTGCTAATGCTGGTGCTGAGGACATATATTCTTTAAGGGCTTGTAAAGCATTCTCATGCTTCTCAGTCCATTCGAACTTCTTATTCTTCCTTAGGATATCGTAGAATTCTTTGCACTTTTCTGAGGATTTCGATATGAACCTGTTCAAAGCTGCTATCCTGCCTGTTAGTCTTTGAACATCCTTGGCATTGGCAGGAGATTTGATATTTATTAATGCTTTGATTTGTTCCGGGCTTGCTTCAATGCCCCTCTGGGTTACCATGTATCCTAAGAACTTTCCTGCTTTAACACCAAAATGGCATTTTGAAGGATTAAGTTTCATGTTGTAACTATCAAGGATATCGAATGCTTCTTCCAAGTCCCTTAGGTGATCCTCAGCTTTCTTCGACTTGACCACCATATCATCTATGTACACCTCCATAGTTTTTCCAATTTGATCCTTGAACATCATATTTACCAGCCTTTGATATGTTGCACCTGCATTTCTTAGTCCAAAAGGCATGGCAATATAACAATATAAACCGGTTGGGGTCATAAAGGCTGTATCCTCTTGGTCAGATGGTTCCATCTGGATTTGTTGGAATCCAGATGATGCATCCATAAAGGTTAACAGTTCATGCCCCGCTGTTGCATCCACCATAGAGTCAATGTGGGGTAATGGGAAAGGATCCTTGGGACATGCCTTATTCAAATCAGTGAAATCGACACATACCCTCCACTTTCCGTTTTTCTTTTGGACAACAACCACATTGGCTAACCATTTTGGATACTTTACCTCTCTGATCATACCTGCTCGAAGTAGTCTCTCTACTTCTTCTTGGATAATGGCATTCCTTTCTGGTGCAAACTTCCTCCTTTTTTGATGGATTGGCTTGATAGACCTGTCAATGCCAAGTTTGTGAGTAATAATATCCTTAGATATACCTGTCATATCTTCATGTTTCCAAGCAAAGGTAGATTTTCTTCTTTTGAGGAAGGATATCATGTCTTCTTTCATCTTGCCAAGGATCCCTGATCCGATATAGATTTTTGATTCAGGATCACTAGGATCCAAGAGGATTTCATCTACATCTTGTTCCCTTGCCTCCAAGACGTTCCTCGGAGGATACTGTAATTGCTATTGTTCCCTTGGCTTCGAGGTTGGCTTCATGGATGAGGTATAGCAATCCTTAGCCTCTTGCTGGTCACTGTCGATCTTGATTATCCCCCATGGGCTAGGGAGCTTCACACATTGATGGTAGGTAGATGGAACTGCTTTCATGTCATGTATCCAAGGCCTGCCAAGGATAACGTTGCAACAAGATAAACAGTCAATAACACAAAATTTTTGGTAATTATGTAATCCTTCCACGTAGATTGGGAGTTTGATGTCCCCCAGAGTTTTCTTCGTTTCTCCACTGAATCCTACAAGCACGGAGGATCTTGGTGTGATGTCTGATTCTGGGATTCCCATCTTCTTCAAGACATCAAGCTGGATAATGTTCACTGAGCTCCCTCCGTCAATAAGGATCCTGCGGACAAAATGGTTAGAGATAAAGAGAGTGATAACTAAGCTATCATGGTGAGGATCCTGAACATTAACGCGATCATCCTCATCAAATGTTATCATCTTCCCTTCTGAGACGCTTGAGGTTCTAATAGGCCTTTCTCCATTGTCCATTTTTGATTCTTTTGCATATCTTTTGGCCGCTGAGAAGGATGTACCACAGATGTCTGATCCTCCGGATATAAAGTTGATCACTTGTGCATTTGCCGGAGGTGCTGGGGCTTTTTCGGGGATCCTTTCAGGATCCTGGGTCCTTTGCTTTTTTCTCCCCAGCAATTCTTTTAGATGCCCCTTGCTTAGCAGGTATCCAATTTCCTTTCTTAAGGCTATGCAATCTTCAGTCAGATGGCCGAAATCCTCATGGTATGCACACCATTTGGACTTGTCTTTAGTCCCGGATGGTTTATCATTCTTCCTGGGCCACCTAGCCTTTTCACCTAGATTCTGCATTGCAAGGATTAGTTCATGATTATCAACGGAAAAACAATATTCTGAGATTGGAGGATATTCTTCATCATCCTCTTCTTGGTCAACAGCATGCACATTCTTGTTCTCGTTTCTATGGTAGGATTTGAACTTGTTGTTTTTGAAGGAGGATCCTTGCTTATCTTGTTTTGAGGATCCTACTTGTCTCTCCTGGATCCTCTTGTCATCCTCTAGCCGGATAAACCTGAGTGCTCGAGTTCTTACTTCATCTAAATTCCTGCAAGGTGTCATAACAAGATCATCATAGAATAATGAATCCTTAAGAAGTCCCATTTTGAAGGCTTCAACAGCCGTAGCCATATCCAAGTTGGGAATATCCAAGGACTCTTTACTAAATTTAGTTATATAATCCCTTAATGATTCATTATTATTTTGAGTTATCCTGTACAAATCACTAGTTAATTTTTCAAATTTTCTACTACAAGAGAATTGGTTATTGAATAAATTAACTAAATTAGCAAATGAAGTAATAGAGTAAGGGGGAAGACTTAGCAGCCACTTAAGAGCTGATCCAGTTAGAGTGGATCCAAATCCTTTACATAGGCATGCTTCCTTCAACTTTTCTGGGATAGGATTGATTTCCATCCTTTCCCTGTATTGTGCTATATGCTCCTCTGGATCCGTTGTGCCATCATACAGCTTCATGGTAGGGATATGGAACCTTTTGGGCACCTCTGCATCACAAATTGGTGGTGCAAAGCGAGATACCTTGTGGCTTCCATCTGCAATCTCTGGGATAGGCTTGACTACCCCTGGAACACTTGAGATCATGTCCTTTAGTTTCTGTAATTCCCTGGCCATAGCGTGATTGGTACCTGTATCCTGCATGAATCCATGGTTAGTGGTAGGATAATTATTTAAAGTGTTACCTCCCATTGGGTTCGAGTTAGGGAATCCATATTGCTGGGATTCTGGAACAACGGAGGGACCAGTGGAAGCAATGGTCTGCATTGGAATGAAGTCCCCTTGATGGACATCTAGACTCCCTGTTTGCAAACTTTTTAGGGATCCTGGCATCTGTAAGGATCCTGGTATCTGGGATGATCCTGGAACGAAGGAGGATCCTTGAACCTGGGATGATCCTGGAACAAAGGAGGATCCTTGGCCCTGGAATGATCCTGGAACGAAGGAGGATCCTTGAACCTGGGATGATCCTGGAACAAAGGAGGATCCTTGGCCCTGGAATGATCCTGGAATAAAGTAGGATCCTTGAAGCTGCTGTGCCCCCGGATAGGCTCCCGGATTCATGAAGGATCCCATGTACTGAGGATAGGATCCTATTGGCTGAAAATGTGAATCTGATGTCTGAGTCATTGCTGCCGAGTTGAGACGTGATCCTCTTGACTCCCCTGTGATCTGTACGTCTGGGATCCCTGATGGCTGAGAGGTGACCATTGGAGTCTCAAAACTCAAGGATTTTGGCATCAGTGGGGAATGATCCTCTGCCGCTTTCTTTTGTCTTTTGAGATCTCCAATCTCCCTGAGGATCCTGTCATTAGTTTCATCCTGCCGCTGCATACGATCCTTCATCTGCAAAATTAAAGCAAACACATCACTAGTACTGGGAATAGAAGAATTCATAGCAGAAGAAGATGGAGGTTTAGAGAAGGAAGGGGTTGGTCTCTTCTCAGCATTTCTCTGGGATCCTGCCGGTGGAGGAGGTAGAGTGGTTTGTGCTGAGGTGACTGCAGACATCGCCGTGGAGGTGTTCTTCAATGATGAAGCCATGTAGTTCTTTGAAAATATTTCGAACAAAAGAATTTCTTATGAATGAAGCACCAATTGCCCCACGGTGGGCGCCAAACTGTTTTGGTCAAAAATCACACAAGGATAATGTAACCAAACTTTATGTAAACGGGGTATGATGCTTGGTTAGCTATGAAAGTAAAGGATCACTTCTGTGATAAAGATACAAAGACACAATGATTTATACGAGGAAAAAGCCCTTGATCAATGTATGATCTCCGGCATAAAAAACCTCGGGTGATGGCAACTACCGATCACCAACTTCAATATAATAAAAATGTAGTTACAACTTCGGATGATAATGAGCTGAGTACAAGGATCACTGAGTGTCTAAGTGTTGAGAGTTGTGTCGTATGTTGTGTGTGTTCTTCCGAATGAGGAAGATGGGTATTTATACATGTGTGGGTGACCTATTTTAGGTAAAATGACTAAATATCAGCTTATTACCCCTTTAGTAATAAAGATAATCTAGCCTAAATTGCTGCCCATTAATCAAGCTAAGTTTCCATATCCGGTACAACGTCTATCTCCAATTTAGCTCTTGCCATATTTGTGAAAACGCGTCCCTGGATCATGATGTGTAGGGCATATCCTGCTAGGTGTTCCTGCAAAACAATTTTGTAATAAGTGGAAGTGACCGTTAGTGTAAGGATCACCATATCGTCCCATGATCCTGATCCTGAAGTCTGGCTGAGGATCACTATCTGCCAAAGAAATAAGGATCACTGGTCAGGATCACGTATAAGGATCATTTATAGTAAAATCCAGCCCCAACAGACATCTAGACTCCCTGTTTGCAGACTTTTTAGGGATCCTGGCATCTGTAAGGATCCTGGTATCTGGGATGATCCTGGAACGAAGGAGGATCCTTGAACCTGGGATGATCCTGGAACAAAGGAGGATCCTTGGCCCTGGAATGATCCTGGAACGAAGGAGGATCCTTGAACCTGGGATGATCCTGGAACAAAGGAGGATCCTTGGCCCTGGAATGATCCTGGAATAAAGTAGGATCCTTGAAGCTGCTGTGCCCCCGGATAGGCTCCCGGATTCATGAAGGATCCCATGTACTGAGGATAGGATCCTATTGGCTGAAAATGTGAATCTGATGTCTGAGTCATTGCTGCCGAGTTGAGACGTGATCCTCTTGACTCCCCTGTGATCTGTACGTCTGGGATCCCTGATGGCTGAGAGGTGACCATTGGAGTCTCAAAACTCAAGGATTTTGGCATCAGTGGGGAATGATCCTCTGCCGCTTTCTTTTGTCTTTTGAGATCTCCAATCTCCCTGAGGATCCTGTCATTAGTTTCATCCTGCCGCTGCATACGATCCTTCATCTGCAAAATTAAAGCAAACACATCACTAGTACTGGGAATAGAAGAATTCATAGCAGAAGAAGATGGAGGTTTAGAGAAGGAAGGGGTTGGTCTCTTCTCAGCATTTCTCTGGGATCCTGCCGGTGGAGGAGGTAGAGTGGTTTGTGCTGAGGTGACTGCAGACATCGCCGTGGAGGTGTTCTTCAATGATGAAGCCATGTAGTTCTTTGAAAATATTTCGAACAAAAGAATTTCTTATGAATGAAGCACCAATTGCCCCACGGTGGGCGCCAAACTGTTTTGGTCAAAAATCACACAAGGATAATGTAACCAAACTTTATGTAAACGGGGTATGATGCTTGGTTAGCTATGAAAGTAAAGGATCACTTCTGTGATAAAGATACAAAGACACAATGATTTATACGAGGAAAAAGCCCTTGATCAATGTATGATCTCCGGCATAAAAAACCTCGGGTGATGGCAACTACCGATCACCAACTTCAATATAATAAAAATGTAGTTACAACTTCGGATGATAATGAGCTGAGTACAAGGATCACTGAGTGTCTAAGTGTTGAGAGTTGTGTCGTATGTTGTGTGTGTTCTTCCGAATGAGGAAGATGGGTATTTATACATGTGTGGGTGACCTATTTTAGGTAAAATGACTAAATATCAGCTCATTACCCCTTTAGTAATAAAGATAATCTAGCCTAAATTGCTGCCCATTAATCAAGCTAAGTTTCCATATCCGGTACAACGTCTATCTCCAATTTAGCTCTTGCCATATTTGTGAAAACGCGTCCCTGGATCATGATGTGTAGGGCATATCCTGCTAGGTGTTCCTGCAAAACAATTTTGTAATAAGTGGAAGTGACCGTTAGTGTAAGGATCACCATGTCGTCCCATGATCCTGATCCTGAAGTCTGGCTGAGGATCACTATCTGTCAAAGAAATAAGGATCACTGGTCAGGATCACGTATAAGGATCATTTATAGTAAAATCCAGCCCCAACACAACCCACTTTAAAACACTCCCGGTTAGTTTAGACACGTTTTTACTCAAAGAAAATGCAAGAAAACAAGTAAAAACAGGTGCAAAACCAAGTGTTTCAACACACCAAAACTTGTAAAAACCCGGTTTTAAACAAGGTAAAGAGCGAGGCTCTGATACCACTTGTAGGTCCCTTTTCGCGGAGGATTACGAACCTAAACCTTGTTATACAAACCTACTAGCGAGTGCGGAATCCAAGCTAGCAAGCAAACCGAGTTAGTAGCAAGTAGAGAAACAAACACACAAGTTCACCGATTAACACAACTTGTATTAATGCAATGAGGGTTCGGTTACAAGCTCAATGTTTACAGAAGTGTTCTATAAACTCTCTAAGTGTGTGTGAGTTTTGGACAGAATGCTCTCAACCTATCTCTCGGTATCTTTCTGTCTGTGTGTCTATCTGTCTGTCTGCCGAAACTCAACACATGCATGGGTATATATACCCAGCCCATAAATTCTGGATCGAAGGATCTGATAGATGGTCCGAAGGATCATCTATCGATCATAGTTCACACGAAAGATCAGCATGGACCTCGAAGGATCATCCTTCGAGGTCTAATGGTCGAACCATGGTCGAACCATATCTTTCGATCACCTCGAAGGATCAGGTGTATCCTTCGAGGCTATCCTTCGATCAGAACATCTTTCAACTGTTGTCCAAGTCAAACCGGAGGATGGTTGACTTGGTCAACTTACAACACAAATCAGGACATCGTTTATATCAGACCGAATACAGACAAAGTACAGACACAAGTGCACCAACAGTTAATAGTTAGTTTATATTAGAATTAGATAATTTATGAAGTACAAGGGCGAAAAATGGAAAGATGAAAGTGTATAACCAACCCCTTAAGGGATCGACACATCATTGGTGTCGCAACCCTTCATGTGCGACAATATCAAGGCAGGATCAAGAGACACACCTCTTCAAGATCAATCACATCCACAAGTTCAAGAGTCGCAACCGTTCGTGAAGAGACATGTCTACAATCGCACCTGTTCATTTAATATAAATAGGGTTTGTATGTTTCATTTGAAAACATCAGAATCACTTGTATTATCACAATCATATTCAATATTAATCATTCTTTCAAAATTCTATTATTCTATCATTGTGTCTATCATTGTTCATCAAGGGTTCTAACCAACAGTTGTATCAGAGCACATGTTTCAAGTCTGGGAAGAAGAAGAAACCGATTGGAACATCATAACCAAGTTCTCTCGAATTTTTTTTAGGTTTTGTGTTCGTTTCAAAATTGAATTGCAGTTTGATTAATTGATTGATTTCAATAAAAATCTCATTCGTTTGAATCCGTTTTCTGAAATTCAATCTGGGATCAAATTTGTTTTTCAAAAAGAACATAAGTATGGTTTAGAAAGGAATGAAATTCAAAACCAATAGCAACTCAGAAATTTGAAAAAATCCTGTGTGGTACGAAAATCCTGTGTGGTACAAAATCCTTCGTGGTACAAATCCTTCGTGGTGGAAAATCCTTTGTGGTGCAAGAACCATCGTGGTGATAAGACCTGTGTGGCAAAGCAAGAAAGAAAGACCTGTGTGGCAAATCAAGACCTATGTGGCAAGCAAGAAAAAAAGAAAAACCTGTGTGGCAATCAAAAACCTGTGTGGTGCAAGCAAGAAGAAAACTTGAAGTATGTTAAGAAGAGATGACAAAGATAGCACGTCAACCTCAATTCACGAGCAAGGAAATATATCCCTTCATTGCCCAAAGTTGACTTAATCGAACTACACTCAATGGGCAATCTTGATGGAAACGATCTTGAAGGGATAGTCTTTGGGATACGGTTGTTTTAAAAGAAGGGGTAGATGAGAAAAAGGCGCATACAATGAAAGCAATGATCTTCCAAACGTTACCGGGAGATATTCTAATGCAAGTTGCGCAATACGAAAGTGCAAAAGAAGTTTGGGATGCAATCGAAGTACGATATCTTGGAGCCGATATGGTTCAGAAAACGCGTCTGCAAACTTTGAGAAGTGAATTAGAAGCCTTAAAGATGGGAGAAAACGAAACAATAAGTAGTTTCGCAAGCATACAAGCAAGTTGGGGGGAATAAAATCCAAGTTTAAAAGCCTCAGTACCACCATTAAAGATAAAAAGATTGTAAGGAAATTACTTATTCTATTCCGAAGAAGTTTTTACCGATTGTGGCATCCATCGAGCAGTATTCAGAAATAGATAAAATGACATTTGAGGAAGCAGTGGGTAGGATTACAGCATTTGAAGAACGCCTCAAGAGCCCAAACCAACCGGAGAACAATAATCTGTTAATTGCAAGTTCAGACAATCATTCCGAAAATTGGCATCATGGAAAAGGATGTGGCGATCAAAATCATGGTAGAGGACGTAGAGGAAGTTCGTTTAGAGGAGGACGAGGACGTGGACGAAATATAGATCGAGGAAAAAGAGACAAGAGTGAGTTAAAGTGTTATGAATGCAGTGAATTCGGTCACTTCGCATACGAGTGTAGCAAGCGAAAAGATAAGGAAAAAGAGAAGGACGAAGAGGCTCATCTTGCGTTGGAAGAAGAACCAATGCTACTGCAAGTCAAGCAACTTGAAGACCTATAACAACTTAAGGATGTTCGTGATTAGGGGTGAATGAAGTTTAAATCTCTCACATCCAAGTACGAGGGTTGTTTAGTAATTAGTTAATAGTTAGGTTATATTAAAATTAGATAAGTTATGAAGTATAAGGGCCAAAGATGGAAAGATGAACGTGTATAACCAACCCCTTAAGGGATCAACACATCCCTGGAGTCGCAACCCTTCATGTGCGATAATATCAAGGCAGGATCACGAGACACACCTCTTCAAGATCAATCACATCCACAGGTTCAAGAGTCGCAACCGTTCATAAAGAGACACGTCTCTACAATCGCACATGTTCATTTAGTATAAATAGGGTTTGTATGTTTCATTTCAAAACATCAGAATCACTTGTATTATCACAATCATATTCAATATTAATCATTCTTTCAGAATTCTATTGTTCTATCAGTGTGTGTATCATTGTTCATCAAGGGTTCTGACCAACAATATGCGATTGCAACAGGACATGCTTCCTTAGAAACTAGGATTTGTGTGAAGTATAATGTAAATTGAGCAAGATCGAGCTCTATCTACTACATGTTATATTCAAGTAAATAAAAAATTAGTTCACTTTTATAAAAGTTTTTTTCATATGCTAAGTGTTTTCAGGTTGGTGAGTTTTTTATTTTTTTTTATTAAGCTGCTAAGTTGTTTTATTTTTTATTATTTAATTATTTATTAAGTACAGGTACTTTAATTATATTTTATATTTTGCTTATAACTTTTCATATGCTATTTAAATAAACTTATTAAATACGATCTTTAACATAATTCTAAGTATGTTGCTATACGCTTTTTTCTATCTACATGTAGATATAAATTTACTCAAAACAAAATTATGAATAATAATATATATGTGATCCAAGCATTAAGGTACATTCCATCTAAGTTGCCTTACCGTTTAATTATTTATTTTATAAAGGGACATCGTTATCTTGTTATCTTAGTAATGTAATATAATACTTTAGAATTCTTTATCTATCACTCCATAAAAGTTTAATTCGAACACGTAAAATATAATTGATTTTTTAGAATTCTACCATGATGAACCGAATTGATAAACAACATCGGTACTTATACAATATATTCGTTCTTATGATTTTCTTGACGTATCACCATAGAGTATTTTTTGGTACCGTAAGCTATATCGAGTGCTGATTGAACTAACATTGGTACCTGTATTCGCTTTTTTCGATCCACGTAAAACAAGCGTTGATATCTTGTTGGATGCATATCTTCTGGTTGTTGTATCATGTGCGGGAATCATACTGACACTGTAACGAACCAAACTAATACCATCTAAAACCCCGCCGCAACGTAAGGAATCCAACTAGTTAATTATTAACATCTTAATTACATCACCATGCAAAATTAAATACATTTTAAATTTTTTTATGTTCACAAAAATACACTCAATTCCACACTCCGCACCTATATAAAGTAAGCAATCCGAAACCCTCGTTGTTGGTCTCCGGGCGGCAACATTCATCGTCTCTATTTTCATATCACTCCACTCTCTCACTTTCGACGGTAACCCTACTTCTGCTCTTTCTTTATCTAACTGGCACCGATCCTTTTTATACATGCATCCATGTACCGATCTGCTACGGTTTTACAGTTTCTTTTGCTGAATCTCTAAATTTTTTTTTGATGATTTTCATTCTTAACTATGTCAGATTTTGGTGATTGAAATTTTCACATAAACTAGTGATTGTTAGGTTGATTCGTTTGTTCTTTCTGAAGTTGATGAACTTAAAGTGAATTAGCAGGTTAAAATTTTTTGTTTCTATTGGTTCGTATAACTGGCACCGATCCTTTTTATATACACATATATGTATCGATCTGCTAGGGTTTTACAGTTTCTTTTGCTGAATCTCTAATTTTTTTTTTTTTATGATTTTCACTCTTAATTATGTCAGATTTTGGTGATTGAAATTTTCACATAAATTAGTGATTGTTAAGTTGATTTGTTTGTTCTTTCTGAAGTTGATGAAGTTAAAGTACATTAGCAGGTTAAAACTTTTTTGTTTCTATTGGTTCGTATAACGTAAGTATTGATATAAATAATAATTTGTATCCAGATTGATATTAGTTTTGATGTATGTTATGGATTTGTGGGGTGAATTGGTTAAAGTTTAATTTGGTTAAGAGTTTGCAATGTTAACATTTCATTTTTTTTTCTTTTTTTTTAATCATGTTTATACATTACATGTCCTGAATGTCTAATTTGTCTCCATCATAATATGTGCTCTATATGGTCGTTTGTTTAGTGCTGCTAAGTTCATGAACCTCTGGTGATCGAGATTCATTTTATGTGACGTTTTCTTCGACAATAAACATTGTTCCGTATATGGAAAATGGATGATACAGCCATTTTAGGTTAAATCGTTTTTGCTCAAACCATACATCTTTGTTAGAAATATAGACATTATGTATTTCAATAAGAAACAGTATGCATAGTGTTTACATAAATAGTGGGATGTTGGGGGTGTGATATTGCACTCTAAAGCACGTAAACAAAAATACGTACCCAACAATATCTCATAGGGTCTGGGGAGGGTAGAGAAATGAGGGGAAACTTTACCTTCATCCCCAAGAGATAGAGATACTGCGTCGAGTGAGACCCACAATTGTTGTGTAATAACTTTTTATGTCGTTTTGTTCTTATGAAATGATCAAATTCTACATACCTTCTAATTGAGGTGAGTAGCCTAGTTTGTTCTTCCAAATTGCTTTTAACTTCACATATTTATTATGAATTTGTGGGGGTAAATTGGTTATAAAGTTTTAATTTGGTGAGGAGTTTGCAATGTATCTTCTCAGGATGAGGATTATGATCATTTTTTTGGAGAAGAATGTATAATCGTATGCTCGCCTTACATACCTTTCTTATATTTGGGTTTATTTTATTATCATCTTTAAACGCTACATGTTTTGAATGTCCGATTTATGTCTATCAAAAAATCTGAATCATACGGTTAGTTTAGTGCTGCAAAATGCTAGACTAGCTAATGCTGATGACAAACCTCTGTGAAGTTCGTTATATGTGACATTTTCCTTCTATGGAAACAAAATTTCAAAGTTAAACATTGTTTCATACATGAAACGGATAATATACGACCATTTTAGAATAAAACGTTTTTGCTAAATTTATGCATCTTAATTAGAAATTTAGACATTATCCAATTCGTTCAAGCACATGTTTATGTGATTTTTGATTTGTCTGTGCATAATACGTACGCATCATTGTTGTGTTCTAACATTGATGTTGTTTTGTTTCTATGAACATATTTATTTCTACAGACGTCCTAAATGGGGGGAGTAGCCTAGTTTATTCGTCTAACTTGCTTTTAGCTTTGGATATGTGTATGAATTTGTGGGGGTAAATTGCTTAACGTTTTAATTTGGTGAAGAGTTTGCAATGCTGCTTCTTAAGATGAGGAAATTTAGCTATTCTTCTTGCAGCGAATGTATAATCGTATGCTCTTAACATCTGTTTTTTGTCCATCATAACATATGGCCAATTTTTCTATTTAGTTTAGTGTTGCCTGATAGAATGTATAATTGTATGCTTGAAATATCTGATATGTGTCTATCGTCACATCTGTATCATTTGGTCTTTAGTTTACTGCTGCTAAATGCTAGGATGGGTAATGTTGATCATTAACCTTTATTGAAATTTGTTACATGTGGTGTTCTTTTCTATTTGAAAACAAGAAATAAAAGCTTTTCATGTGTCATGTTGAGTAATCATTGTTCCATATACGGAGATGGATAATACAACCTTTATAGTATAGACTATGTTCGCTTAAGCTACGCATCTTTATTAAAATTACAGACATTATCCAGTTCAATATATAAACCTTACACGGAGAGTTTACGTAAATGGTAATATGTTCTGTAGTGACATATGAGCTCGAAACACTTGTTTATGTAAAATTTGTGAGTAGAGCTGTAGAGATGAAATCAGTTTTGATGTATGAGCATTGTACTCAAAGGATTAATGTGTTCAAATTTCTGATTTAGTTATCTTTCTACCATCTTATGAAAAGGTTAAATTCCACAGAAATTTCAAATGTGTGGAGTATACTAGTTTATTTATTCAGTTGCTGTTAACTTTTTATATTTCATTTTTTTTTTATAAATTTGTGAAGGTGAATTGGTTAAAGTTTTAATTTGCTGAAGAGTTTGCAATGTTGCTTCTTAGAATGAGGAATTAACTAAAGTTTTTCATCGTATGCTCACCTCACATACAGTTCTTACATGTTAATTTGTTAAAATGTTCATCTTTCTACATTAGGATGAGGAATATCATTTTTAGACATACAGTTCTAAATATCCAATTTGCGTCTATCATAATATCTGCACCATACGGTAGTTAGAACTATTAATCTTGATCATGAAGTTCAAGTGTAATTCATTATATGTGGCATTTTCCTTATGCGGAAACAAAAAATTCATAGTTCACATGATGAATACTCATTGTTCCACTTAGAATTATAGACATTATTTATTTCAATAAGAAACATTTTCTTAGTTTTTATGTTATATTCATTTCAGTAATAAACATTATGACTATTATAATACTCTAGTAACTATTCAGATTTGTACAGATGCTTAGAATCCGGCTCAGAAACAAGGCTGCGGCTGCTGAAAGTGGCAGTGGAGCAAAACCGGCAACAGGGGAGACAGTGACGGCTGCATGCCCTGACCACCTTGTTCTGGCTGAGCTTCCGGTGGCTAAAAGTATTGGTTCTGCTAGTGGTGTTACTCTTGTCAAGACTGTTGGTCAAAAGTCTAGCCGCCCGCTTGGACAAAGGGTCCATATGTGTGCTCAGTGTGATTTTCCAATAGCGATTTATGGACGTATGGTATGTGGTCACATTCCTTGGTTTATTTAATTTGATAGTACATAGTTGTGTTCTTTTTGCTTATGGTTGGTGCTTCTGTCATATTTAACATAATTAATTTATACAATATAAATACATAATTGAACTAAAAATGTTCGGGTCAATCCAACCTGACCCATTTCTACCCGTACCAAAAAAAAAAAGACCCACTTGACCTGTTAACCCTTATTATCCGCATTTAGTTAAGGGTTTTCTTAATTTTCACCATAAGTTCTCTGATTCTTGCAGATCCCTTGTGAGCATGCACTTTGCCTGGATTGTGCTAGGAGTGGCTCCACATGCTTTTTGTAAGTATTTTATACTATATTACTATGATGATGCCTTTAGTTTTCAAAGATGACTTAAGTTTTATGGTTACAATCATTCTAGGAGGATCAAAAGCTGAATCTAATTGTGGTACATAAGATAGAATTTGTATTTAGATATTGTTTACAAAAAAGAATTATAAAAATTAAGCAAAGTGTAATTGTGCTTCAAAAGATAGAAGCTTATATAAATTGGCTAAATGGTTTTTGATTTATAGCTACGTTAAACCCATCATGTAGGTCCCCACGATAGTGTTGGTTCACTCCACACACTATTGATTTATGCTTGAAATGATATTAAAGAAGTAAACTATCGAGAAGAGAACAAAATTGGAAAACTGGCCATTTATTCATTAACAAAACATGCCTTTAAATAGGCAACATGCAAAGAGAAAAATAAAACAAATGCACCACGTGCCATCACCTATTCAACTCGATTCATCCTAAATAATAGTGAGACTCAAACAAACTAAAAACTCAGTCCATGCACATGCAATATCAGGTCCACGTTCCCTCCTTATTAGCTGGAAATAACGTTTATTCCTTTGCACGTTCTTTTCTTCTAAACTCAGTCAAACTGGCCCGTTAGTTGATGCTCCATAACCCATATTTCGGACCCGTAACCGACTTGACCCGCACTCGACCCGAACCCATCAAGATTAACCCAACAATCACCCCCTTAATCTTGATGTCGTTCTTGCTACTTCCTTGTTTCTTGCTGGAACTCGTTCTTGCTTTCTTGCTAAACTTGCTAACTTTGTTTGATTCGAACTCGTTCTCTCTTGCTACGAGCCACACATGACATACTTGCTACACGAACCTCGTAGGTTCGCTATAGTTTCGGTCTTCTCTTTCTTTCTAACGTGAACACTTTCGGTCTTCGGTTCATGACTCTGTCTAATGTGAACTCTCAGTCTTTGTTCACAATCACGGTCTTTCTCAGGTGAATCTTCGGCCTCCCGTCACCTGTGTCGGTCTATTGTGAATCCTCCGGTCTCAAATAGGTTCACAAATTTCGGTCTACGATCTTTCTGCGGCAACCGCTCGGTCTCGGTCTACCTTGGTGCGGTATCCGGTCATTATCGCACCTACGGTCTCGATCTTTACTTCCGGTGAAGAGAACAGATTTGGTCTCGGTCATACCGTTCGATCTCTCACGGCTTCAATCCTTCTTCTCCGGAAACGGTCTTTCTTACGCCGGTATCTCCTTCCCGACGACGGTGTCTTTCGGTCTTTATCTTCCTTGTCACCGGCGAGTTCTTCGGACTTTCTTTCATACCGGCACAACACTGGTCCTTTCTTGCGATCCAATGAAATCGCGATTTCTTTCTGTTTCTTTCTTCTTTCTTGGCCTGCTCTCTTTCCTCTTTGATCAGCGGCTTCTTTCTTTCTTTCTTTCTGGACGTCACCATCTTCTTACTTTCTTGCTGATTTCATTCAACCAGCATTTTCCCTTTCCCTGCTTTTTGTTCCAGTCCTACAGCCAAAGGGTTGCACTCATTCTCGCCACCGACTCTCAAAACGGCACTCTTTCTTTAACCTCTGCTCTGATACCAAATGTTGGTTCAGGCCCCACTCCACACACTATTGATTTATGCTTGAAATGATATTAAAGAAGTAAACTATTGAGAAGAGAACAAAATTGGAAGACTAGCCATTTATTCATTAACAAAACATGCCTTTAAATAGGCAACATGCAAAGAGAAAAATAAAACAAATGCACCACGTGCCATCACCTATTCAACTGGATTCATCCTAAATAATAGTGATACTCAAACAAACTAAAAACTCAGTCCATGCACATGCAATATCAGGTCCACGTTCCCTCCTTATTAGCTGGAAATAACGTTTATTCCTTTGCACGTTCTTTTCTTCTAAACTCAGTCAAACTGGCCTGTTAGTTGATGCTCCATAACCCATATTTTGGACCCGTAACCGACTTGACCCGCACTCGACCCGAACCCATCAAGATTAACCCAACAGATAGTGCTCTTGTGGTAAGGAGGTGGGAATATGTTGTGGAGGTCTGGGGTATAAACCCTTCCACCATCGGATTTACTATAGGACATGTGAGTTACCTCCCTCATGTGGCCGGCCACACATATAGTAAACCACATGTCGATTTACTATAGGGCATGTGATTTACTATAGGATTGTGCTAGGAGTAACTCCGCGTCGCCGTTGGACTGGTCGGTGGGGAATGCCTAGTGGTGGCCTACCATTTTGTTAACCCATCATGTAGCTCTTAGTCTAAGAGTGTGCTAGTTTATAATTATTGTTACAATTAGTATTATTAACATTTTTTATTTTGTATGATAGGTGCGAGGAACGTATTCAGAAGATCCAGACAGTTAAAATGATGGAAGGCATGTTCCTATGTTCAGCCCCTCTTTGTCTAAAATCCTTTTTAAATAAAGCTGATTTTAAGGCCCATGTTCATGCTCATCACCCAGAGCTTCTCAATTCAAAGCCTCAAAAGGAAGGAAACGGGCCTGTGGCCGCAAGCACCAAAGAACCAAAAACTTCTGACTCAACAGTTCTGGCTCCAATCCCAAAGCCAGCCGAAGATGGCGAAGACCGCACCCAATGGTCCCAACCCCAACCTCCAGCTCCTATTAGGTCACTAATGCAACCAAACCCAAACCCATCAAATGCTATGGACAGGCCAACTACAATGCACATGCAGCAACCGAATTTGAACTACCCCATGACTGGCCTCCAGCCATCTGCTTTTGCAGTACCGAATGTAATGGCTCCCGGGTCATTTGGTCAACCGTTTTATGCGGGTCAACAGGTTCCAGAAGCAGGTGTGCAACAAGGGTCGTCATTGAGTTATCCTCAACTGTTGAATGTTGGACCAAATGGTCAAGTGTTTGATCCTTCTATGATTATGAATCAAGCTGGTTTCCTTCAAGGAGGTCTACCATCACAAGGGATGAATGCTAATGATGGAAGGGGTGGCGGCGTCTTGGCTGCAAACCAGTCACCAGCGGTGCCACTACCTCTGCCATTTGGCAATTTCCATGATGGTGATTTGAGTAACCATGGACAAGATAAGTGTGACGGTTTTGGAAATGGTCAAGATTAATGAGGTGTTTAAGGGTTGATTACCTACCTGTTTAATTACTACATTTTGAGACTGTTCATTCAACTGTTGTTTGTTATATGATCCTGACTGTGGACTACTATTCTGATGAACAAGCTTGTGACAATGGCTAGTTTTTGCTTTTTGGTTCAATGCTTCATGCAAAAATGTCTTTAATCTTTATGGTCATATTTTGTTTTTCTATAATCTATATCGGCTTATGCTCTTTTTGAGACTATTTATTAACCTGTTACTTTCTGCGCGCAGTATCCTTTGTGCAAACATGTCACCACTCTTTTAGCTATCATGCCCTGACCGTAGTCAAGAATATAAAGGCACTAATTATCTCTACAGAAATGTTATAGAAGTCGTTTCCTAGACGTTCTTTAAATTAAACTTGAATATCATATTTGTGGCAACCCCCGACCCCTACCCCGGAAGCGGGCGGCCGCGAGGACAGTATCAGTGGTATCGGTGTTTATTGATTTGACAGCGGAAATACATCAGAACCGTAGTTAGGAAATAGTTTATCAGAGTAAAACACAACACTTTTATAAATAATAAATACATGGGAAAAACCCAAGTTTCCATTACGAATATGTTTATAGGGATAAATCCCAATTTATTGAAATAAAGCTTCTTTCTTGTTTAGGTAACTTTTATAGCCACTTTTCCAAGCCTTCAGTGCTCTTCAGCTGCCTTCTATTTGGCTTTCACATTTTGTTATCTGAAACGCGTTTTAAAAAGTTTTATCAGCAAGAAATACTGGCGAGTGCATCCCAGTTTAATCAATTGAGAGCGATTACAATATTCAGAGCGATTACAATGTTTTTATCTACCCAATTACCACCCACAGTACTGTCAATCCTGACTTGTGGTAGTGCTACTACTCACAGTGTAGTAACAAGTAATGTATACAAAACCACAACATACCAACAGTAATTGTAGAATACATGGACTCAATCACTGCTAAATATACTTTAAAACAATTGAGGTTTTGTAAAAACAGATCACAAAAAGTGAATGTACTCACAAAAAGGTTTACAAAAATAAGATGTACTCACATTGCTATTTTAGATAACACTAATGCTTTCTGGTGACTTCCTGGTTATAATCTATTAAAATAAACAATGCACACGTGTTAGTAAGATAACCCAATTTACATTAGCTTTACCCCCCGAGACAGAACTCCAACGACTGAGTCAGGCAGAGCCTTGACATGCGTTACGGAGCTCTAGATCAATCGGGCAGAGTAACTAATACGTAACCGGGGGTTATAATACTTACAACGAGGCAGAGGTTCGCTTTTTAGGGGTATAATACCCGAGTATTATTGCTATTATATTTGAGAGAGAAAGAAAGATTTTGAACGGTTTGAACTGAGCTTGATCGCCCAATTTATAGGCTGGAACCATGGCGGCTCGCGGCCCGCGACGCCTGCTGTTAATTCCCTCGCGACCCGCGAGGGACCTAGGCTGGGCTCTAGCCTTGACCGATCACCACCGTAGATCTCACACGCGTTAGGACACGTGGCACAATGAGGTTTCGCCTGGTGTCCAGCTGTCGCGCCCTACGAGCGACATGAAATTTTGTTTTTTTTTTATTTTTGTTAATATATAGGTATTTTAGGCTTGTTATATCCTCCCCGCCTTGTTTTAGATCTGGTCCTCAAGGTCTACTGGAACTGGTGTGAATATTTCCTCTGCATCTCTGATTCGAGCTCCCAAGTGTACTCTGGTCCTCTTTTGGAATCCCATTTCACTTTGACTAAAACTAATCTCTTATGTTTAAGATTCTTGATTTTTCTGTCTTCGATCTGTAGGGGTTTCTCTACAAACTTAAGTTTCTCATTTACCTCTATGTCCTTAAGAGGTACCACTAATGATTCATTTGCTAAGCACTTCTTGAGATTACATACATGAAATACATTATGTATTCCTGCCATTTCCTCTAGCAGTTGTAGCTGGTAAGCTACTGGTCCTATTCTTCTAATAATCTCAAAAGGTCCGACATACCTGGGGCTTAGCTTTCCCCTTTTTATGAATCTGACCACTGCTTTCCATGGAGAAACTTTTAATAACACTTTATCTCCTACTTGAAATTCCAACGGTTTTCGTCTGTTATCAGCATAGCTCTTTTGTCGATCCCATGCTGCTTTTTGTCTTTCCTTGACTTGAATAATCTTGTCAGTTGTTTAATGTACTATCTCTAGTCCAGACAGTTGCTTTTCTCCAACTTCTGCCCAACAGACTGGAGTTTGGCACTTTCGTCCATAAAGTGCTTCAAATGGTGCAGTATTGATACTGGTATGATAGCTGTTATTGTAGGAAAATTTTATTAATAGTAAATGATTGTCCCACTTTCCTCCGAAATCAATTACACAAGCTCTAAGCATATCCTCCATTGTCTGAATTGTCCTTTCGCTTTGTCTGTCCGTTTGGGGATGATAGGCAGTGCTTAGATTTAACTTGGTTCTAATTGCTTTTTGGAAACTAGTCCAAAAATGAGAAGTGAAACGGCTATCTCTATCAGAAATAATAGATAAAGGAATTCCATGTAATGAGGCTATTTCATTTACATATAACTTGGCTAACTGTTCAATACTGAAAGTTTCCTTCATTGGTAAGAAATGAGCAGACTTGGTTAATCTGTCTACAATCACCCAGATTGTATCATTACCTTTTCGTGTCTTGTGTAATTTGGTAACAAAGTGCATTGTTATCAATTCCTATTTCCATATAGGCATTTCTAGTTGTTGTAATAAACCTGAGGGTTTCTGATGTTCAGCTTTAACCTGTGAACAGGTTAGATATTTGGCAACATTGGTGGCTATATCCTTTTTCATTCCTATCCACCAGAAATTCTTTGTTAAGTCTTGATACATTTTATCATTACCAGGATGTATCGTATACTTAGACTTATGGGCTTCTTCTAAAATTCGGTGGCGTAGGTTTCCTTGTTCGGGTATCCAGATTCTTTTCTTATGGAATCTCCAAATTCCATCTGTCCCTTGTTCTAATTCCTTAATCACTCCTTTTAATTTTTCAGTATCGTTCTTGATTACTGATTCCTGTATTTCTCTAATTTGTTCATTTAAATCTATCTGCAAATTCAATTTAAGAGAACGTACTCGTCTTGGCTTTTCATGATACTTTCGACTTAAAGCATCAGCTACTACATTAGCCTTTCCTGCATGATACTGGATATCACAATCAAAATCACTGAGAATTTACATCCATCGTCTATGTCTCATATTTAACTCCTTTTGCCCGAAAACATATCTTAAACTCTTATGATCGGTGAAAATGGTAAACTTGCTACCGTAAAGGTAATGTCTCCAAATTTTACGGGCAAAAATTATGGCTCCTAATTCTAGATCATGGGTTGTATAATTCTCTTCATGATTCTTAAGTTGTCTAGAGGCATAGGCTATAACCTTTTGACGTTGCATCAACACATATCCATAACCTAACTTAGAAGCGTCACAATAGACTATAAAGTCTCTAGTTCCTTCTGGTAATGTGAGTATGGGTGCGTTGGTTAATCTTTGCTTAAGAATTCTAAAAGCTTCTTCTTGTTTTGGTCCCCATTCAAACTTAACTGATTTAGATGTCAGTTTTGTTAAGGGAATGGCTATTCTAGAAAAATCTCGGATAAACAGTCTATAATAACCTGCCAGTCCAAGAAAACTTCTCACCTCCGTTTCAGGGACTGTCCATTTGGTAATCGCCTCGATTTTTGTGGGATCCACATGAATTCCTTCATGATTAACTAAATATCCAAGAAATTGTACCTTTTGTAACCAAAATTCACATTTTGAGAATTTAGCATAAAGCTTTTCTTTTCTCAGCAATGTAAGGAGTGCATGCAGATGCGCTGCATGTTCCTCTTTACTCTTAGAGTAAATTAAAATATCATCTATAAAGACAATTACGAATTTATCTAGATATGGTTTACATATTCTGTTCATCATGTCCATAAATGCGGTTGGGGCATTGGTTAAACCAAATGGCATGATTGTAAATTCATAATGACCATACCTTGTTCTAAAAGCACTTTTAGGAATTTCCTCATCCTGTACTTTCGGTTGATGATATCCTGAGCGTAAATCAATCTTAGAAAAGAATCGAGCCCCTTGAAGTTGATCAAATAGATCATCGATTCTCGGTAGTGGGTACCGATTTTTAATCGTGACTTTGTTCAATTCTCGGTAATCAATGCACATACGCATTGACCTGTCCTTTTCCTTGACAAACAAGATTGGTGCTCCCCATGGCGATGAACTAGGCTATATGAAACCTTTCTCCAGAAGTTCGTCCAATTATTTTTTCAGTTCTTGCATCTCCGCTAGTGCTAAACGGTAAGGTGCCTTGGCAATTGGTGCGGTCCCTGGTAGTAGGTGAATTCGGAATTCAACTTCTCTATCTGGTGGTAATCCAGGTAATTCTTTTGGAAAAAACATCTGAGAATTGAGATACTACGGGAATATCTTTCAATTCTTTTCCTTTAGTCACTACAACAAAAATGGCTTTTTAGGACCTTTTCTGTGGGACGCTAATAGGGTCCTAAAAAACTATTTAATAGGATTAATGAACTTTTGGGGTCCTTTTATAATATACTCTACTAAACAGGTGTCCTAAAAAACTATTTAATAGGATGGATGATTTTTTGGGGTCCTATTATTGTATAATTTAATAGGACACTTAAAATGTAGATCCTAATAAAATACTTTATAAGACATTTAATTATTAATGTCACATTATGTAATCCTGTATTAGGACACTTGATCATCTGGGGTCCTATTATAACATAACTTAATAGGACATGTTGTAGTTAAGTCATAAATGTTCATTGTTATAGAACCTTTTCTAGTTGAAGTCATATTGGAACTTACCTTAATAGGACACTTAATACCTGGATCTTATAACTTTAAACTTTATACGATGCTTAATCATTGTGGTGTTATTATAATACACCATAATAGGACACTTGATATTTGAGTCATAAAACATTAGTTTTATAGGACGCTTATTCGCTAGAGTTTTATTATAATATAACTTAAAAAGACACTTGACACTTGGGTCTTATAAATTTAACCTTTATAGAACGCTTAATCATTGTGGTGTTATTATAATACACCGTAATAGGACACCTGATATTTGAGTCATAAAACATCAGTTTTATAGGACGCTTATTCGCTAGAGTTCTATTATAACATAACTTAATAGGACACTTGACACTAGGGTCTTATAACTTTAACCTTTATAGGACGCTTAATCATTATGGTGTTATTATAATACACCTTAATAGGACACTTGATACTTTTACAAACAATATTTCTCCTTAACGACTTTTTAAATAAGTTAATAGGTTTAGGCCTTAAAGGATCACAATGGACAATAGTAGATCACACATGTCTTAATGGACCATATTAGGCCTAAATGAATCACAATGGACAATAGTGGATCGTATATGTTTTAATGGACCTTATTGGGATTTGATATGTCACATTGGCCAATAGTGAATTATATGTGTCTCAATGAACCATATTGGGCCTTAATGGATCAAAAGGTCAATAGTAGATCAAAATTTATTAATGGACTATATTGGGACTTAATGGATCACAATGGCCAATAGTCAATAATACATGTCTTAATGGACCATATGGGCCTTAATGGTACACGATGGCTAATTGTGGATCACTTATGTCTTAATGGACCACATTGGGCCTAAATGGATTACAATGGCCAGTATTGGATCGTACATGTCTTAATGGACCATATTGGGCCTTATGGACCTCCATGGCCAATACTAGATCATAAATGTATCAATGGGCTATATTAGGCCTTAACGGATCACAATAGACAATAGTAGATCATACATGCTTTACGGTGGGGCCTTATTGAATCACAATAAACAATAGTAGGTCATACATGTCTTATGATATAACATGACTTACTAGAACCTTATATAATCCTTTAACACCCAATACAACATATTAAAGCCCATCATGTTCCAATATCAATCATGAAAACTATTAATGGACCATATATGTCCTTAATGCATCATAACTGATAATACTAATACGTCATATATGTCTTAATGGCACATATAGGGCCTTAATAGAATATAATGGACAATAGTAAACCATATGCGTCTTAATAAGCTATATTGGGCCTTAATGGATCACAATGGACAATAAACCGATCATATATGTAATAATGGACCATGTTGGGCCTTAATTGATCACAATGGATGGTAGTAAATCATATACGTCTTAATGAACCACAATAGGTCTTATTGGATCACAATGCCAAATAGTAGATCACATATGTCTTAATAGACCATACTGGAGCTTATTGGATCACAACGGCCAACAGCAGATCGCATATGTCTTAATAGATCATATTAGGCCCTAATGTATCTTAATAGACAATAGTAGACCGTATATGACTTACAACCCATTTTGGGCCACAATGGCCAATAGTAGATCGCATATGTCCTTAATAGATCATATTAGGCCCTAATGTATCTCAATAGCCAATAGTATTTTATTACCCATAGTTGAAAACTGAACGAAAAACGAGTTAGAAACAACAAACGGAACATTTTACGTGTTTTAACGCGGCGACGATCATACGTGTCTAAATACGATATACTACACCAATTTTAGCGCTTCGGTTCCAAAAAACTCTATTTTACGACACTCGGGTGTGGAAACAGGCTTCGGAGATGTGATCGGGTTGAGAACACTGGTAACGGGCTTATGGGCCCTGGGCCCAAGCCCATTTACAATACCTGGTATATAACCCCATTTATAAACTTCAAAACCATAACCCTTCTCTTTTCATCTTCAGCCACACCCAAAGAAAACCTCTGCTCCTCTCTCTAAACTCCGGTGACCGGAGTAAAGTCCGGTCGTTAACCGGTTGCTGGCAAACCACACTCCTCCGTCGAGACACCAACAATCCTCGACGAAATCACAAATCAACCCTTCTTCTCCGACGAGCAACACTCCCAAACCCCCTGTTACATTTTAACTGTCGCTCTACCTCCATTTACCTCCAATAAACAGCCGGCCACCACCGAAGGGTGGTGGCGTACGGCGGCGAGATGAAACAGATCAGAGAGACGGGGAGAAAGACGGGGAGAGAGAGAGAGAGAGAGGAAACCGAGAGAAAATCAAAGAGAAGGACTGACAGGGCAGAATTTCAGGCGACAAGAGTGACCAGTTGATCTCCGGCGGTGGTGCTACGTTTTTCCGACAAGTTTTCTGGTACCCCCCCTTTTCTTGTTAATTTCTGAAAATTTGATGATGATGATGAAATGTTGTTGATAAGGGCGATGATGAGTTGATATTGGCGATGTTGTTGATGAAGGCTTCAGTGTTACGGCGGCGGTGGCGGCACGGTTATTCCGACCGACGAAGCAATACGACTCGGGTCAACACACGAGTAGTTCGGTTCAGTTAAGTCGGGTCCGGGTAAGATGTTCTCAGATTGTTTTATGTTCGTCTTAGTGAGATCCACTTTTTTCGGGTTTTAGATCTGATATTTTGGTTTCGTTTGAAGTTGTGGTTAGTTAGGGTTCACAGTGGCTCGACTCAGTTCTCGGTTCAGAATTGGTTCAACTCGGTTTGACTCGGCCAGACTTAGTCAACTCAAGCAACACGAGTCAAAAGCAGTCAATACGGGTCAACTCAGTGGTTCGAGCCAACTTAGTTGAACGAGTCAGTCAACTTAGCGGGTCGACTCAGTCAACAGACGTTCAACGCAGTCAACAACAGTCAACAAAGATCCTATAAAGTTTTAATGACGCGAGATTTAGTTTAGATCGATATAGTTTTGTTTAGACTTTTAGACTACGCGAATCGAGCTCGACCGATACCTCTAGTGTTTATCTATATTTTATTTTGTCGAAAATTTATTATATATTGATTGAATCAATTGAAATATTGATGAATCTTGAAAAACTTTATCGACACTCCATTGTCGGGATCATCCAGAAAACAGAGGAAACTCTGCCCGATATTCATAAAAATCCGAAAAAAACGTATGTTATTTCAAAAACGACACTTATAAAAAAAATCCAAGGTTTCTTATAAGATAAAATACAGACGATATTACTATTTTGGCGACGTTTACTAGTTAACGAAAACTCATAGGAAATAAATGTTACTTACGTTTATTTGAACAACACTTGAACCTTATTTTATTTATTTCAAACGCCCAATACTCGGATGTATTTTATAAAACAAATATAAACGTTTATGTTTATTCTAAACGTCGCTAACTCATTTAGGTTTATACAATATAATTGTTATATTTGTCTCAAATCTCGTATTTGTATACTTTTGTAACAATAAATATAATAATTTATATTTATTTCAAACTTCTAAACGAAGCATGACACCTTTCCGAAAGATTTTAGCAGACGATATTATTGGTTCGATAACAACAGATCCATATAATTATATGTATATATATTTATTTACTTCCATCCTACGAAAACTACAACGGTATATTACCGAATCATGTAAGACATTTTGAATACCTATCATTATCAATCTATGTATTTCTAACTCGTGACAACTAACACGACCTCGTATATGTATATATATATATATATATAGGGGACCGCTAAAATGAGAACCACCTCGAGTTGTAAGAACCGTGAGAACTACACCGTGCGGGGTGAGGTGGACCAATTTTTTTTTTCAAAAACGTAGTTGCGTGTATTATAAACACATTTGTAAAAAAAAAATTCAAAAAAAATGTCGTATGTGTAGTTTTGAGCACCACAAGTTTGTGTTTACGGGTACCGTAAATCTAACCGAAAAATTTACGGGTACCGTAAACACAAACTTGTGGTGCTCAAAACTACACACACGACATTTTTTTTTTGAATTTTTTTTACAAATGTGTTTATAATACATGCATCTACGTTTATGAAAAAAAATTTGGTCCACCTCGGTCCGGATCAAAAAGTTCTCGCGGTTCTTACAACTCGAGGTGGTTCTTATTTTAGCGCAATTCTATATATATATATATATATATATATATATATATATATATATATATATAGGGGATTGTTCATTTGAGAAGAAATTTTGTGTGAGAAGAAAAAGAAGAAAGGGAATATTAGTAAAATACTATTTCATTTATAACTCATATCAATAATTTTTCTCTATTTAATTAATTAGTCAACTAATCATTAATTATCCTACATATAATCTACAAAACCTACACATATCAAAATTTTCCTACCATATACCCTACACATTATAGAATTTTATCCTACACAATCGAAATTTATCCTACACACCTCGAAATATATCCTACACAACTAGTCATTTATTCTACACTTTAAATTAAGTTGTTTTTTTAATTTGGAAAAATTATATATTTTGAAAAGGAGTTACAAATTTAATTTAGTTAGTTATTAAAAGAGAAGAATACAAATTAATGATTTATGTAAGTTTACCAATATACCTTTATATTAAAATTAAATACAAATATTAAATGAAGTAAAATGAAGCATTCTTATTGGTTGAAACTTCTTCTTTTTTCTTCCTACAAAAAAATTCTTCTCATTTGAACCCTCCACTAACAATATATAACACTATACATCTATCATAGACATGCTATCAGAAAAATATAACACTATAACACTATATAACACCATATAATACCATATAACACCATATAACACTATATAACACTACACATCCATCATATAACACTATATAACACTATATAAAAATATATAACACTATACAGTTCTGAATGGTGATTGCAGTGTTATATATAATGTTGTAGTATTATAGAGTTATAAAAGGGTTATATGGTGTTATGTGCTATTCGTAGTGTTTTATAGAGATTTGTAGTGTTATATAAAAACCTTCATTCTGCATCCATCACTATATAACACTCTATAAATTTTCATTCTGCGATCTTCAGAATTACTAATTGATGAACGAGATGACACAAATTCGTAGATTAATTCTTAATTCGTATTCCTATAATTAACGGTGGTGTTTATGGAAGGTTACCAATTAATTAAATCAATAAGAAAATTACTTGTTTACCCTTTTGAATTAATTTAGATTGAGGACACATGTTATCTCCACAATATTTCTCACACTTCTCACACTTTTGAATTATACTATACTATACTATACTATACTATACTATACTATACTATACTATACTAATACTATACTATACTATACTATACTATACTATACTATACTATAACTATACTATACTATACTATACTATACTATACTATACTATACTATACTATACTATACTATACTATACTATACTATACTATACTATACTATACTA
This sequence comes from Helianthus annuus, assembly GCF_002127325.2. NCBI lineage: Eukaryota > Viridiplantae > Streptophyta > Magnoliopsida > Asterales > Asteraceae > Helianthus > Helianthus annuus. The sequence continues at coordinate 72,231,517 of NC_035445.2, forward strand.
TACTATACTATACTATACTATACTATACTATACTATACTATACTATACTATACTATACTATACTATACTATACTATACTATACTATACTATACTATACTATACTATACTATACTATACTATACTATACTATACTATACTATACTATACTATACTATACTATACTATACTATACTATACTATACTATACTATACTATACTATACTATACTATACTATACTATACTATACTATACTATACTATACTATACTATACTATACTATACTATACTATACTATACTATACTATACTATACTATACTATACTATACTATACTATACTATACTATACTATACTATACTATACTATACTATACTATACTATACTATACTATACTATACTATATATACTATACTATACTATACTATACTATACTATACTATACTATACTATACTATACTATACTATACTATACTATACTATACTATACTATACTATATACTATACTAGGAGTTGGGTAGAAAGCCTTATTTTCCTTGAAAGTCTAGGAAGCAATCAGAACGTGACATGTGGCATTGAAGGATTTAACTAAAAGGGCAATTGTGTAATTTGACATTTTATTTTAGTTTTGGAATTTATATCTCATTAACTAACTATGCACGATTATGGTAACTGATTGTCCATGATTTGCGAATTACTACCAGATGTAAATATCAATCAAATTCTCATTCGTTCCTTTCACAATCTTGATCAACTTTATTCGTAAATCATTTTTTACGTGAGAGATAGTTATGGCTTCAAACACAATTCTTGATTGCGGATATGGCAAATACACTTCGTTTTCTGTTTACTATTATCTGGTTTGTATCAATTTTTAATTATGTCTGGAAACCACCAGAATGTTCTTGACGTTGCGTTTTAACAGCAAGCAGATTCATACAGTTGTGTTTTAGCGTTCAGATTCATACAGTTTTGTTTTAACAGCAATCAGATTCATACAATTGTGTTTTAACAGCAAGCAGATTCATACAGTTGTGTTTTAACAGCAAGCAGATTCATATAGTTGTGTTTTAGCATTCAGATTCATACAGTTGTGTTTTAACAGCAAGCAGATTCATACAGTTGTGTTTTAGCATTCAGATTCATACAGTTGTGTTTTAACAGTAAGCAGATTCATACCTTGTGTTTTACCATCCATCCATGCTGGAGGATTTCTTGACGTTGTGTTTTAACAGCAAGCAGATTAATACGATGTGTTTTCTTGATGTGTTTCTTCATGAAGGATAGAAGGAAGAGAGAGAGAGAGAGAGAGAGAGAGAGAGAGAGAGAGAAAGAAAAAATCGCAAGAAATGTGGGGTGGTTATGGAATGACAATTATTTCCATATTTAAAATAAGCTAAATGACATATCTACCCCTGATTAATTAAATAATCCTATTTTTAAGAAACACATATTACCAAAATGCCACCAAGATGATCTCAATCATTAAACACACCCATTGGATGACCCAGATCGCTTCCTAGACTTGCTAGGAAAAACACACTTTCCGTAGGATCCCCACTCACTATACTATACTATATAGGGGAATGTTCAAGTGAAAACTGCTTTTATCACGAAAACTCGAAAACTAACTAAAAAAGCCCAAAAAACATACCAATTTTTTTTACAATTTTTTTATTAAAAATCGCTATTTTTTATATATAAAAAAACTTTTTTTCAAAAAAAAAATTGTAATGCACATGTGTAATAATACACATGTGTAGTACACATACATAACACATGTGCACTACAAATTGTTTTTTTTTTTTTTTTTTTTTTGAAAATTTTTTTTTTATACACAAAAACTAGCGAAAATTCGTAAAAAAAAAAATTGGTATGTTCTTTAGGCTTTTTTAGTTAGTTTTTAGGTTTTCACTTTAGCTAGTGGTTTTTAATTAAACCTTACATATATATATATATAGGGTAGGGATCAAGAGTGAACCATGTTTAAATTGTGAACAAAAACGAACAGATCCTGACCGTTGGATAATGAGATCTTGATTATAGGATTTAAATGGTTTTTTAATTAATAAAAAACATAAAATTGCAACTTGATAACCGTTTAAGGGCATAAATGTAAAATGCAATCTCTGAAATCACATTGATTGCCGCGAAACTTTGTAATGATTAAATGTAGAAATTTGAATCCCGTAATAATAGGCTACACAGTTATAGATTGTGTATAGCTTCAACCTATCAAAACCACCTTTCAACTCATAACCTCTTTCATCAAACAAAAAACAACCGTCTTCAACCTCTCTCCTTTATTGGCGATTTCTACAACTGGGGAAAACTCAAGAAGCATCATCAAAGCAAGGTATAACTACATTTTGTAGTAATGGTTCAAAGATTTTGAATGTTCCGTCTTTATACACACTAATCTTCACAACTCAAAACCTAGGGTTCAGTTCGATCTGCGTAATCAGTCGGCTCGAACTGTTTCTCTAGTGATTTTGTAATGTACAGGTGTTATTTGTTTATATGTTTAAGCCGATTACATATTTGTGTCGAGTGATTATGAGTTATCCTCCCTAGTGATCCGAAATACCTTTAATCCATAAGCTAGGGCTTAGTTTGCTTAGATTGGTGAGAAATTGTAACCGATTAGGTGTGTAGGTATTAAAACTTTAGCCTATATCATCCAGATATGTTGAATAGCAAGTGTATATACGTTATTGTTCTTCTTGCTAATTGGGGATTACGAAATCTGTTTAGTTTTTACAACATTGGGATGGTTTGTTGTCTTTTTCACAAAGAAGTATTTGTGTATTTTGTCACTTTACATAGTATACAGTAGTAATTGGTATGTATTTGGGTCAGAATAGTAGAGTCTTCTACTTCTGTTTCATAGTTTTGTTAAAAAATCTATTGAAACGAGGTTGTTTTTAATTGGAGTTAACTGTCTGCTTATCTATTCTAATTATACACATGTGTATGGGATAGTAGTACACATGTGTATACAAGTTGTTGAAACTCAAGGATTACATAGGATATGTGGGTGGGATTGGATACTGAATCTGATATACCAATACACATGTGTAAGGGGTGGAAAAAACACATGTGTATACAAGTTGTTGAAACTCAAGGATTACATAGGATAGTGATATACCAATACACATGTGTAAGGGGTGGAAAATACACATGTGTATACAAGTTGTTGAAAGTCAAGGATTACATAGGATATGTGGTTGGGATTGGATACTAAATCAGATATACCAATACACATGTGTAAGGGGTGGAAATACCCATGTGTTTTAATATTAACCTGTCTGATAGATACATATACGTAGGTAATGGGATAGAATTTGAAACCTGGTTTTTTTTTCTCTTATCATAGAATTAAATACTTATTCTGATAATAGTTTCTGTTTAATCGTCTTTGGTTCTAATACTTTGTCATTTGATTGTTTTCCATGGTTTCTTTTAGGTGATTTAAAAAGATCAATATGAGGACTAGTAAGTGCATATATCAGATACCAATGAACTAAAAATATTTAAACGAGAAAGTCTTGCTTTAAAAGATGTTGATATAAACATGTAGGGCGGAAAAGCCAACGTATAGCTGGTAAATGGAAATCAAGATTTGTAAACAAAGCAGAAGACCCAATTATATGTTCTGATGATGAAGAAAGTAAAGTTATTGTACTTTTAATATGTTATTTGTTGGGTTAGCTAGTAGTAAAAAGGTGAACGTTTGTACGACACAATCTTCAGCAACTAATTGGCTTTTGTTTTGATCAGCTGACAAGATGAAGAAAGGTGACATCCAGATCATTGACCATGAAAAGGCAACACATGCGTTGTCTGATGATCCTTTTGAAACAAGTAGTAAAAAGAGACACTACACTAAAAGTTGTTCTGGTTTTTATTTTCTGGTTGACTGATATATATTGTTGTATAACTGTTATTTTTGTTTGACAGCGGAGAGGATAGAAGAAAAAAGCAGTTTATATTAGAGAGAGCTGAGTACTTTCGGAGACTAAAAGAAAAATGGCGTAAAGAAGAGTGTAAGAGTAGTTAACATGCTTTGATTGTGTAAGATGTAAGAGTTACACTTAATTATGTTTTTTTGGTAACATGTAGCAGGCCATAAGAATAAAGAGGGGGAACGTGCCAACGCATCAGTTAATGAAGAGTTCAATAAGAGTTATGACGATGGTAATTCAACAAGAAAGAATCAGAAATGTGAGACGAGCAACGAAGGTAACTTTGTTAGAAGAGGGCTGTGTAAAAATGATACATGTTTTAGATAGCTACGGTTTTTAAAACCTGCGGTTTGGAATGTGTACTTACAATGTTTGGTGAATTACATGAATAGTTGGTAAGCCTAGAGAACAACCGGAAGATAGACCTGCACAGAACATGAAGTTACCAAATGAAGAGGACAATCAACCATTCATACGGACAGGAAGTCGAGCAAAAAGAGTGAAAAAATAAGGTTTAGGCAATTCGGGTACCGTTCATGGAGAAATCAGAAGGTTAGCATTCAAAGATAATTGATTAGTAAACTACAAATTGATTTTAATTTCATGAATCTTTACTTAGGTGACAATAACGAAGAGACTGAAAACAAAGGTAAAAACACATGTGTATAATGAGTTTTAAGTTTTTAGTTGTGACTATCAGAAAAGGAACGGTATAATATAATCTGTAGTTTGAATCCGTTGGGCATTTTTTGGGTTATCTTAGGGAAATGTGCTGGTGAGGGTGATACAACGAATAAAAGGACAGTAGCTTCTGATGCAGGTGAAATGAAAGGTATGTACACCTTTTCGTTGAGAAAATTGAATATGTAAGGTATGTGTACTAGTTTAGCAAACCCTTACCTTTTGTTATTTTTTTAATAACAAGGGAAGCTGAATCGCGTTCAACCCTGCACAAAAAATCTGGTCGGTTAGGAAAACGAAAGAGGAGTAACAAGGATGACAGAAAAGGAGGTAATTCAGTGTTGGAAAAAAAGTTACTTTTAATAATCTGTTGTTTTGTGTAATCTGTTAACATAAAATTTGGTTCATGAATATTGAACAGATGACAAGGGAGATAAAAGAAACCGGGTGTTGGATGATTTGTTTAAGTATAAAACCCGGCATTCCAAGAAAGAAGATAAGCGCAAAAAATTGAAATCTGTAAAGCGTCGAAGAGGGAAAAAAATCATCAGTTGCCCGGGATTAGGACGCGAACGTCACCAAAGAAGTTGTGCGAAGCTATTAAGAAGATGACAACGACGCAACGGAATATTGTTCGACGGATGGGGTTTGGTAAGATTCTGAAGCTGAAGGTGGATGTAATTAAATCTGCTTTAGGGCATTTTGTAGTCAATCGTCTAGATACAAAAAACATGGTTATCAGGTTAGGCGAACAAACGATCAAGGTTGACAAGGATTCGGTATGGAAACTGTTGGGGTTACCATGTGGGGGAATTAGGGTAAACGTTGACAACAAGGAAGCTTCTAAGCATCCGTTGATATCCCGGTGGAGAGGAAGGTTTAGCAGGAGTATCATAAGCTGCACAGACCTGGTAGGCAAAATTTCGGAGTACGAAGATGAGGACGAAGAGATGTTCCAGATGGATTTTGTGATGTTGTTCATATCAACGATGGTGGGCTGCACGATGAATGGCATAGCAATGTACACATTGTTGTACATGTTTGACATGGATCATAGCTTTAAAGAGCATGATTGGTGCCAGGTTATTATCGACGCAGTGAAAGTGTGTAAAAACCATTGGAGGAGGTGTGATAAAAACTCATGGTTCCGAGGACCCCTTACATTTTTAGTGGTATGTGTTACTAATACCTTTTGTTTCTGAATTTGATGTAAAGAGGACATTTAATCAATAACGATGCTTAAGGGTGAAGGTGCAATGCAAATAAGGCATGCGCTTCAACAATACACATGTGTATTTTTTCAGTAATACATATGTGTATACAGTATACCCATATACGTGTCCCGAGCAACAGTTATTATCATTGTACATACTTTCTTCTTTATTGTTATTGCGAACCCACTAGTTACTAGCATAGCTAAGATGAACTACTGTGTTGTTGTTTTTGTAGTTGCTATACCTGGACCAAACCAGGTCCGTTGGTTTTGATGATGAAATAACGGAGCCACCAATATCTTACTAGAACACTGAAAGGATAAGTCAGAGACAACAAATGGAGATAAAGAATGGAGGATTAGGGACTGTTTCTGTCAAGGAGTTGTTTGACGATGATAATGAATATGATACGGAAAGTGAGGAAGAGGTAGTGGATATAACGCGTAATGATAAAGGGATGACAACTGAGAATGATGTTAGATATGAGATGAAGGTAAGTGTTACATATTGGTGATTCTATGTTGTTTTCCCATCAACATAGAATGGTCCTGATTAATTAGTATATGTCATTGATTCTTTCGAATGTCAGGCATACATATCTAGTATCAATGCAATGTGTGATGAAGCAGAAGCTGGGAAAGGCAAGTTACACTGAGCAATATCAAAGTTTGCACGCTGTTATCCGGATACTACGGAGGTTTTAGAAGTTGCGGAACGATACAAAGCATTATTCAACAAGAGTTTTGATGCGGAGGCCAAATCAACTGTGGAGAAATCTGCTGTTTGTACCGACAAAAAGGGAAATAACGATACAGGTATGAATTGTGTAATGTCATAATCCAATAACACTGACTGATTACGTATAATTGTTTGGGGTTAATGCTGTGTAGACATCATTGTTTTTTCAAATGTATGTTTGTAGGTGTAAGCCTAAAAAGAAACCAAGAGTGCAACACACCTGGAGATGACGACTCATGCATCTTCTCAACCCCGCATGTTGCATCAGCGTGGACCCAAACTGCGGTTCAGCTAGCTGACATTATTGAAGATATTGCATCTGGAAAGCTAGATGATGAAGGCGTGCCGGTGAATGATATCCGGACTGATAACAAAAGACCTTCATCGAGCTGCGGGACTGCACAAGATTTCCCGTCCCCAGAAGTGCGGGATATAAAGAAAACTCGACCACAAACAAATGAAGTAAAAAAGGGAAGCGAAAGAGAATACCTAAAATATCTGCATTCGGGAGATCGCCTTGGCTGGAGAGAGCAGTCAATATCTCCAAGGCTATCACAAGGGAAGAAAACATAGTTTGGGAATACGTCCTTGAGGGTGCAATTGATACACAGTGAGTTTCTAATATTATTTTACAATATATACGTGAATATCTTTTGGTTAACTAGTTTTTATATCCAACACGAAGGGTGGCAAAGCCAAGGGAAGATAGGAAAAAAGACGAAGATAAAGAGGATGAATTGTATGTATTTAATACGTCATCTATTATAAGGCATCAGTTTTGAATTAGAGAATTAGATAGTAAACCGTTGAATACTACTTAATTATGTTCACGTTGTTTCCTTTCTTTATGGGTCACGTAGACCTTTGGCTGAATTGATAAAGGAAAAAAGAAGTAAAGCTAAATCTGACCGGGATAGAAAGGAAGAAAATGAGGTCCGAAGAACTATGGCGTAAGTGCTTAACTCAAATGTACAAAGGTTGGTGCACTTAACGTATATGAATATGTGTATTCTAATTTTTTGTTTGCAACACGGATGTGTACAGGAATGATATATTCTGCACTGCCTATGGAACACATCTGATGCACTTTCATATATTGGATCTACTACCAAATGTTTGGCTGAGCACTGGCATCATTAACTGTTGGGCATCTATACTTAATCATGACGAAGTCAAAAGACGAGAGTTTACAATGCCAAGGCTGCTTTGTCATACCACCCTTTTTGTAAGAACATTTTATAACACTAATCATATCTTGGAATAGCGTTCTCTATGTAATTAGAATATCGGATACATTAGTTTAATATTATTTTTTCCTGTTTGTTTCAAACACTAGACTGAGGAAATGCTGACCAAATCAAGTTATGATGACAACAAACGCTTAGATATGTTTACTAGTGCCTTGAGGGTTGTGTTGGAGGAAAAGGAGGAGTTAATGGACCTGAAAGAATACAGAAACCTTATTTTCCCAATTCTTGACCGTGGACATTATTATTTAGTTTGCTTTGACCTGAAAAATCTGGCAATTACAGTTATAGACAATATGGATCCTTCTGAAAGTCCAGTTAAAACATTTGACGGTAACGATTTCTTCTTAAAGTCGACTCCGATGAAAGTGGTACGTGACTGTCGGTATTTAATACACAAGTGTACTGCAGGTTGACTTAACCAAGTTGTCTTGTGTGTAGAAAGATGTGGTCTTCAAATACCTGAAGCGTGTTCATCATCCACGTTGTCATGATATTGCAGCTCGTCATCATGTTCGTTTGGAGATAAGTTGGGCAACGATAGGAAACTATGAAGACTGCGGAATATACGCAATGCGACACATGGAAACCTGGATGGGGATCACTGAGGATCGCTGGGACGTTGGGTTCCCAACCGAAATGGCGAAAGCAAAGAAGAAGATCGCACAACTTAGGAAGAAGTATGCAGTGAAGCTAATAACTTCGGAGGCGAACAAACATCGCGAACGTATTCTAAAAGAAGCCTACCAATATGGCGACATTAACAGAGATAAATAGATAAAAAGTCTGCTACTGGAATTTGTTTTTTGTAGTTTAGTTTTGCTCATGTTGAAACAATATATTTACTTTTGCGGGTGGTAATCAAGTTATGTCGAAATTTCATCTATGGGATAATGTTTAACGTAATCGTACCGTCCAGTTTCTATATTAGTGGACTGTATTATTATCCTAGTTTTAATTAATGTAAGCCCACAGGCTCGGTTAGGTTTCAGCAACATCCTTATGCTTTTGAACTGTTGCAACCTTAGAAGACTTCACTTGCTTCATTGCAATTTCGAGAGCCTTACTTCCACCAATAAAATTCGGATACGAGCTGTTTATATAGTCCATCTCCATGTCAACGATGTGCCCAATCATCATCTAAGAAAGGTTGAAGACCATGTCGAAAAAAATTCCCAGTAACATCATCGATTCACTTTCTAAGAAACGGCAAAACCGTTGTAGCTCATGTACCATACATCGATGACTCATCTTGATTACCTCGTGATAACCAATAAACAAACATGCAATTTTACTTCTAATCAGAACCTCAAAAGGAACATCTGGCACAAATAACGCGGATCTAGGACCAGTTGCATTATCTATAGCGGTTCGAAGGTCATCATCAGTCAAAGTCCTCACATGGATCAACCTCCTCCAAAATGCTTTACGAATACTGACTGGAAAATGTAGTGTATTCCTGCTCCTCCGAATATCTCAGACCGACAAAGCCCAAGAATCTGAAAGAAGTATCAAGTCACGCTCATTTATAGGCCGACAAGGCAATGTAATCGCCACAGATCAGCATAAACAAGCTGGGGTCCAGCCAGCTGGTGAGGTTGATAAACCGATATCTGGAAACACAAGCTGGGGGGATCTCATCCTTTTTCGGTGGGTCGGATAGTCGAACGTCAACCAAATCGAGTTCTGCAAACAAGCCGTTAACTGAACCTGCTCATACCATGGATCGTATGGATTATTCATCTTCAATTATTTTGCAAAAAGATTATTGCCCCTTACACGTTTTTCGCAGAAATTGCATAAAAAACACAATAGAAACTGCATAAAAAAGTAAAAAAAAAAACACCCAGACTTCCGTACATCAGAAGACAAACTACTTAAACATATAATCTAATACAATAACCAGCAAAAATTTTTAGAAAAAAAAGGCGAATGTTGATACGGTTTAATGAAACTATTCTTCACTACCAGAATCCTCAGAGCCAGATTCTTCGGTTTCTTCATCTTCGTATATATCATCTTCTCCGTCGGTTGACGAGTCATCCTTAACCGGCTCCCCCTTTTTTAGCGGGCAGTTCCTCTTATCATGGCCCCTTACGTGTTTTTCGCAGAAATTGCATTTCCTTCTCCGTTTTTTACTAATCTTGATTGCTTTCTCACCGGGACCAACTGTTCGTTTATGCTTTCCACATCCTTTGTTGCATATTTTCCGCGGGGCCGTGCAAGAAACCTCAGCCGGTTGTTTATGAAAAATTACATCCTCTATCACAACATCCTTTTTATTGATTGAATGATCGTACGGTATCTCGCTGAAAAGCTTATCTTTAATAGCTTGAATCTGGTCACTTGACTCTTGTAATTTCTCAATATTGCCATGCACCATATCTCTACACATGTTCACATTATCACAAATCCCGCGCCATAACACACCACTCCTACTTTGGTCGTCACATAACCTGTTGGTGCACTACATCTGTTGATTTCGTCTTAGATCGACTCTTTCATTGTAATGTATAGATTAGGGCGCGTTTTACGAGAAAACTGGAGAGTTTATGTGTTTTAGAGAGGAGGTCCGCTTATACGGACATAGGAGATCCGCTTTTGTGTCAGGTCCGCTTATACGGACATGGGAGGTCCGCTTATACGTCAGGTCCGCTTATACGGACATGTCCGTATAAGGGGACCTACTCACCTATATATACCACAAAAGAGGACCTCATTTGTAACTTTCCGGATTCCATACCGAGGTGCTGCCGGTGTGAGAACTGAATGTAAACGTTGTCAAATTAATCAGAAAAGTGATTTAAGAAGATATCTAGCTGTTTCTACGTCAGGTACTTGTTTTCCGTACCTATATCTGATCAAACTCCTCTGATTGACTCGTTCGGGTCAGAATCCGATCCTACAAGTGGTATCAGAGCTTCAGGAGGAGGAGTTCTACATAGATTTGCTGGATTTCATCACATATTCTTACTTCTACACCTTCTTTATTCGTCAGACCGAGATTTTACGGTCAAAATTGGATAAAAATTTCACAGATTGTGCGTTATAGGACATTGCCAAACCCTTGAAAGTTTCGGACCAAAATACGGACAAAAAATGGATAAAATGACCTTCGAATTGAGATCCGCTTTTACGGCATCATTTTAGGTCCGCTTTTAGATACGTTTTGAGGATAGGTCCGCTCCAAATTCACCTGGTCCGCACCAAGTTGTTTTCTGGTCCGCTCGAGAAGTTGTTTTCTGGTCCGCTCGAAAGGTTATAGTCTGGTCCGCTCGAAAGGTCCGCTCCAATTGTTTGTAGGTTCGCTCCAAGTGACATTTTCTAATAGTTCCGCTCCAAACAACACAGGTTCGCTCATAAAAACAAATCGTGGTTCGCTTTTGTGTCAGAGTTAATATTCAGGTCCGCTCATAAAACCAACACAGGTTCGCTCATAGGAATCAAAGAAAAGTGTGTTGAATTAAAGGTTGTCGGCCACTTTTTATTTTATTTGACGGTACATGAAGGCCCAATCAACATTGTCGACCCATGTGATATGCTTTTGGAATAGTGTTGCTGCCCATTAACAAGAGAATTAACAAAGGTCCAATCAGTGTCATTTAGCCCATGTGCTTGTGTCATTGTCAATAAGAACATTTTTGTTGGTCAGCTTAGTGATTTTTTCGGTCAAATAGTTGTTGACGGTCACTTCATTGTGTGGCCCTATCACAATTGATTCCTTTTATAATCAACCTACTAAACTTTACAACTTTAGTGGAAAGTTTTGGCCCTATCGGATTGTTACAACATAAATAAGTGTGAAGCCCAAGATATAGAATTGGCCAAATCATAAAGTTGTCAGTCTTCTTTATCAAATCATGATGTTTTTGGGTTTGTTAGCTGCCATATAGTTAATCGGCCCATGTTTCAGTTTTTGAAGCCCATGTGATCAAATTTGTCAGCTTAGTGATATTTGAGGCCCATTTGACAGTTAGTTGGAAATTATAAAAGTTGTCGGCTTTACCATTGTCAAGCCCACGTCAATTTCTCGACCCATCAAACAGTTTGTGTTGTGATTTGTAGCTCAGTTGGCATAAAATTCAAGTCATATCAGTTGGAAGTCGGGCAAGTTCGTTTGAAAGTCTATCAGTTCGTTCGTAGTGAATCTGGTCGTTTGAGTTTAATCCGGGCCACAGTAGTTCGCGTATTTTGACAAGTTAAATCTCAGTTCACATCAATTTCAGTCTGTACAGTTTGTCAACTTTCAGTCAGCACATAATATTCACCGGTTCGAATATCAGTTCGTTGTTGTTAATTGATAAGTTTTAAACTGATCGTGTTTTGTTTGTTTGTGCAACGTCAGGTAATTCGAGATCGTCAGGTGATATAGGTGTGAAACATGGATACCGAGTTTTACAACGCGTTTGCAACATCGTCGTCACCAGCTGCGATTGCTCAAGCCATGAATCTAGAAAACGAGACGGGAACCACCCAGAAACCCCCGAAATTGATGGGTATCGAAGAATACTACGGGTGGAAGGATAGATTTGAAAACTGGGTTCAAGCAAATCATCTTAGATCATGGGAATGTATCTTGAAGAAGTATGTGTTACCGAGAACGGAGGTGAATGTTATCAAACAGATATCCGAATTCACAGATCAAGAACGTGCAATGTACAGAGCGGAGAAAATGATGATCAGTTTATTGCAACAAGCGATTAAAGAAGATATATTCATTCTGTTAGAACACGACAAAACTGCTAAGTCGATATGGGATGCTCTTAAAGTCAAATTCGAGGGAGGTGAGAGTATGATTAAAAGCAAAAAGGCATTGCTTAAGAGAGAGTTTGATCTTTTTAGCAGCTTACCAGGAGAGGATACTAAGAAGCTGATTGAAAGATACTGTCACTTAGGGGCGATCATTGACAATGATTGGTGTTGATAAAAGTCGTGAAGAGTATGTGGATAAGTTGGCTGATGCGTTACCTCAGAAGGAGTGGGGAACGTATTTGATGATATTGAAAAACACGGGTGTTTATGACGGACTGACAATTGGACAATTTATCGAAAAATTAGAGGCTCATAATCTGGAACAGCAAAAGATCACCAGGATGAATAGTCCGAGTGGTCAACAAGATGTGAAAATGTACTATAGGGGTAGCATTTCAGCCACTGAGTCTGAGAGAAGTCCAAAAATTCAGACGACATTCAGTGCTGGTGATTCATCTGACAAAGCTGATCAGGGTTCAAACATTAGTAGTAGCGGGTTTTCATCATTTCCGAGTGTAAATCCTAAAGAGACAAATACAAGTTTTCAGTCTCAGAGTACAAAAACAGGAAATGGATATGTGATTCAATGCAATATAGCCCTCAACCTTCTAGAAGGTCAAAGCTTCTCTGAAGACACTGCAAAAGACCATATGGCACTTCTGGGTTCTGTTCTGTTATCCTATGAAGGTCTGGTTGCTGGTCGGATCGGAAATCCTATGCTCACCAAAGAGGATTACGATCAAATAGACGCCGAAGAGATGGAACTCATGGATATCAAATGGTGTCTTGCAAGTGTTCTTCGACGTGCTGAGAAGTTCAAAACCATCACCGGGAGAAATGACTTTCTTGATGCTCATGTATCTACTTTAGGTTTTGATAAATCTAAAGTTACTTGTTTTCGGTGCAGGGAGAAAGGCCATTTCAAGCGGGAGTACAAGGGAAGAGAAGCTAGCGGAGCACAGAATCCATTTGGGAAAGATGATTACTACCGTAAAGCTATCTATCAACAAGTTGGTCAATCTCAAGAACCACAGACGGCTCATGGGAGGAAGATTGAAGACCCCAAAAGAGCATGTTTGGTAGATTTCAGCTGGAGTGATTACATATCATCTGAAGGTAAAGCAGCACGCATAATCGATCAAGATGATGAGAAACTACCAGAAGGTTTTAGTTGGGATATGTTTGTGGATGAGAAGGGAGAGTTTAAAGCTTTCATTGCCAAGATCGTCCGAGAGCCAGATCTATTTGCCACCTGGATGAAGTCTATCGATGAAACTGTCAAATCGGTTGCTTCTGATGAAAGTTCTTATAGTTCTGATGAAAATACAGAAAGTGTTGATGAACTTTCAGAAAGATCTGGGGAGGTTTCAGAGAGTTCAGATGAGAGTATACAGAATGATGTTACTTCAGAAAAGGAAGTTGTATTTGATCAAACACCATCTGATTCTGGTGTATCAGATGCTGATTCTGAAAAATTTATAGAGTTTGATCAATCACCGGTTGACAAAAGCAGTGATGATGAAGAAGAAAAATATATAAATGTTGCTGAAACTCATCTTTCTCCTAAAAGTTTTCATGTTTATTTTGCAGATCGCATGGAGAAACTAAAGGAGAAAAGAGCTGCTAGAGAACAACAGAAAGAATCTGAAGATGATGTTCAGAATGTTGAAAGTGTTGCTGAAAAAATTACCGAGGTTGAGAAAGAAGAAGAAAAGGTGATCGGAGTAGAAAAGGTGATTGAAGTTGTGAAAACAATCGAGGTTGAGAAGATTGTTGAAGTCGTCAAGCCTTGTAAGAAGTGTTTGGAAGCCTGCAAGGAATGTGCAACAAAAGACGACATTATAGCTGCGTACGAGAAGAAGAAGGAGCAGTTACTGTTCAACCTCAATTATGTGAAAGAATCATACAATGTCTTGAACAAAACAGTAACGGGTTTCCAAACTACAAACTCAGAAAGAGAACAGGCACTGACAATGATGAATGCAACTTTGATGTCAAAACAAAAGGCGATCAATTTCTACATTGAAGAGAGTGCCAAATGGAAGCAAGAGTTGGAAACTGAAAAGATCGAAAATGAGAGAATTAGGCGGTTATTGTTAAGCTATTCTACTTCTGATTATCTCATTGATCGTGTTTACCCAACTGTTGCAGGATTGGAAGCTTTTCAAGATGAGAAGCCAAGGAAGAAGAAAGACTGTGGTAAGAAACCGACTGTTAACTATAATAAGTGTCCGCCTCCAATTTGGGATGGGTATTCTCCTAGGAAACCAAACGAGGAGCAACTTGAGAGAGCAGTCAATATAAAGTTAAAAACCGACACAACTGACATTTTACCAGAAAACATCGATGTCACGTTTACCTCGTCCGATACCGATCATGAGTCTGAGTTAATTAAAAAGGTGGTCGATGAGGTGTTGGATACTGATGAGGAGTCCGAGTCGAAATCTGAGTCTGGAGGGTCAAAGTCGTCAGTCAACAGTCAAAAATCGTCAGTTAAACGGTCTTACAGTATAGAATTTTTGTTATCAAAAGCAAATTTGGATGATGAAACATTTGAAGTTGCATACACTTTAAATGATTCGGACAAATTATAATATGACAAAGAATTTCCAATAAGAAGTGTTCGCTTTGACATGATCAAAAAGGTTTTCAAAATGACAGAAATCAATATTTCTGAAATAAAAGATTTAAATCTTACTAAAAAACCTAAAAAATACACTTCAAGAGTTCAACAACGTCTAAACAAGAAAAATGGTTACAATTCTGGTTCTGGTTTTCAAAAGAAACCTAACCAAAATCGTAGCTATAAAAAGAAAGGTTTAGGTTTTGTTCCACCAGAAAACCATAAAATGACAAAAATTCTAAAACAAAAACAGAATTTGTGTCAGGTGGAAGTTCAGATGAGGAATAGAAGAAACCATTCTGGAGACAGTCAAACCAAGAGTTTCTTGCTGAGCGAAAGAAGAATGGAACTGAAGTGTTTTATCAAAGGGAGACTCGTACCTGTTACAGATGCAATGAAACTGGTCACATTGCATGGAACTGTTCTGCAAATGCAAAAACAAAACAGGGAGTTTCTTAGAAACTAAAAGAAAAAGTTGTTGATGTTGAACCACCAACCGATAGACTTAAATGTTTTGAAAATTCTGAATATGAGGTTGGTGAGTGTTCGGAAAAGAATTTTTACAAAAAGAAAGAAAAAGACAACCAGGTGTGGGTTGTTAAAAAGGTTGATGTGAATGTCGGCGATGAATCTGGTTCCACAAAGCCAGAAGAGCCACAAATTGAGAAGAAAATTTTAGTGAATGATGAAGAATTTCCGTCACTAAAATTTGAGGAAGTTAAGAAGAAAATTGGAAAAACTGAGATTTCAAATCAGTTTTACAAAGAAAAAGATGATTTTGATGTCGAGAAAACATTCAACGGGAATGTTAAAAAGATTTTTGGGAAAATTTTGAGTGGGAGAGCAAAGGGGGTCAAAGATTTTTACGCCACGAAAAAGGCTACATACAACCCTACTGCTCAGGAGTTGAAATCCATCAAGTCTGAGAAGACTTGGATGGATGTTTGTTTTCCATAATAGTCTTAGGACTATGCCGGAGATCCCAAGTTTATATCGTGGATCAGGAATCGGCATCATTCTAGTGTTTGAAAATTTTGTTTGAAAGATTTTGAATAGTATTTGAATTTTACAGGTGAAAGGACTACGCCGGAGCTTCCAGGTTGGTAATTGAGAAGCAGGAATCGACATCTTTCTGAATAATTTGACAAGTCGTAAAGAGGTTTCTGTAGATGTCTCATTCCTACAGTAAAACCTACAAGTGGTATTTTTGATCTACAAGTGGTATTTGTGGTTATACCTTGAAGAATTTACATTTACAAGTGGTACAGTGATTCTGAACTGCAAATGATAAATCAGGGACATTAAGTTGTACTTGATTTATAGTTCATATGAGATTGATAAACAAGATGATGAACCATATCCCCATGTTTCACAAGTGGTAAACTTAAAAAGTGGAAAACACAAACTCATTTTCCGGAAAAATCATTTTGATTAAAACAAACTTAAGTGTTTTGAAATCTAAATGAGAAAATGGTTTGTGATAGGGGGAGTTCTGATTGTTTATACCCAGTGAATGGCGATTTGATGTGATTCAATGTCAGTTGTCAAGTTTCTGTACAGTTTTGTTTTACTTTTCATGTTTCTAGTAGGTCAAGAGTCTAGTTATTTTCAAATTTCCTTTGAAATGTGTTTGTATTTTAGGGGGAGTAGGGAAATTTCAGAAAATCCAAAAACATTAGAAAATGTGAAAAAGCCAAAAAACATGATAAAATTCAAAAATGAGTTTCGTTGTGAAAAGAGGAAATGATAGTACGTCAGTAGGCTGTCACAACATGCTAAAGAAATGTAAAGATAAAATGTGATAAACAATCTCACTGAGGATATGCCAGTAGGTTTTTACACATTTAGTAAATTGTGACGAGATATAAACTAAATTTCAAACTTGCTTGTTCTGTGGGTTAACACAAACTTGGATATATAGGTAACCCCTGAAATCTTGTTTGATAGGTCCCTTATTCTGAGATACTAGGTCTTTATGCTCAGTGATATCTGGGGTATTATCCTGGGACTTCTGCTGTATGGAAGTACTGACCTAGTCCCCAGATAATGCTTTCCGCAAATGCTTGAAACATAGCATCGCCCTCAGCAAGCTGATGAAACAATAAAATTGATAGTCGCTGCTGTTGTAATAAAAAGATCCTCTAAAGGGGACACACCAAAAGTCGAGCCGTCATCTCTCTACTGAACGGAAGTTCTGACCTGAGCTCTCACGGTTTCGCATTTAACCCCTGAACAGATATCATCTGTGGTATACTCACCTGTAAGACTGAATACGGGACAATTAATCTCACGGATCTGGATACGGGAGTATATTCAAGTAGTGAGACACACGAATAAGTCAGTATCTAAGACATTAATATCGTATCTCGGATCAATTGAACTTTGTGTGAAAATTTCAGTGGACCGATATACTGACAATCTAGGTGAATTGTTTTGAACTGAAAATGCAATCAAGCTTAACGGTGTTAGTGACATGTCTCATAAACTGATATGATCCTCTTACACGAACTCACAAAAATATTGTCTGTAAATATTTTCTTTACTGCATTACAGGTTTCTTTATTTCAAAATCCAAAAATATTTTCAGTGTGTTTTAGCATAAATTTTTGAAAAAGTCAAAAAGATTTTCGATAATTGATGTTGAATATCTGATTTTCAAAATTCCAAGTGCTAAACATGATGAGCAATATTTGAGGAGGAGTGTTTGTGTGAAATTAAATGTTTTCATAATCTAACCTTTCAAGTGGTTCATCAAAATCTGTGTTTGTTTTGAAGGAGAGTCTGAATTGGTGCAGGGTTATATGTTTGAAATATATATGTGAAAGAAATTTACTTTGAGGTAGAGCTTTTGCAGGATAAGATGAGAAGCTGTTAGATGGACTGTCAGACAACGATCCTGAAGATGTTACTGAAGAACAAAGGAATACCAGTAAATCGAGAGGGGGAGTCTGAAGATAGAGAGAAAGAAAAGCCCAGAGACTGATCAAGACTGTAGATGTGAAGACACAGCATTGTTGTGACTCGATAGTCGACTCCATCAACATCTGAGGGGGAGTCTGTTGGTGCACTACATCTGTTGATTTCGTCTTAGATCGAGTCTTTCATTGTAATGTATAGATTAGGGCGCGTTTTACGAGAAAACTGGAGAGTTTATGTGTTTTAGAGAGGAGGTCCGCTTATACGGACATAGGAGATCCGCTTTTGTGTCATGTCCGCTTATACGGACATGGGAGGTCCGCTTATACGTCAGGTCCGCTTATACGGACATGTCCGTATAAGGGGACCTACTCACCTATATATACCACAAAAGAGGACCTCATTTGTAACTTTCCGGATTCCATACCGAGGTGCTTCCGGTGTGAGAACTGAATGTAAACGTTGTCAAATTAATCAGAAAAGTGATTTAAGAAGATATCTAGCTGTTTCTACGTCAGGTACTTGTTTTCCGCACCTGTATCTGATCAAACTCCTCTGATTGACTCGTTCGGGTCAGAATCCGATCCTACATAACCTATTCTCCAGGAAGTGTACACTAGCTGGGATAGCATCTCTACACCATCTCGGATGTATGTATCTGGCTGGAATCTGAAAAATGTTGTGATGCCTGAATACGCAAAACACGTGTCGGCAAAGATACCCAACCCGGGTAAAACCCATGCATACACATGAAACTGTAAGATCACTTTTGTTGAAAGTTACCTACAATATTAACAAAGACAATTAAAATTTGTTCAATAGAAACAAAGTTGTGAAGATTGTAAGAACTGTAGACACTAAAAGTGTAACTAACCTTAAACTCATTCACAATTTCTTTGGTGTGATCTTGATGAGCAACAAGATACGTATTAACTCCATCAACCATTCCTCTTTCGGCAACATAACACAAACTGTTAGACTTGTCAATCTCCTTTTGAACTTCCCAAAATAACATGCGTGTATATACTTCATTGGCATGACGCTCTATCGGAAACGATGTTTTGTATCGCTCGTGATTGGTTGTATCTGTCTCATAAGACAGTTTACGTTGTTTGTTACGTATCTTGTCCACCGATGTATCATAGCAAAGCATGAACTGCACCAACGTATTATGGGGACTAGAATTTGCTTTAAACATATGATTAGCACTTTCGCATCGAGAAGTGGTCTTCATAAGGCAACACATAGGTATATCACGAAAATAACATGGAATCCACTGTTCCCTTATAGCGTACATTTCATTCATCCAAGCATGATCTTCCAAACCATACTCAGTCATGAGTAAATTCCATCTCTTTTCAAACCTGTGGGGTTCTACGTAAACATTCCACACTAGTTTGTGGATCTGTTTCTTTAACTCAGCATTCGTTTCATCACTGCCCTTTATCTACACATAGGATATAGGATAAGTCATTGCATTAGGATCGTAATAAATACACCCGTCAAACAACATACATAACTGTACATATGTGTATATCAGAAAAGTCAGCTATTTTTTAAACATATACATGACACATACATAACCTATACCCATACACGTATTTAAAATCCATTTTCCATACCTTAGCTGGAATTTTGTTGGTGATGTGCCACATACATAGTCTGTGTACAGACTTATCAAAAACATTGTTCACGGCTTGCTTCATGGCGCAATCTTGATCGGTTAATATGATAAGAGGTTGTTTTCCACCGTGCGCTTCTAAAAACTTTTGTAAAAGCCATGAGTATGACTCGATGGTTTCATTGTGAATCGATCCAGCCCCGAATATTGTACACTTCTTATGATGATCAACCCCGGTAAAGGGGACAAATATCATATCGTACCTAAAAAAAAGATTCATAAATGTAGTGTTTACATTAAAGACGTAGAAAAAAGCCAGATACTAAATGCAAAAAATATTTTAAAATCATTACATGTTTGTGTGATACGTTGCATCGAATGCCACTACATCGCCAAAAGCCTGATAATTTGTTTTTGAAACTCCATCACACCAAAACATCAACTGAAGTTCCTTTTCAACAATATGTGTATTAAACGTGTAATTTTGCTTGTTTTCCACACGTTCATTGAATTTGTCAACGACCATTTGTGCATCTCTGTCGCCAATGAATTCTCGGATATCTCTTCCAAAGTTCTTAAACTCGTTAGTCGTTCCACGAACATTTTGGTGACCTCCCTTTAAAACAACGTATATATTGTGTGCTTTCGTCGGACCAATGTTAGCATTGCGACAATCAGTAATAAACTGTTTAGCCGCAAAGTCTAGCTTCCTTTTCTTGCGTGATAAATCTAAGTTCTCAGGTGCTGTTAGACAATGGTTGTGTTGTTCAACAAATTTGTAAACCACATAATCCGTAGATCTTTTTACTCTCCTAATTTTAACACATGCCTTACAATCTGTAGCTTTTATACTACGACATCGTTTCGGAGAACTAGTATTACCCGCTTCCTGGTCTTTGGGCTTATTAGCTCTAGAACACAAATGTACCGGAGTTTGAATACTCCTTTAGCTTTATCTCTCTTTGACGTACCCAAACGGGTCGAAAAACCAGCCCTCTCTGCATAATGCTCATACATACCAACTGCTTCATCAATAGTTCGGAATCTAGCTCCTTCATACGGTTTTAAATCAGGAGGAACATTTGGTGTCCAATACTTTGTGCCATTAGGACTATGATATACATTGCTAGCAATAGACTCTAAAATTTCAAACAAGGAATAAACGTCAGCAAAAACAAGCAGCATACACCACTGATTTCTTATGAATAGTTCTGTCCTAGAATAATACCTTGCTGCTCAATAGATGCTACCAACACATGATCTTGTACTGCTCGTTGGATACTCAGATGAGTTACCAAATCAGCTGGTCCGTCGGGCTACTCGTTTGCATCTGTAATAACAGTACCCTCAGTCAAAAGTTTAAATTCATAAGTATTGTTAAAAAAAATACACAACAAAAAAAATATGAATACTACATATACGTAACTTCAATTCAGCGACACACATACAGTAACTTGTATAAACAAATGTTTAAAACTTATACCTTGATGATTATCTGCTTCTGGTTCAGCACTCTGAGGTATTAACAACTTGGCAGCAACATTGGGCTGATCGATCGTCTCTGACATATGGGTACCCTCTATCGAAAAAAATAAAACTTAAATGTTTGTTAAACGAATCAATAGACTATACAGTCATGTATTAAAATTACAACGACATTGGATACAGAATTGTATAAACAAATGTTTTAATATTATACCTTCATGACGATCTACTGCTTGATCATTACTCCGAGGAACTAACAAATTGGCTCGAACATCAAGATGATCGTTCGTATCTGTCGAAAACTATAAATCTTAGGGTTTATAGAAACTAAACCAAACAACACACAGCTATGTAATCTATTATCCGACACTTGAATCAAACTTGTATACACAGATTTCTAAAGAATATACCATGATGTTGTTCTCCCGGTCGTTGAGCGGTCTCATGAATTAGCAAATTCGCAGAAATAATATTCTGATCGGTCGAATGTGTCATGATTGCTGAATTGCCTGTTGATATTCTGAAGAACGAATACGAATTGAATGATGGTGATGAAGAACGAACAGGAAGAGTTTGCGCAGATTATGATCGATACAAATTTGAAATTGGCCATCATGTTGAATCATGGGTGGTTTTATCAATAACTGCCATGAATAATTTAAAAAAGAAAATTATATATAAAATTAAAGATGTTAAAAGACGATCTTATCCTTATGTTAGATTTAAGAAGATCTATGGCCAAGATTTGTTCGTTTTGTTCATTACTTATGAAGGGTTCACATAAGAAGCTAAACCTATATATATATATATATATATATAGGGGATGGTTCAAATGAAAACCACTTTTATTGTGAAAACTCGAAAACTAACTAAAAAAGCCTAAAAAAACCTAAAAAAACATACAATTTTTTTTTTACAATTTTTTTAAGAAAAATCGCAACTTTTTATATATGGAAAAAAATTTTCAAAAAAAAAAAAAAAGTTTTGGTTGTACTGCACATGTGCACTAATACGGAAAGCCTAAACCACTTAACCCACCCCCTACCGACACCCCCCAAAAACCAAAACCCCCCACCCCCCCCCCAAAAACCTAAATTCACCCTCCCACAAAAAGCCTAACCGCCCCCCCCCCAACCTAAACCCCCCACCCCCCACCCTCCCGAAAACCTAAAACTAAACCCTAAACATAAACCCGAAAAAAACGTAACCCCCCCACCCCCAAAAACCTAAACCCCCCTCCCCCCCCCCACACCCAAAAACCTAATCCTAATCTTAAACCTCCAAAAAAACTAACCCTAAAAGCTAAACTAGACTCAAAAAGCTAATTTTAAGCGTGTAATGCACATTGTAGTACATGTTATATTGCACATGTGCACTAGTATAATAATAGTATTGAAAACAAGACGACACCATAAATCTTTTTTTATGTCATAAAAAATATGCTCGAATATACTTGAATGAAAGATAAGAAAATTTGTGATCTTATGGTGCCATTTTTGTTTTAAAATGATAACGTATGGAGAAATGGGAAATGTCTGAAAAGTTATATATTTGTTGTTCCAATTTTACCCCTCCTTCATTGAAAGTCTTCCCCCCTCCTTTTTAGTGGGTTTTAGTTAGTTGTCTAGTTTTCACAATAACTAGTGGTTTTCATTTGAACCTTCCCCTACATATATATATATATATATATATATATATATATATATATATATATATATATATATATATATATATATATATATATATATATATATATATATATATATATATATATATATATATATATATATATATATATATATATATATATATATATATATATATAATTGCGCTAAAATAAGAACCACCTCGAGTTGTAAGAACCGCGAGAACTTTTTGATCCGGACCGAGGTGGACCAAATTTTTTTTCATAAACGTAGATGCATGTATTATAAACACATTTGTAAAAAAAAATTCAAAAAAAAATGTCATGTGTGTAGTTTTGAGCACCACAAGTTTGTGTTTACGGTACCCGTAAATTTTCCGGTTAGATTTACGGTACCCGTAAACACAAACTTGTGGTGCTCAAAACTACACACACGACATTTTTTTTTTGAATTTTTTTTACAAATGTGTTTATAATACAAGCAATTACGTTTTTGAAAAAAAAATTTGGTTCACCTCACCCCGCACGGTGTAGTTCTCACGGTTCTTACAACTCGAGGTGGTTCTCATTTTAGCGGTCCCCTATATATATATATATATATATATATATATGTGGGAGGGTTTAAATGAGAACGTTAAACATCGCGAGAACCGTGCGAATGAAAAAATCACGAGAACTTGGTCAAAAATAATTCAAATTCAAAATTTCTTTTTACACTTATCATTGTTATTCGAATACAATGTTAGAAATTAAATTTACACGTTTAAATTTGTGTGAATTAGTAAATAACGAAAATTTACACATGTGTAAGTTTGTCATTTACACATGTGTAAATTTGTTTTATTTACACATGTGTAAAAAATTGTTGTAAGAGTGATTTTGAGAGGAGAAATGAATTATTTGATGTTGTGAATTCTTTTTTGATGTTGTATTTTAATTAGAATGAGGTTAGTATTAAAAAAAATTAGGTTTTGATTGGTTTTCTCATTCGTTCTCACGGTTCTCACAATAAGTAGCGTTTCAAGATAACTAACCCTCTCCTATATATATATAGGGGAGGGTTTAAATGAGAACGCTAAATATTGTGAGAACCGTGAGAACAAATGAAAAAATCGCGAGAACTTCATCAAAAACAATTCAAATTCAAAATTTTTTTCTACACTTATCATTATTATTCGAATACAATGTTATAAATTGAATTTACACGTTTAAATTTACGTGAATTCGTAAATAAAGAAAATTTACACATATGTAAATTTGCCATTTACACATGTGTAAATCTGTTATATTTACACATGTGTAAAAAATCTAAAAAGAGTGATTTTGAAAGGAGAAATGAATTATTTGATGTTGTAATTATTTTTTTGATATTGTATCTTAATTACAATGAGGTTTGTATTAAAAAAATAGTTTTGATTGTTTTTTTCGTTCGTTCTCACGGTTCTCGCAATATTTAGCGTTCTCAAGATAACCCTCCCCTATATATATATATATATATATATGACAAAGATCCGTTAGGAACCACCCTTTATTGCGAGAACCGCGAGAACCAATGTGAACACAACCAAAAATACCTAAAAATAGCTAAAAAACACACAAAAATTTTTTTAATACTTTTTATAAAAAAATCGCTACTTTTAGTAACAAAAAAAATTTAACATTTTTTTTTTAAAAAAAAATTTTGGCTACTAAAAGTTGCGATTTTAACTTAAAAAATATTGAAAAAAAAATTAGATTTTTTTTAGATTTTTTAGGTTTTTTTGGGGTTTAGTTTTTAGAATTTTAGCTTGGGGGGGGGGTTAGGTTTTTGGGGGGTGGAGGGGGGGGGGGTTGGGCGGGTTTAGGTTTTTTGGGTTGGGGGTTAGGTTTTTTTTAACTATTTTAGGTTGTGTTCACATTGGTTCTCGCGGTTCTCGCAATAAAGGTGGTTCTTGCATGAACCTTACCATATATATATATATATATATATATATATATATATATATATAGGTACGGGATCAGGAGAAAACGTCCTAAAGTGTAAGAACGGTGAGAACGGATTCTGGCGTAACACGTGTCACGCGACATAATGAAGGGCGGAGGGGCTTTTTTGTCCTTTTATATTTTTTAAACGTGTCCCACATCACCTCTCCATTTTTTGGCGTTTATCAAATACGCGGCGTTTTTATTGGTTTTTTAGATCAGGAGCATAGTAAATATTTTGGAGTTTTAACTGTGTATGGCTTTGGTTGTTGTGCCAAGTAGGATGCAGGCCTGTAATGTAAAAAACATTACAGGCCTGTAATGTAAAAAACATCAGTAATTTTCTTGATGTTTATTTTTTTTCTATCAATTGTTGTGTCATGTAGGATACAGGCCTATAAACCAACAGGCAATTATGACGTTTTGAAAAGATAAACAAATTTAATTTTCCATGTAGTGGCTTTTAATATAATAAATGTTTGGCAATAATGTTACCGACTCTTCATTTTACTGTTTCCAATTACTGTTTCGTTCAGTTTCATCTGTTAATTAGTGTTTCTTTTTCCAGTAATACTTTGTTTGGCATTTTTTGGCGTTTTATATAGCAACAATGTGTTTTGCTAGCATCCGTTCTCACAGTTTTCATACTAGTGGTGTTTGTAGTTTTTGGCATTTTATACTCAATTTTTTATTAGTAGAGAATTAGATAATAAACAACAGAGAATTAGATAACAAACAATAGAAAATGAAAAAAAATTAAAATTCTAATCTAATTTCTCATCCAAATATTCACTGTCATCAGCCTCCTCTACTTTAACTTTTTTGGCGTTTTGAACCTGTTTTGAATACCTTATCTAAATCCTTATTTTCCTACATAATGCCCGTCTTTAGAAGATGCTAATTTTTAGTGGCATCCTGTATTGTTGTTTGATATATACTTGTTTGGTGATACGTTGAAGATCAACGCCTGCTCGAATGTATTATCCCTTCATGCCATCCATATATCCATCAAGAACAAAGTGACATGATGACATATCAGTAGTCTCTTTTTCATGAATATTTGTCCATCTCATTCAACAAAAGCTTATAGAGATACCCACCTCGGAGAAGAATCCATTTAGTGAAACTTCATTCAGAACAGTACTCAATATAGAAGAAACGAGGTTTCCCATCTGTGGCTTTTTAACTATTTTTTTGGCGTTTTAAATTGAGTGGTTTCTAGGAAAAATGGTGTTGTTTTTAAGTGTGATCAATTGATTGTGCAGAGACGTCTCTCTTATAGGATTTTTTGGCGCGTAGTTTAGGCGAGATTTTATTTATAATAAATGATATTAATAAAGTAGCCGTCTTTTCAGTTACTATGTGTATTTTTACTGTTTTTGTTCAGCTTTTTATGAGTTTTTATGGTGATAGACGTGCCATCTTCCAAGTTTGGCGTTTTTTAATGTCTTTAAGTAGTTTTTGGCGTTTTTTTTTTCATTTTTAGCTTTTAATAATACTTGTCCAAATTACTTTTATAATAGTTTGGGAGTTTTTGGCGTTTTATGGCATGATGGCGTTTCACAATCATTATGTTTGTTTGGCGTTTTTATTAAAATAATGTATTTTTTGTTCTTAGCTGAAAAATACATAACAAACAACAGAAAAAGAAAATTAAAAAAATAAAAATAGAAACAATTCATCTTCTAAATCTTCACTGTCATCAGTCTCTTTCTTCGTTGAAACATGCTTCATTTTGTGTTTTTATTGTTGAAGTAGCTTTTTTTGTGGCCGTTTAGAAGGACAAAATGACGTGAGTTTTTTGTTTGAAGTTCATCTTTATCTTCATGTTTATCTTTAAACCACTCATCAGTGTCATTCGTCTCTTCATGCCATTATAATATTCATCAAGAACAAAACAGAAAAAATGACATAAGTCTGACACCAGCATCTTTTTGTTGAAGATTTGTCCATCTCATGCAGCAAAATGTTATTGAGTCACAGCACCTCAGCCAAGAATGCATTATGCGAAACTTCACGTAAAACAATAGTGAATATACAAGAAACGATGTTTGCCATTTTGGCGTTTTACTCAGGAAATATTGTATCTAAACGAAATGTCGATTTTTGGAATCTTTAATGTTTGAGTTTTTTGGCGTTTTCTAAGATGATTGGTATATAGTAAAATATGGCGTTTTTGAGTTAGTGTGTTTGATGTTTTGGGTTTTTTGGCGTTTCTAAGATGAAGGGTATATAGTAGTAAATATGTCATTTCCGGTTTGGGGGTGTATTTAATGAATGTCTGAGATGTTTTGTTTATATAGGATGTGTTTTGGCCCGTGATGGCGTTTTATTCATTAGTTTGGCGTTTTTGGTAGAGAAGTATAAAGACCCTTTTACCCTTAATGAAGCGCGTCCACTTAATAGAATTGGTGTTATTTACGAAAACGCCACCGCGCCAATCTTGTCCATAGATTGTTTTGATCGGACGATCCATAAGCATTCTCATCGTTCTCACACTTTCCACTGCTTTCTCTAAATCCTGACCCTATATATATATATATATATATATATAAAGGGTAGGGTTCATGCGAGAACCACCTTTATTGCGAGAATCGCGAGAACCGCGTGAACTAATGTGAATAGGGGGCAATACTGTAAATACATAATAAAATTGAGATTAAGCGTCTCCTCCTAAACACCTGACATTAAGCGCCTCCTCATAAACACCCACGTCTGACACTCCTGGACTTCAAAATTCGTTATCTCAGTTCACATCCGTCACTCCAGATTCTCCAAAATTCATCATCTGTCATTTCGATCTTACCATTCATCCTTTATTCGTAGTATGTTCGAAATTAGGGCACAAATAAAAGAATCATCGATCATATATGCGAAATTAGGGCAATAAGAATAGAATCATTGAAGATTGTGGCATAATTTGGGAGAATTTGAAGAACAAACATCCAATGAACTTGCTTATTGTCGGAATATCCAACGCCAATACACCATTCCGTGAATTTGTAAGTTTATACACTCTGTTTTGCACGTTTATATGTTAACATGATGCTTAATGGTCGATTTAGATCTTTTATACGTGAATATGAGGCTTAAATCTTAGGTTCATATATGATTTAGTGAAAATGGTGTGATGTATATAATTTTTGAGGGATTAGGGGCGACTATTGTGATAGCACGATCTGGAATGTGGTATTTATGTGTTTTTTGTATGTAGTTTTGTTACTGATTAATGTTAAATATGATTGGTGGTAATACGAAATTCAATTTGTTAAGGGTTAGGGTTTTTTTTATTGAAGCAAACTTGTAGATAAGGTCAGTTATGTTAATGCACATGTGCATAGTTATGCACATATGCATATTTTGCCATATTAGTTTAACAAGGTCAGTCATATTGATGAAAATGCGTATAATTATACACATGTGCATAATTTGATAGAATAGGTTAATAAGGTCAATTATGCATAAAACCCGTTTCCCAGATATATTTAGAATGGAACAAGATAAACGATGCCTGGTGGCGGACCGGTACAATCAGGATAATAGAAACTTTATGGGGGTTTGGAATTGGTCAAGAAGCCCAAGCTCGGCCGAAGAATTACTGGAATGGCACGAGTTGATCGGGCTCCTCGATAATGTAACTTTGTCCGATAGCAAAGATGGTTGGGAATGGTTGGGAGGTAATGACTCTGAATTTTCGGTCAAGGCTGTCATGAACTTCCTGTATAGCGGGTCCGATTTCTGCGGCAGGCACATTGTGATATGGTCGAAATGGGTCCCAAAAATGCAATATTTTTGTTTGAAGGGTGGTTTTAGATCGTATTCCCATGCTGACTGCACTCAGGGATCGGAACTGTTGGGGCAGAGACGTGAAATGTTGTCTGTGTGAAGATGACGATGAAACAGCTGAAAACCTTCTTTGTTCGTGCAGGGTAGCGTCGATTTTCTGGTATCACATCAGTCAGTGGTGCAAGGAGAGTCCTTTTATTCTGTTTTCGACTAAAGATATCGTAATTGCCTCTGAGTTCTGCAATCTGGATAGAGAAGTGAAAGAAGCTTCACATGGTATTATGTTCTGTAAGACCCTATTCAGGATTTGACCGAAAACGACGCAGCGGAAAACGAACCGTAAAATTTCTTTCTTTTAACTACTCTAACATACTTGAATACCATTAAGGTCAACCCTTTTAACATGAATACATCATTCATCATTTATTTAATGTAACTATGCTAACAAATAATTACAACATCGTGACCGCTTTCCCGTACAATCCATGATCTTCAACTCGACCCTTGTTCACTTGTCCATCATGAATATCTGTAACCTGAAGTCACCATATATAACCAACACGTTAGTATATGGTAACATCATATATAACTTAATACATATCCTTAACAGGCTATATCACATTCTAGCTACGTAAGGTATTCCATTGAAACATGATCTCAAATTAATTAGTCGAGTCCGACATCAATTCCTCGAGGGTCCATTGTTCCCATACCTGCACTCCATTTATTTCATTCTCAATAGTAACATGGTTAGGGGTACGTAATCTCAAACATATTGAAAACCCACATCTTCACGTATACGTATACCAGTGATCTACAATCATTAGATTACAACACGTGTATACACTTTCATATATCTAAGTACATTCATACGTATCTCATTCATATGCACGTACATACAAGTTCACACGACTTACACACGCTACAGTTCCATATCTACATACAAACATACATACAAGTCACATTCACTTATTTGTAAGCTGAGCCTTAACTACAAACATATCAAACACAAATCAATGCAATTACAAACAAACATAACCGACTAACTTCCAACAAACATGATGAACATTCAGCAACATAATGAACATCCCATTAACACGATGAACATTCAGCAACATAATGAACATTCAATTAACACGATGAACATTCAGCAACATAATGAACATTCCATTAACACAATGAACATTCAGCAACAAAATGCACATTCCCTTAACACGATGAACATTCAGCAACATAATGCACATTCCATTAACACGATGAACATTCAGCAACATAATGAACATTCCATTAACACAATGAACATTCAGCAACAAAATGCACATTCCCTTAACACGATGAACATTCAGCAACATAATGCACATTCCATTAACACGAACATTCAGCAACATAATGAACATTCCATCAACACAATGAACATTCAGCAACAAAATGCGCATTCCCTTAACACGATGAACGTTCAGCAACATAATGCACATTCCATTAACACGATGAACATTTAGAAACATAATGAACATTCCATTAACACAATGAACATTCAGTAATAAAATGCACATTCCATTAACACGATGAACATTCAGCAACATAATGCACATTCCATTAACAAGATGAACATTCAGCAACATAATGCACATTCTATTAACACGATGAAACTATCATCTTAATTTACATTAAGGATAGACGAAGTTCATATGAACTTACCTTGGTACTTACCCTTACCCGTAAATTCTTACTTGGTTTCCCTATATACAACATACCAAACTTCATTTATAAATAAGAAGTGATTTCGGAAATCACTTACCTCGAGTGCCCGTTTCGTACATGCTTTCTCATATCCCTTCCGTTAGCTTTCCATGCTTTTCCCCATCTTGACATGATCCTATACTTTCATGTCATCATGGTTACCACTTCATTAGTATAAATGCACATTCTAATATTGCATTCATTTCACATTCATATCCTACATTAAACTTTACTCGTCAAATTCCAACAACACAAAGTATAAGCTAGAAGTCGCATCTTTTCACTCCACAAAATTCTTCATGTCGTCACAAATAGCACATATTGATATAGCATGTACATAATGATTTCTCTAACATAACACTTGTGACAAAATTCTTATTACACTATTTATGCACAGTTGACTTTCAGAAAGTCAACTGTCTATCTTATGAATTATCAATCTAATCTCATACATCCACATCATTATAGTCGATTATACTACGGACATCATATGCATTCCCTACTCACACAGTAAAACACACATACAACCACAAGATCATATATGCACACAACATAAACAATTCCTTCCATACTAGTCTTCTCATAATTCCAAAACTAACAACATCATTCAAGATTAACTAGTGTAACACTATCTTTGAACCTGACATTATCCTTACTAGAAATCCACATACCATACAAGGACACCACTTTCACCCCTTGATCCCTACCACAAAATCAACTAAAGGCATAAGGTGTACCATATCTTCAAGCATAGAGTACAAACTCCTAATGCATGCTTCTACCACATCATACTAACCATTCAAATTTCCACATGAACTCCATCTAAAACACACTTCACATATTAGTTAGCTAACAATTACATCATTATCACTTTCTATACATATTTACCCACAACTTGCATGTAATTCCACATATTATTGTCATTTAAGCATTTCATCAAACACTTGGTGTGCATACCACAATTTATGCATAATGTACAAGCTCCTAATGCATAATCTTCCAAGTTCTTACTTTCAATCCCTAACATAACTAAACATCAAACTAACTTCATACCATATTCAACCTAACTTGCAAGAGTTCATCATATTCAACATAATACATCAAGAATTACACAAATATTGAACATGGATGATTCACTCACTTCATCTTCCTCACCACTACAAGTGGGTTTCACCCCCAAACATCAAATTAATCAAAATCATGCATAACACATGTTCTATATGGCGATTCCAACACATATACATGATTAATTTCATTCAATTTTGTGGATTAAACATAACCCACTTCATACAAGATCACCAAATCACAAATTTCAACTTACCACATGTTCATCGTGTCTAGATGATTAAGAATCTAAGCTCATGTATCTGATTTGGCTCCAATCACCATCCTAATTTGATCAATTTGGATCATTCTTGAGTTGAAGAATGGTTTCTTATCTTCTCTCTCTCTGATCGAATACATACACACACACCACACATACTTAGGTTTTTTTTATAAGACTTCCACTATTTTTGCCAAGTTTGGCCCCTCATGTTTGCCATTCTTTCTTCTCACCACAAAACTTTAGTCGTTACTACTTATCCTACGTATCCTAACTAGGTTACAAGACTTAGTTATTTTATTTCTTTCCACTACCTAAGGAACATACTGAGGGAACAAAACTTCTGGTTTTTGGGATGTTACAAATCTACCCCCCTTAAAGAAGGTTTCGTCCCCGAAACCTTTCTCATTCCTAATAGACCTATTCTATTCTTACTTTTGAATCAATCCATTCGAGATGCTTACTACAACACGAAAACACTAATGACTCCTTAAAGAGGTAGTATTCATGCATAACCATTTGCATAGGTCTTGTTCCTGCCTCCATAACTAAGCATAAGACTTTCATACATTCATCAATCTTAATGGATAAAAAAAATTTCCATTTCACACACGTGTGATACATGATATTCCATTCTAACGTTAGCCACACAAGTACCTGTCGTGAGTTAACTTCGGATTCTATTATTAGCATTCCTTCCAAGTACTTTCATGTATATACGCATATTGCGTACATTCATTCGGGGTTGTCACTATCTCTAGGTAGTTATTATTTCATTTTCGTTCATCTTAAGCAAAACACAACATCCCATTACTAATGTTTCTTCTTATTACTTTCGTATCCACATGAGAGGTGAGCATATGAGTATATGCATACCATAATCATTCAATTTATCTTTCACTACTACAACAAAACTACTCTTTTCACACTTACTTATTTGTATTTGACGCGAGAATTAAGCATCATTCGACAATTGCTATCATTACTTGTACTATGCACACCTTTAAGTCTTTCCTCAATTCATTTCATTCATATCACTTTATGATTAGCTCCCTTCATGCACTTACTCTTACCATACACGTAAGCATGAAGCATAAGTTCATCATACGAGTATTTAGCCAATACCCTAAACTTCCACTCAAGGCTTTTGGGATTTCCTTTTAATAACATAATTCTCTTCTTATATTGACTACTAAAAGTCAAACACTCAATATAATACCATACTTATCCTACCATTTGTTTCATCCATAAATACTATTAATTCTACAAATTCTTGCTCGTAATTAATGAGTCAAACATTTTACTAACCTCGACTTTATTGCATAAATCAGTAATCCGTAAACCGGATCGATCTGCTTCTACACGGGTACTCACCGTACCAGGTCTAATTTCGTTCATCCTTGTAATGGGCTTCCACTTGTGCACATTCTTTCACCAATTCGATTGGATTCATCTCATTAAGAATTCTACCATTAACATCTACAAAATCGGCGGTTAGCATATTTCATTCAAACATTCATTATACTAGGTGATTACTCACCTATAATCCTTTTACATTTTTCTACATACATGCTATAACACATCCCACATTTCATCCCTTACATGCAATTCTTTTACTCTGTTTGCTTATTTCGTTAACCCTTGCAGTTTGACTCTTCAAAGTCAATCTGTCACTTCTTTCTTATTATAAATACACATAATAATGCACATATTTGTACTTCTTGTCGATTCAAGCATGCATACAATTTCATCGCTTCATGTCTTAGTGTTTCTCACGTATACTTGTCCTTTCCATTAAAACTTAAGCCTTCCGCCAGGGTCGTAACCCGTCATTCACTTTGGCTCTCCAGAGTCGAGTATTAACATATTTCATGCTTGTAATTTATCTAATGTTTATTTCTTACAACTAAAGCTTCTTGCCACATCAACCGTTTTCAGTGTTTTATACTTACTTACTTAATGGACTAGACTGCTCTATCCATTCTTTTTATTACTTGTTTTATTACTTATCATGTTATTTCGTTTGACTTTCGGAAGTCCAATTTGTAAATTCATTCGTACATATGCGTATGAAACTTAACAGATCAAAATATTAGATACCGAGTCCAAATGGCGATCACCATATGACCCACATGACCCATTTATTATTTAAACCATTCTTGCATACAATTCATGAGCATAATTATATTCATATATATGTATTCAAAACATAATTTGGAAAATATCCGCTTTTAAAGAATATTTACTCGTTTGATCTGTAATTACTTACAATTTTGAACCTTTCATTTTTGTCATTCATTCTTACTTATTTGATTCGTACCTATTTACGAATTTCAAACTTTTCATTCTATCATTCATTCCCTTCTATGTTTTGAATCCGTCTCGCGGATTCTAACATATCATTCATATCTTTCTTTCATACTTCTCATGTGTATTTGGTACTTTCAAATCCCTGAAAGTCTTACATTTCCCTTCACCCTCACGTCCACCTACTACCTAATTCTAACGGACATACCTGTAACAATTATCACGGTCTCACGAATGTCATATGTTTCTTGTGTACTGGCCAGGTACACAATCCACATACTAGTTTCGTGTCTTCGTGTAATCATCACCTTATGTCCGAAGAATAAGGTTCCGGCACGTGTAACATTTTCAAATCTTCATTACCATTCTATTATTATATTTCATTTAAAATTTTCCTTCACTTGATAGATTTTACCATTACACACACCCACATGTTAAATTTACATACCTGGGTCAATTTGTCTTAATACATGCCTTGGTGCCGGTCCTAGACCACATTCACGGATCATCCTCTCCAAGCATTTACGCTTACCTTACACATAACATACTGTTAGTTTTCTTCAAATGCATACTTAAGTACATACTTACTTTTGCTTCTACCCTTAGATCTTGATCGAGTCTCGGATTGTACGGGTTCCTTATCACAAAAGCACACAGGTTTGAGTTCAAGTTTTTACCTCCTCATACTTGATTTCCCTCAAACCAGGGCTCTGATACCAACTTGTAAGACCCTATTTAGGATTTGACCGAAAACGATGCAGCGAAAAACGAGCCATAAAATTTCTTTCTTTTAACTACTCTAACATACTTGAATACCATTAAGGTCAACCCTTTTAACATGAATACATCATTCATCATTTATTTAATGTAACTATGCTAAAAATAATTACAACATCATGACCGCTTTCCCGTACAATCCAAGATCTTCAGCTCGACCCTTGTTCACTTATCCATCATGAATATATGTAACATGCGGTCACCATATATAAACAACACGTTAGTATATGGTAACATCATATATAATTTAATACATATCCTTAACAGGCTATATCACATTCTAGCTACGTAAGGTATTCCATTGAAACATCATCTCAAATTAATTAGTCGAGTCCGACATCAATTCCTCGAGGGTCCAGCGTTCCCATACCTGCACTCCATTTATTTCATTCTCAATAGTAACATGGTTAGGGGTACGTAATCTCAAACATATTGAAAACCCACATCTTCACGTATACGTATACCAGTGATCTACAATCATTAGATTACAACACGTGTATACACTTTCATATATCTAAGTACATTCATACGTATCTCATTCATATGCACGTACATACAAGTTCACACGACTTACACACGTTACAGTTCCATATCTACATACAAACATACATACAAGTCACATTCACTTATTTGTAAGCTGAGCCTTAACTACAAACATATCAAACACAAATCAATGCAATTACAAACAAACATAACCGACTAACTTCCAACAAACATGATGAACATTCAGCAACATAATGAACATCCCATTAACACGATGAACATTCAGCAACATAATGAACATTCAATTAACACGATGAACATTCAGCAACATAATGAACATTCCATTAACACAATGAACATTCAGCAACAAAATGCACATTCCCTTAACACGATGAACATTCAGCAACATAATGCACATTCCATTAACATGATGAACATTCAGCAACATAATGAACATTCCATTAACACAATGAACATTCAGCAACAAAATGCACATTCCCTTAACACGATGAACATTCAGCAACATAATGCACATTCCATTAACACGAAAATTCAGCAACATAATGAACATTCCATCAACATAATGAACATTCAGCAACAAAATGCACATTCCATTAACACGATGAACATTCAGCAACATAATGAACATTCCATTAACACAACGAACATTCAGCAACAAAATGCACATTCCCTTAACACGATGAACATTCAGCAACATAATGCACATTCCATTAACACGAACATTCAGCAACATAATGAACATTCCGTCAACACAATGAACATTCAGCAACAAAATGCACATTCCCTTAACATGATGAACGTTCAGCAACATAATGCACATTCCATTAACACGATGAACATTCAGCAACATAATGAACATTCTATTAACACAATGAACATTCAGCAATAAAATGCACATTTCATTAACACGATGAACATTCAGCAACATAATGCACATTCCATTAACAAGATGAACATTCAGCAACATAATGCACATTCCATTAACACGATGAAACTATCATCTTAATTTACATTAAGGATAGACGAAGTTCATATGAACTTACCTTTGTACTTACCCTTACCCGTAAATTCTTACTTGGTTTCCCTATATACAACATACCAAACTTCATTTATAAATAAGAAGTGATTTCGGAAATCACTTACCTTGAGTGCCTGTTTCGTACATGCTTCCTCATAACCCTTCCGTTAGCTTTCCATGCTTTCCCCCATCTTGACATAATCCTATACTTTCATGTCATCATGGTTACCACTTCATTAGTATAAATGCACATTCTAATATTGCATTCATTTCACATTCATATCCTACATTAAACTTTACTCGTCAAATTCCAACAACACAAAGTATAAGCTAGAAGTCGCATCTTTTCATTCCACATAATTCTTCATGTCGTCACAAATAGCACATATTGATATAGCATGTACATAATGATTTCTCTAACATAACACTTGTGACAAAAGCCTTATTGCAAAATTTATGCACAGTTGACTTTCAGAAAGTCAACTGTCTATCTTATGAATTATCAATCTAATCTCATACATCCACATCATTATAGTCGATTATACTACGGACATCATATACATTCCCTATTCACACAGTAAAACACACATACAACCACAAGATCATATATGCACACAACATAAACAATTCCTTCCATACTAGTCTTCTCGTAATTCCAAAACTAACAACATCATTCAAGATTAACTAGTGTAACACTATCTTTGAACCCGACATTATCCTTACTAGAAATCCACATACCATACAAGGACACCACTTTCACCCCTTGATCCCTTCCACAAAATCGACTAAAGGCATAAGGTGTACCATATCTTCAAGCATAGAGTACAAACTCCTAATGCATGCTTCTACCACATCATACTAACCATTCAAATTTCCACATGAACTCCATCTAAAACACACTTCACATATTAGTTAGCTAACAATTACATCATTATCACTTACTATACATATTTACCCACAACTTGCATATAATTCCACATATAATTGTCACTTAAGCATTTCATCAAACACTTGGTGTGCATACCACAATTTATGCATAATATACAAGCTCCTAATGCATAATCTTCCAAGTTCTTACTTTCAGTCACTAACATAACTAAACATCAAACTAACTTCATACCATATTCAACCTAACTTGCAAGAGTTCATGATATTCAACATAATACATCAAGAATTACACAAATATTGAACATGGATGATTCACTCACTTCATCTTCCTCACCACTACAAGTGGGTTTTACCCCCAAACATCAAATTAATCAAAATCATGCATAACACATGTTCTACATGGCGATTCCAACACATATACATGATTAATTTCATTCAATTTTGTGGATTAAACATAACCCACTTCATACAAGATCACCAAATCACAAATTTCAACTCACCACATGTTCATCGTGTCTAGATGATTAAGAATCTAAGCTCATGCATCCGATTTGGCTCTAATCTCCATCCTAATTTGATCAATTTGGATCATTCTTGAGTTGAAGAATGGTTTCTTATCTTCTCTCTCTCTGATCGAATACATACACACACACCACACATACTTAGGTGTTTTTTATAAGACTTCCACTCTTTTTGCCAAGTTTGGCCCCTCATGTTTGCCATTCTTTCTTCTCGCCACAAAACTTTAGTCGTTACTACTTATCCTACATATCCTAACTAGGTTACAAGACTTAGTTATTTTATTTCTTTCCACTACCCAAGGAACATACTGACGGAATAAAACTTCTGGTTTTTGGGATGTTACATGTTCGTGACAAGTTGGTGTATATGGTTAGCCAGGAACAATAAAAGGTTCTCGGAAACTCAAGTTAAACCCGGAGAGATTATCCGTAATATTAAGTCCGTCGGTTTTTTTATGGTATAAGAATTGGTCCAAAAATAGGCCCGTGAGTTGGGAAAAGTGGTGTGGTTTCAATATAAGGTAGCTGCTAGTTTTCGGTCTTTAGGTTCTTGTGTTGAGTTATTGTTTTTTATTTTACTATAGTGGTTGGTTCGGCCGCCCTCTGTTTTGGAGGTTGGCTTCTGTGAATAACATTTACATTTCAAAAAAAAACCTATGCACATGTGCATAGTTTGTCATAATAGTTTTGTTACTAATTAATGTTAAATATGATTGGTGGTATTACGAAATTTGATTTGGTAAGGGTTAAGTTTTTTTTTATTGAAACAAACCTGTTGATAAGGCCAGTCATGTTAATGCACATGTGCATAGCTATGCACATATGCATATTTTGTCAGATTAAGTTAATATGAACGTATTATGGCATATGCACACGTGCATTATTACCTTAAAACATAAACATTGTACATATTGTATGTAATATGTTTACTTCACATGTGCATACATGAAATAATTGATGTAATATATGTAATGTATGCAGGAAAAAAATATTCGAAATTGCTCATGGATTGACAACAAGGACGTATTTGATTAATAGGTTGACGGATGAAAAATACCAGGGAAAATGATGGATGAAGAGACGTTGAAACAGGAGGAGTGTTGGAAGATAGTTATAAAATGGAAAGAAGATCAGAAGGTGTGAGATTGTGAATTATGCGAATGTTATGTAGGTAGTT
Source organism: Helianthus annuus (assembly GCF_002127325.2). Taxonomy (NCBI): domain Eukaryota; kingdom Viridiplantae; phylum Streptophyta; class Magnoliopsida; order Asterales; family Asteraceae; genus Helianthus; species Helianthus annuus. The sequence goes on from NC_035445.2 coordinate 72,270,385, forward strand.
TGTGGATATGCAATTCATAAAGACAATTTTTTTTTGTTGTCTTGATGTCTTCTGATTGTAATATGTGGGTAGGTTTTACGATAACGATTGTTATAAGAAGTTTGACGTATATGAAGTCTTATATGGTGGTTGATGGGTTAAAACTCTATTTGATTGTTCAGGTATATTGGTATGTTTGTTAATATTTGATGTATTATGTTGTTTGGTATAGAAAATGTTGGTATTGCACATGTGCAAAGTTTGATATAGCATATCATATTACGTATGTGGTACCCTATTACGTATGGGGTACCACATTGCATATGATTATGTATATGTAAAGGAAAAAGGATTACATGTAGTTAAGATATTCATGTATGCACAATGCATGCACATGTGCATTGGTCGAAACAATAACAATATGTAGTTAAACATTAAACATGTATGCACATGTGCATTGTTTGAAACAATTACCATGTGGGGTGAAATAGTAAACATGTATGCACATGTGCATTTTTCAAAACAGTAACCATGTTGGTAATATATGTTAGGTGGTCAATAATGAAGTTACATACGCTTATGTATAATAAGTAATCGATATCAAAGTATCATGATCACAATCATAACCTATGAATACGTATACAGATAGTGCAAAATGATTGTAAACAAAAAGAATAATGATTAGAAACTGTTTGTTATTACATAGGATAATCAAGAATCGTTGAATGTTTTATGACGCCTGGATGAATGTCTACACGCCTGGATGAATGTCTACGAGGTTGCTCAGGTTCATATATATATATATATATATATGTGTGTGTGTGTGTGTGTGTGTGTGTGTGCAGGGTCTTTAGCATCATCATCAACATCTTCATCAGTATCATTGGAATCAACGTCCTCCCAATTGTTAAACGTACTGTTTATAATAGGGATATATTCAGCATCAACATCGGGTATCCAATATGGTTTGTCATTAGGTGTAGAAGTCGTAATTATTCCTGTATAAAGAAAAAGAAAAACATATAAGATTGTGATTAGTATGGTATATGGTATATGGTGTGTACATGCATGATGTGCAAATGTTTTGGTGATGATTACGGGGCGTTGGTATTGTGATGCACATGTGCATAACATTATGTACTGATGGTTAACAGTTTATTTGTGCTGATCATGGATTGTTATCAACATAATGCACATGTGCATGATTATGTAATATATGAAAATAAAAGTAATGAATGTAAAAAAATAACAGTTATTTATTTAATGTTTAGTATTGATGATTATTGGGTGTTAATAATGTGATGCACATGTGCATAATTATGTATTGTTGGTTAACAGTTTATTTTTTTGATGATTACAGATGGTTGGCAACATAATGCACATGTGTAGGATTACATGATGTATGAAAATATAAAGTAACTTATGTAATAAACCAATTGTTTGTTTAATGTTTAATGATAAAAAAGAAAAAGGGTTATAATTAAACATGAATTATGGTGTATTGGCAAAATAATGCACATGTGCATTATTATGGTATGATTGTAAATAAATGTGATTTACTTGATGAGAGAATAATGAAGCATGTAAGAGTAAACTATAAAAACACTTTAAGGTTATAATAATGAATCATGTGAGTGTAAACTTCAAAACACATATAAATGTATAATGCCTTTAATCTCAAAACGTATGAATTGCAACTCTTGTTGATCTAAATTTGTAGATGCTGATGCGGTTGATGTTGAGGTGGTATCACAGGAGATTGAGTGTTAAGAAACGATGGCATTGTCTGCTTATACACAATGGTCAACAACTCGAACCAACCACCGATTACTAAGACCACCCACAGGGTGAAAATTACCTGCATGTCCACAGGTTTTTTTTTAACGGCCAATATAAAATTATTATACTCTAATACAATTAGTAACTTAGAGTGTGATCCCATACACATACCTTTTCAAACCATTTCCAATTTATGACATCACACCGTTTCGCATAGGCATAATTAATGGCGTCGACCCACCATATTTTATTCAATATATACACAATCTTTCTGAAACTTTTAATCACCGACCCACCGTTTCCCATAACCATATTTTATTCAATAGCAAGTTAACGGTTCCCCACTAAACATTAATCACCACGGTTACCGTAACCGCTCCCGCCATCGGTTTCCGTCACACCACGCTAAACAACTGGAGATCATACACACGCTAAACAAACGGAGAATATACACATACAATCTTCAAACACATATACAAGTATCAAAACGCTAAACAACCGGAGATTAAAATTAAACTATATCGTTGGTAGACACACTGTAACGGAACCGATAAAACCATTCAAAGCAAACGTCCGACAAAACTTTTCAAAAACCGTCATGACACTTGAGAATCAAATAGACGCGTCTCCTCTCCAACCACTATTCTTGCCCGTCTTCCACTGTTTCACACACCATATAACCCTCACCGATCTGAATATTTACAATTATTTCTCGGTTGCCGCAAACAAGTTTAGACAGCTAGAAAAAGGAGGCGCCACAAAACACCAACGTTTTTTGCATGGTGGCGGTAGAGACGGTTACGGAGAAGAAGGAGAGAGATGGACGGGATCGACGGTGGTGGCCGTGATGGATGATGAAGAGTTGAGATGGCGGTTTTGTGGTGGTGTTGTTATGGTGGTTCAGTGGCGATGCTGTGGGGGCGGTGGTTCGGTGGTGCTGTTGTGGTTGCGATGGCTTGATGGTTGTGGCGGCCAAGGTTTGGTGCTATCCTCTTTTCTGGTGGCCAAGGTTTGGTTCAAAAAAAAAAACGAAATAAGAAATATGAGGATACTAAGAGTAATGTTTTATTTTAGAAAAGTTATATTTGGATGGTATTGTGTGGTGGTATTTGATGGCACACTTTTGCTTTATACTAGAATTAAGATATTTGCATAAAACTAATCGACATTCCGCTACAACGCGTGAATTAACGAAATCGAAAATAATGGTTCAGTCATAATCCCTTCATGTTGAACGTTTATTCTGATTTGAAACAACATCAAAACTTTGATTTCAAATCAAGCGAAGTTTTAAAGTATAAAAGTCGGTTCAAAGAATTTCGAATAATAGAACGAAAACAAAATCAAGTTTCATTTTTTAAACACGTATTAGATTATGGAACTAGACTCATAAGTGAATCTGATCATCAAAGGATTCAAAAAACGAAAGAATTGAAAAAAATCGTTGGAAGATCAAAAGGGACGATCTAGAGTAGTTTATTTTTGGTTAGTTTGACATTTTGAAAGTCAACTTAAAGGACGATCTTTCTCATTCTTTGAAGATATTATCTCTTAACTATTTTTATTATCAAAGTATAAGTTAGCAATTTGAATATTGTTTGTATATATTCTTTTGGTCCTTGAATAAACAATCTTCCTATGAAATTAAAATGGGTAGTCATAGAAACATGTTTTTGAAGTAGAGATGTTCTTAAAACTAAACTGGTCAATAAACAATCGTCCACGAGGGATCAAGAAGCCGCAAGTCAGTATCATCGTTGATCTACCATGGTTGGCGTCTCTCATTTAAGTTACTTTATTGTTCCCTACTTTCAGTCCATGTACATTACTGATCCGCCATGGTCATGTATCAAGACGAACCTTCTAACGAATATTACGATTCCGACGAGGGTGGGTTTAGGAAACGCATGCCCCCGATGTTAGCAAGTTGTTTGGGTTCTCTATGACCGACAATCGTCCGGTCACTCATCGGATTTTTTAGTTGGATGCATTGTGGATGTGGCTGCCATGGAGTACAATGACCGATTCCGTGTGGTCAATGTTGCGGCGACCGCAGAAAGGTGTGGCTGTAGCATGTAGCGGCAACGAGAGTGGTGTCGATGGCGATGGTATAGATGCGGTACTCAGAGACGGGTGGTTTTGGTGGAATTCCGGTGTTCCGGTGGTGGTGGTGACGGTCATGGTGTGTGTTTTGGTGGTGGAGAAGAGAGTGAGAGATATGCAGATGGACAACATTGAGGCGTTTCACTCAATCGACCATGATTTCTCTCTACCATAAGGGAACAATGGATAGACAAAGTTTAGAAATATTAGAAATATAAATGCAAAATATTAGAACCATGTAATATATATATTATGTAATATAATCTATGTTAGTGAACTATTTTATTTTTCACATATAAAAAGTTACATACTAACGGTAAAAGACAACTAAATAACTAATATATTAAACGTAATCCACATAATATTAATATTTTTAATTGTTTTTTATTTTTAATATTTTTACTTAAATTTAAATATTAATTTTAGAAATTTTTCATGACATTCTGACATAATAAACCAATAATTTACGTTTTAAATATTGTGTAATTGTGTAATCATTTATTTAATATATATTTATATATTTATTATTGGGGTTGATGTTTATCGTGTGAATCATAAGTTTCTAGAGTTTGGTTTCTTTTTCAGGGTGATCTTTTTCTATTTTTATTCATGTTTCGATTACAACTATTTCAAATCATGCAAAAGCGTATAACGCTGAATAAATAAAGCCAAGACCTACAAATAACATAATTACGCCTCTGCCGCAAAGCGCGAGGGACACATATCATGTATTGACACCAAGGATATTTTCATTCAACATCCCGCCGCAACGCGCGGGTTAGCGTTAACTCGTTCATAACATTTAGCAAGGTGCTACACCACAATTACATCCACCAACAGAAGGAAAACTCATACAGCAAAAACCAAACAAAATAATATACTGGAAATGCATCAAAATTGTTCTAGGCAGCCCAAGCTAAACTCACCTCCTTCAATCTATTTTTACCCATAACTAACTCATGTTCTTGATCTCCTCGACTACATTCTGCACCGACAATTGACTTTAATTAAAAACCATCTCGTTCCTCATTCGCCAAACACTCCAGAGGTAGATAAGGGACACTGCATAAATCGCCTTTTTTTCTTTTTTGTAGACCCTTGGACAAGATTATGATATTCCAGCAAATCTTTGAGACTGAAAACAAATGCAGCCGGGCCTTTGCACCATTGAGTAATTACGGACCAAACTGTTTGAGCGAACTGACATGAAACGAAAATATGTTCACATCTTTCTGGGGAATCGCTGCAGAAAACGTAGCAGTTTGACTGTGTTTGGATGCCTCTTGCGTTAAGTGCCACCTTCGTTGGGAGTCTCTCGACTAGGGCTATCCACCCGACCAAACCAACCTTTTTAGGTGTCCAATTATTCCACAAAACACCTGCTCGGGAACCTCCTTATTATATGTTTGTAGCCTAGACTTCAAACTCCGAACAGAAAAGTCTCCCGACGTGCTCACACCCCAAACTCATAAATCTTTTCAAGTCTCTCCCAGTAGTCATTTCCATTAATTATAAGCAGGCCTAATTGATCTGGTCCATCATAAGGAGAGCAATAGCATCACAAATTTATTGGGACAATGTAATGTCAGGAAACTTTGGAGGAGAACTATCAAAATTAAAGGTAAATTAAGCAAGAATATTGAAATTTTAATTTGTCAGGAAACAATTGGTCAGCCTGGATATGGAGTTATAGATACCAATGTAATCAACTCACCTGTTAACAAAAGAAGACAAATTGGACCACAAGAACAATATGGCCAAAGTAAGTATTAGAAAGTGGCACAAAAATGGAAGAAGATGGTAGGCTATCCTCTCAAACAGAAGCCATATGACAGTTGCAGAAACAAAAAATGGAAGAAGATGCAATAGCTGTATCAACTGAGTATGTCACATATGGATTTACCGTAAGAGCTGATGGGTTCATGGTCGGAGGAGGAGTATTCGATGTGGTTATCGTCAGATGAGAAGTTTTCATTGTGGTGGTTGGGTGATGTTAATGTCGATTATGTAGACGTGAATGCACCATGAACGCCGCCGGTGAACGCCACTGGTGAATGCCGTCGGTGAATGTCGTGAACGCCACCGGTGAACGCCACCGGTGAGTGCCGCCGGTGAATGTTGTCATGAATGTTGGTGATGTGTGCAAGATGTAACATATAAATTACATCAAATGAGGCATAAACTAACCTTTTTTAGTACTAATGTTGGAAAAGTGCGTTTTTGTCTTCCTTTTGAATTTACAGGACCAAATGAGCTTAAACGAACAAAAGGAACAAATATACAGCCAAAACCAACATAAATACAAAGAAAAGGAATAAACATGACATGCCCGACCCCTCGGCAGCATCCCCAAAGTAAAAACAAGTAAACAGAAGACTGACTGACCACGGGGCCGTGCCCACTGGACACGGGGGCGTGGTCAGACGCCTGCAGAAAAGACAAAGCTGTAGAAGCTTCTACGCCCACCACAGGGACGTGCCCAGCTCAACACGGGGTGTGGTCAACGCTAAGATACGCAGAATCTTGCAAAATCTTGACAGTACAGATACGATTCTGCCCACGGGGCCGTGCCCGCTGAACACGGGGCCGTGTGGGGCCCTCTGCTGACAACTACATTTAATGAAGTAAGAGAAAAGGCTGGCCACAGAGACGTGCCCACTGGACACGGGGCCGTGGCCAGGGATCTGTGTAGGCTATAAATAAAGGTGCTTGGTTCACTTCAAAGGCATCCCTTAGCAAACCACTACTCTCCCACTTTGCCACCACTCCACCACCACTCCACCACCAACATCCACCACCATCATCCATCTTTAGACTGTGTAGTAGTCTCGGGATCCAAGATTGATCGTAAGAGTTCTTGCTAATCAAAGGTCATGTTTGGCTAAGCCTCTTACATCACTTGGTGAAGACAAGTCTTTTATGTATTACTTTTGATTTTTAATCTTTCGGCACTTTTTATTTGGTTTTGTATTAATGACTTTAATAACTAGTTTCTTATGTTGAAGGTGAATTTTCTTTAACATTTGTCCATGGTGTCTTGGCTTACTTTACTGTCTATATAAAGTAAAAGATTTACACCATTCATGTCTCTACGGTCTATATAGAGACATGTTGGATACCTGGTCGGGGGTTAAGGGAATGGTTTAGTAAGGTTCTTGTCACACCCCGATTTCCACGTGTCTCACCGGTGGGCCCGGTGGGGGATTACCGTGATGTAGTTGGCAACAATATAGTCAAACCACACAATTATATGAATGCACAACGGAAGCATAAAGATAAATATAATTCAACCTTTTGAATGTAATATCAAGTGTATTACAGAAGTCGAATTGTATCCACAGGGGATCATAAATAAAATAAAGTATTGTTCAGTCAGATACAGCATCAAGTTTGCGAGACTATTCGTGATGCTAGGAAGCTATTACCAGCCAATTTCGTGTAGTACCTCACTTAATCTTTTGGGGAAAATACGTCAGTTTACACTGGTAAATACGGTCAACTGATACATTTAAAAATGTTTATTAAAATTGATTTGAATGCACGAGGCACAAACTCTTTTATAACTTGGGAAAATTATTAAAATCTTGTGAACGAATTACATGTCCTTTTATGCGTTCAGTAGCCCGGGATCCTGTCCAGGTTAAAGATTAATAGACACACCACATTGCGTAAAACCGTAGTGTAAAAACCAACGGCTACGTCTTTTAATAATAATATCGACATAATATACCGGGTGTACGCCTACACCGGGATGTCGAGGTCGTGGCCATTTCGTAAAATGATGCCAAGGATATCCGGGACAACGGTCATTAATCCCCCAAAGGCTTTTAAGAAACAAGACTGTTTAAATGAGCCGATCACATTATTCAATTAACCACCTAAGCGATGGAAGATATGATGCTCAATCAAGCGGTATTAATATACCGTATCTCAAGCCCGTATAAGGGAAAATAAGTTAAAAGTATTTACGTTTGCAAGTATATTCCTTAATGGATTACGTCACAGATAGCTTTTACTGGGGCTCCTATTCTGGAACGAAGGTTTTAATTAACCTATTAGAATCCTAACGGGTCTTTATATTAGCCGTAGCCTAGACCGGTTGGTTTCAAAAGATAGATATGGTTTAATCGCGCGAAAAGGCGAAAACCGAGAATGGAGTGTGATTCTGACCCAACAAGTTCAGAGACTTGTTTTATATGGGTTTAAAGTTCACACTTTGGATTTTAGGGTCAAAATAATATGGTTTGACCCATATCGGCTAATTTATGAAAACTAGTTCCATAAGCCGAACCGTGCGCGCAATAGGCGAAACGTTAACCATGAGAGTCCTACACTTGTTTCCTAGGTCAATTTGCCTTAAAGAGGTTGTGGTGTCAGTAGGATATCTTCCGTGATGCCCGTAACGAGTTTTAGTTAACATATCGCCCCGTAGGGGTTTTTCGGTCATTTTAAAGACTTTTAAAGAGCTTTTCGAGTTCTACAGGAAATCTGAGTTTCCCGAACAGTTTATAAAGTCTAAAATACTTTATTTATTATTTAAAATCAGTAGCAACTGGAATCGGGTCAAAAGACCTTGTAGAACTCAAGTTTTGGCCGAAAAGGGCATATTCGGTATTTACCGAACCGTAGCCATAACCGCAGGTTATGAGCAAGGTAAAAATTATTAAAAATCTTTAAAATTCCAAAAATATTATTTTACAACAGTGGGTAAAAGTTTTGGTGACGAAATCTTGGTTTAGATAGGCGTTATGCTAATTGCGCCGTTTATTACAAAAGTTTATGTTAATTGCGCTTTTTAGCATAACTCTCATTCTAAACCTCGGATTGACGTGAAACTTTAAGGACGTGCTTATAATTTAGTAAGCAAGGTTATGGTCCGTTCACGCATCCGAAATACTCGTTTTATTTTAAAAAGGCCGTTACGGTCAACTTTTAGGCGATTAACGGAAATGCGTAAAATACTCGGACAAACAATGAACCGGTCACAGAGGGTTATACCATCATGTAACCTGGTCCTAAGAGAGTCCTAAGGCATATCTATACCTTACTAAAACAGGTCAGAACTGAAGTCAATGCAAAAGTCAAACTTTTGCGACATCCGGCTCCGAACCGGGTCAATATAGCAAATGGTCGATTCAAACGAGCGTAGACAAGTTTATATACTTAATATCATGTTTTATAAGTGTCAAAACAGGTTTCATATCATCTGCATTACAATTTATACAAGAATCGCTAATATAGCTTTCTGTTGACTTTTTGTGTGTACGTTTGACTCGACATTTGACATAGTTAGAGTGGTGATCAGGGGAAACCCTTTTAGGGGTTTATTACCCACATGAATACCAACTCATAACTACTTTTGATTCGACAATTCACTGGACCATTCGTGAATTATCGCCATGCCAACCGTTAGTTACGACGGTTGGGTTTATAAGCTAAACTAAGCAAAAACAGAACTATGGAAGGTATGGTATACTTACAGAAGCTTAAGGCAAGACTTAAGAACAGAGAAGAAAGCTTGAGAGCTCTTAGAATGATCAGTAGTTGAGTGTTTGAGGTGTGTGTTGGTTATGAGCCAAACATGCCTATTTATAGTGTTCAATTTGCCTTAGGATCATTACACATTGGTCTACCACTGATCATGGATGATGGGCAGGTGTCCCATGGTGCTATGGGTCGAGTAGGGGGCGACCATGCCTCATTTATTGGTTGTTTGATCGTTCACTAGCTCAAAAGGCATGAAAATCCAAAGTTTCTGCATCTGGGCGTCCCACGCGGCCCGCATGGAGGATCCATGCATTTTGTACGCGGGCCGCCTGATGTTTAAAAATCAGGCACGTATCTTAGGGGGCTCGCGGCCCGACTTCACTTAACCCAGAACATAACGCGGGTCGCGAGAGGTTAGATTTTCAGGTTTCTTAAATCTTTTGTAATCATGACGAAATCCTGGTAATTAATAACGAAATCTTTCGCAATTATTAACCTGACCTTTCGGTTTTGAAGGGGTAACTTTGCGATTTGGCCCTCGATTATTTACAACTAAGGGCCTCGAGTTATTTACCCGCATTGTTAAGTCCCCGGTTAGTTTATTAATTATTCGGAAAGCCTTAACTTTCATTGTTGACGCTTTTAACCCTTCTCATACGAATTCGATCATAACTTTCTCGTTTTAAAACGGAACTTCACGGAATTTATACAGTATATTCTAGTGAGCGTATAATACTGTTACAAAGCCTCGGGAGCGTTAAAGGGTCACTCAGAGGTATAATTAAACATGTTGACACAGTTAACCCCTGTAGCTTGTAATCTCTCACTTTCTTCCGCGTTTCGCTTCCGTACGATCCATGATTTATTCGTTTGAAGGTACAAGCACCACTTAGGGTTACTATACAGTATATTTACCCTTGTTTGACATTTATAACCCTCGAATTTATATATACTTTCAAGGTTTGTCAATATTAGTCCTTTATTTAATATCAATACCACGTGTAAACAAATGACACGTGTTAACACATCATTGGACACAAAAATTCGAGGTGTTACATCCTCACCCCCTTAAAATAAATCTCGACCCGAGATTTACTCAAATAAATAAGGGTATTTTTCTTTCATTGTGGCTTCGACTTCCCACGTATATTCGGGACCTCTACGAGCATCCCATTTGACCTTTACAATCGGTACGTGTTTTCTTCGAAACTTTTTCACCTGTCGATCTTCAATCGACAAAGGCTTCTCTACAAACTTTAAGCTCTCATCTATATGCACATCTGTGTGTGGGATCACCAATGATTCATCGGCGAAGCACTTCTTGAGATTGCAGATGTGGAACACATTGTGAATTCCATTGAGCTCTTCAGGCAAGTTCAACTTATAGGCTACTGACCCGACACGTTCAAGGACCTCAAAAGGTCCTATGTATCTCGGACTCAGTTTGCCTTTCTTGCCGAAACGCATCACCCCCTTCCAGGGTGATACTTTAAGCAACACCTTTTCACCTACTTCGAAGTGAAAATCCTTACGCTTCGGATCAGCGTAGCTTTTCTGCCTATCTCGGGCAGCTTTGAGACGTTCCCGAATCTGGACAATCTTGTCCGTCGTCTGGAAAACTATCTCCGGTCCTGATAATTGGACCTCTCCCAGTTCCGCCCAACAAACAGGCGATCTACATTTCCTACCGTATAATGCCTCGAAAGGCGCAGCCTTTATGCTGGTATGGTAGCTATTATTGTAGGAGAATTCGATTAGGGGTAGATTCTTATCCCAGTTACCACCTAAATCGATAGCACACGCGCGTAGCATGTCCTCTAGCGTTTGAATGGTACGCTCACTCTGACCGTCCGTCTATGGATGGTAAGCCGTACTGAAGTTCAAACGCGTGCCCAAAGATTGCTGGAAGCTCTTGCAGAAATGAGAAGTGTACCTGGCTACAATAGACACAGGTATGCCGTGTAAGGCTACAATCTTATCAACATAGAGTTGGGCTAACATATCGGAGCTATACGTCTCCTTGATGGGTAGAAAATGAGCTGATTTAGTCAGCCTATCGACTATGACCCATATTGTGTCGTTTCCTTTCCTTGTTTTGGGTAACTTAGTTATGAAGTCCATAGTTACGCATTCCCATTTCCACTCGGGAAGTTCAGGCTGTTGTAGCAAGCCAGATGGCTTTTGGTGCTCGGCTTTGACTTGAGCACAAGTCAAGCACTTTGCTACGTGGGCGGCTACAGACTTTTTCAAGCCTATCCACCAATAATTTGCCTTTAAGTCTTGATACATTTTATCTGCTCCCGGATGGACCGAATATTTGGAACTATGGGCTTCCTGGAGGATAACATCTCGTAGTCCTCCATAAATCGGAACCCATATTCGTCCGTTTAATCTAAGGATTCCATCCTTGCTAAGAGTCAACTGTTCTTCAGTTACTCCTAACTTTTCGTTAGGATAATTAGCTTCCAACACAGCCTCTCGCTGTGCAGCTAATATCCTCTCAATCAAATTGTTCTTGACTTCAATGCTGCTCTTGGCATTGATTCGAATAGGTTTTACCCTTTCTTTCCTGCTCAGGGCATCAGCGACTACATTCGCTTTGCCGGGATGGTACCTGATCTCACAATCATAATCATTCAATGTTTCCATCCAACGGCGTTGCCTCATGTTCAACTCTTTCTGGTTAAACAGATGTTGAAGGCTTTTGTGATCAGAATAAATCACAAATTTAATACCATAGAGGTAATGCCTCCACAATTTCAATGCAAATACAACGGCACCCAACTCCAAATCATGGGTGGTGTAATTCTTTTCGTGCACCTTCAACTGCCTTGAAGCATAGGCAATCACCTTGCCTTTCTGCATGAGCACACACCCCATGCCGGTGTGTGACGCGTCGCAGTAGACTACGAACTCTTCAGTACCTTCCGGTAGCGTCAACACAGGAGCGTTGCTCAATCTTTGTTTCAAAATATCAAAGGATTCTTGCTGCTTAGGGCCCCAAATAAACTTTTCCTTCTTCTTGGTTAGAGAGGTTAAGGGTGCAGCAATCCTTGAGAAGTTCTCAATGAATCTTCGGTAGTATCCTGCCAATCCTAGGAAACTACGGATCTCTGTGGGCGTCTTTGGCTCTTGCCAATTCATGACTGCCTCCACCTTAGCGGGATCCACCTGGATACCACGCTCACTTACAACGTGACCCAAAGATTGAACCTCTCGTAGCCAGAATTCGCATTTAGAGAATTTGGTGTAGAGTTTCTCACGCTGTAGCAATTCGAGAATACAACGGAGGTGTTTCTCGTGGTCAGCTTGGTTCTTTGAATATATGAGGATATCGTCGATGAAGACGATGACAAATTTGTCCAAGTACGGCTTGCAGACGCGATTCATGAGATCCATGAACGCAGCCGGTGCATATGTGAGCCCAAAAGGCATCACTAGGAACTCATAGTGACCGTAGCGAGTCCTAAATGCTGTCTTATGCACATCTTCATCTCTGACCTTTAGTTGATGATAGCCCGACCTTAAGTCGATCTTCGAAAAGTAGCTCGCTCCTTGTAGTTGATCGAATAGATCGTCGATCCTTGGCAAAGGATATCTATTCTTTATGGTAACTTTGTTTAGCTCACGATAATCGATGCACAACCGCATCGATCCGTCCTTCTTCTTTACAAATAGGACAGGTGCTCCCCAGGGAGACGAACTAGGTCTGATAAAACCTTTTGCCAACAGTTCATCCAACTGGGTCCTTAATTCCTTCATTTCCGTCGGAGCAAGCCTGTAAGGCGCTCTAGCTATAGGAGCTGCTCCAGGTATGATATCTATTCTGAATTCCACTTGTCTATTTGGTGGTAAACCAGGTAGTTCTTCGGGGAAAACCTCGGAATATTCAGAAATAACAGGAAGATCCTCTATCTTCGGCTTGGGCTCTTCAATTATCACCTGAGCCATGTAAATGACACAGCCTCTGTTCAAGGATCTAGAAGCCTTGAGCATAGATACGTCCTCGGGTAATCCATACTGCGTGTCACCTCGAATGGTAAGCGATTCACCACTCGGAGTCTTTAGCACTATATGCCTTTTGTTGCAAATGATTTGGGCCTGGTTGCGGGATAACCAGTCCATGCCCAGAACAATGTCAAAATCCGCTAGTTTGAAAGGAAGTAGAGATAGAGGAAAAGAATGGTTCTTAATGGATATTTCACATCCCTCTAGGATAGTGGAGACGGTTTCTATCGTGCCGTCTGCTAACTCTACCTCGTATTTTACGTCTAGGGTTTTGGTAGGCATATTCAATAGTTCGCAAAATTTTTGGTCTACAAAGGACTTATCAGCGCCTGAATCGAAAAGTACTCTTGCAAATATATTATTTACGAGAAAAGTACCTGTAAGAACATTGTCGTTCAGCACTGCCTCCTTTGCATCCATGCAGAAGACTCTCGCATTTGTCTTCTTGTTCTCTTCTGGTTTCCTGGTATTCTTAGGGCAGTTACTCTTGATATGCCCCTTTTCATTGCAACCATAGCATATTGCATCCTTGATTTTCTTGCAGTCCACCGTCTTATGGTCCTTGGACTTGCATAGTCCACAGGCAAAAGACTTTGGCTGGGACTGTGAATTCGACCCAAACCTGCATTTTCCAGAGTGGGGTTTCTGGCAGATTTTGCATTTGGGCCTTTCTCCAGCTTGGCCATCTTTCTTTGCTTCCGCCCCTCTTTTGCCATCACCGTTTCCACGGTGTTTCTTTCTTGACCTTCGTGAGGTATCATCCTCACGTTTCCTCTTTTCTGCCTCCTTGCTCCTTAGCGTCCTCAGACGGACAGCATCCAAAGTGAGAGACAAGGAGAGGTCAGTTACTGACCTGAAGGTCGTCGGCCGAGAGGCCTTCACGCTAGCTTTTATCGCGGGTTCTAATCCCCCAATGAAACGAGCGATTCTTCTGGACTCTGGTGTCACAAGGTACGGAACCAGGCGAGACATCGTATTGAAGCTCGTCAAGTAGGCCTGGCAGTCCAAGTTTGTCATTACCAATGACACAAAATCAGACTCGATCTTCTCCACCTCATGCTGAGGGCAGTAGTTTTCCTTAATGAGAGCAATAAATTCCTCCCATGTCATCTTGTATAGAGCAGACTTACCCGATGCTTGTACCAACGCTCTCCACTATGCTAGGGCCTCGCCCTTAAATGATTGTGACACAAACTTCACCACATCCTTCTCCGCACACCCATTGATGTCCACAATAGTGTCCATCTCATCCAGCCAGGTGATACAATCAACATCACCCTTTTCCCCTGTGAATTCCCAGGGTTTACAAGACACGAAGTACTTGTAGGTGCAACCCTTGGCACCGGATGCATCAGTATATTCTCGATCTCGACGAATACTATTCTCAGCGGACGAGTGATTATCATCATCTTTCTTGGGTTTGGAGAGTGGTTTGGATTGTGACTTTGGTTTGGAGGGTGGTTTTGATACAGTTCTGCTATGAGACTCAGTGTATTGACGATCCAGAGCTGCCTGAACAGCGTTGTCAATCAGAGCCTTTAGCTGTGCGCCTGTCAGATGCACTTGCGCATTATCGTAGTCATCTTCGTTTGTATGGCTGTTTTCTCCGTTGGGATCCGCCATTGTAACTTGAATCTGTTACAGAAGATAACAAAATTTTATTCAGGAGTTTATTATGGAGTTGTCTTTTATGACAATTTTGTTAATCATGGTAACAGAGACCATATCTGATTAACTTATTACTCACTTAGTTTTAGGATTTGAATAGATCCTATTTTAGCTATAACAATAATATTGGCGGCATAAAGCCTAATCACGAGGATGTTTTATAATATTAGCCGAGATTTTAGAGAATCAAAGGCATAGAGGTTTGAACCGTAGTTATTTTACCCCTTTTATGGACAAGAAGTCATAAACTACCACTGTCTTTTGTCCTTTATAATACAATTATTACGGCCCATAGGCACTACACCACTAATGGATGTTTTAATAAGGTTGGCCCGTAGACATTACATCACAAATGGATGTTTTAATAAGGTTGGCCCGTAGGCACTACATCACAAATGGATGTTTTAATAAGGTTGGCCCGTAGGCACTACATCACAAATGGATGTTTTAATAAGGTTGGCCCGTAGGCACTACATCACAAATGGATGTTTGATAATTTGATCACCTTTATTGGTGATTTAACCCATGATTTATAATTTATTTAGTTGGGTCTTTGAAATCCTTTAAAGGATTATTGTATAAGAATGACGTGTGTGATTTTAACAAATCACATCTGCCATGATTGTCAACATGCTTGCAGAGGTTAACAGGGAATCTGAATCTTTTAATTAGGTCATACCATCTTGGCCGGATCTTAAAAGACACCAGGCTAGGTTTCACTCTTAAGATTCTTTATTTAGGTAGATCAATTTAAAAGGAATGGTTTTGATTTATTTTATATATAGTGATAACAAAATGAAATTCATAATATAACATTCCAAAATATTAATACGATTACACACCGCCCTAAACGGGACCTTTAAATAGTACATACCTACATAGAGGTTTTAAAACAAGAGACAAGTCCACGCAGGGACTAGTACAAGATAAGTGTCCATGCAAGGACTAAAAGATAAGTCCACGTAGGGACTGAAGTACGATAAATGTCCACGCAGGGACTTATTTCAAAGTAGAAATTACATTAGTACAACTATTAAGGGCTAGTGGTCACGTTTCTTCTTTTTGCCCTTTAGTAGGTTCGCCAAGCCTTTGAGAAATCCTCGGTGGCTCTTTTTCTCTTCCTCGAACTCTCTCTCCACACGATCCAGTCGGTGGAGTATCTCTTCATGCTCAGGAGGAGAGAAACGTGGTTGTGGTGCTTGTTGCGGAACTGGAGGTCTGGGAGGTACTGGGTACCCATGAGCTGAGTAGTCCGGTGCTCCCATGTTCCCATGAGCTCCGTCAGGATAGTGTGCATTATACCTAGCCGACACCACATATGGGTCGCGCTCATAATTGTAGTTGTAATGCGCTTGTGATGACGGTTCGAAGGGGTTGTAAGCCGTTGGACCCGTGTAAGCAGGTATGGGTTGGTCATACCCAAATGGTGGCGAATTTGGTGCAGCTGGTGCGGAGTTCGCCTCCTGTATAGGACTTGAAGGTCCTTCTTCTTGTAGTGGCGGATAGTGCCTACTACTAGAGTGTCGAGGGGTGCTGAAGTGGAAATCCCCTCCTCCTCGTGTGGACATACGAGCATTTGTCCTCCTACGCCTTGGCGGATCAGGCATTACTGGCTGTACCGGTGGCGGAGGTGGTGGCGTAACTGCCACGAAGTGTGGATCCTCGGAGGGATCTCGCGGATGTTGCGGCTGTTGTGATGTTTGCTGAGGTGGCGTGTAGTACCACTCATGTCGGTCAAACAACGCTTGGAAACTATCTGGCCCCTGATAGGGTGTGCCATGGAAGGATGACCCATCAGAGACTTCTATTGGATGCGTGGGCGTACCACGAGCAGGTTCTGTCGGATCAGTATCTTCGTCCATATGATCTTCGAAGAAATGATCTTGTGGCCCTAACGGAACAAAACCTGAAGGTTCCTGGATGTAGTCAGCTGGATTGAACTGACCTCTGAAGTATGGAGTAGGGTCGTCCAAATTTCGGTGCGATACCGAACGTTGTAGAGGTATGAAGGAGGGTTGCGGGTTGTTGGGATCATTTTCTGAATTTGGCCCGAATGAGTGCCGGTATGATGGCGTCGAGCTGTGCGAGGTGGAATGCCTCGCAGGTTCATACAGGTCTCTTCGCCTTTGCGGCTCTTCACTCCTTGTGGTTGAAAGAGCTCGCGTACCTGAAGGCCCGGCTTCGTGATCGTGATGAGTAACGATCTCTCCTCTGCCTCTTCTTCCCCTTCCTCTTCCTCGGAATATCACTGGCGGCATATTTCCTGCTTTATAAAACTTTAAATACCAATAATAAAAGAAAAGACAAAATTGGAATAACAATTCGAATTTGTCCTAAGTTCTTGTCTAGACTCAAGTATGTGCAATTGTGTCACTGAGATTAAACACATTAGGATAGTGTTTAATTCACTCAATGTTGGCTCTGATACCAACCTGTCACACCCCGATTTCCACGTGTCTCACCGGTGGGCCCGGTGGGGGATTACCGTGACGTAGTTGGCAACAATATAGTCAAACCACACAATTATATGAATGCACAGTGGAAGCATAAAGATAAATATAATTCAACCTTTTGAATGTAATATCAAGTGTATTACAGAAGTCGAATTGTATCCACAGGGGATCATAAATAAAATAAAGTATTGTTCAGTCAGATACAACATCAAGTTTGCGAGACTATTCGTGATGCTAGGAAGCTATTACCAGCCAATTTCGTGTAGTACCTGCACTTAATCTTTTGGGGAAAATACGTCAGTTTACACTGGTAAATACGTTCAACTGACACATTTAAAAATGTTTATTAAAATTGATTTGAATGCACGAGGCACAAAATCTTTTATAACTTGGGAAAATTATTAAAATCTTGTGAACGAATTACATGTCCTTTTATGCGTTCAGTAGCCCGGGATCCTGTCCGGGTTAAAGATTAATAGACACACCACATTGCGTAAAACCGTAGTGTAAAAACCAACGGCTACGTCTTTTAATAATAATATCGACATAATATACCGGGTGTACGCCTACACCGGGATGTCGAGGTCGTGGCCATTTCGTAAAATGATGCCAAGGATATCCGGGACAACGGTCATTAACCCCCCAAAGGCTTTTAAGAAACAAGACTGTTTAAATGAGCCGATCACATTATTCAATTAACCACCTAAGCGATGGAAGATATGATGCTCAATCAAGCGGTATTAATATACCGTATCCCAAGCCCGTATAAGGGAAAATAAGTTAAAAGTATTTACCTTTGCAAGTATATTCCTTAATGGATTACGTCACAGATAGCTTTTACTGGGGCTCCTATTCTGGAGCGAAGGTTTTAATTAACCTATTAGAATCCTAACGGGTCTTTATATTAGCCGTAGCCTAGACCGGTTGGTTTCAAAAGATAGATATGGTTTAATCGCGCGAAAAGGCGAAAACCGAGAATGGAGTGTGATTCTGACCCAACAAGTTCAGAGACTTGTTTTATATGGGTTTAAAGTTCACACTTTGGATTTTAGGGTCAAAATAATATGGTTTGACCCATATCGGCTAATTTATGAAAACTAGTTCCATAAGCCGAACCGTGCGCGCAATAGGCAAAACGGTTAACCATGAGAGTCCTACGCTTGTTTCCTAAGTCAATATGCCTTAAATAGGTTGTGGTATCAGTAGGATATCTTCCGTGATGCCCGTAACGAGTTTTAGTTAACATATCGCCCCGTAGGGGTTTTTCGGTCATTTTAAAGACTTTTAAAGAGCTTTTCGAGTTCTACAGGAAATCTGAGTTTCCCGAACAGTTTATAAAGTCTAAAATACTTTATTTATTATTTAAAATCAGTAGCAACTGGAATCGGGTCAAAAGACCTTGTAGAACTCAAGTTTTGGCAGAAAAAGGCATATTCGGTATTTACCGAACCGTAGCCATAACCGCAGGTTATGAGCAAGGTAAAAATTATTAAAAATCTTTAAAATTCCAAAAATATTATTTTACAACAGTGGGTAAAAGTTTTGGTGACGAAATCTTGGTTTAGATAGGCGTTATGCTAATTGCGCCGTTTATTACAAAAGTTTATGTTAATTGCGCTTTTTAGCATAACTCTCATTCTAAACCTCGGATTGACGTGAAACTTTAAGGACATGCTTATAATTTAGTAAGCAAGGTTATGGTCTGTTCACGCGTCCGAAATACTCGTTTTATTTTAAAAAGGCCGTTACGGTCAACTTTTAGGCGATTAACGGAAATGCGTAAAAGACTCGGACAAACAATGAACCGGTCACAGAGGGTTATACCATCATGTAACCTGGTCCTAAGAGAGTCCTAAGGCATATCTATACCTTACTAAAACGGGTCAGAACTGAAGTCAATGCAAAAGTCAAACTTTTGCGACATTCGGCTCCGAACCGGGTCAATATAGCAAATGGTCGATTCAAACGAGCATAGACAAGTTTATATACTTAATATCATGTTTTATAAGTGTCAAAACAGGTTTCATATCATCTGCATTACAATTTATACAAGAATCGCTAATATAGCTTTCTGTTGACTT
Organism: Helianthus annuus; assembly: GCF_002127325.2. NCBI lineage: Eukaryota > Viridiplantae > Streptophyta > Magnoliopsida > Asterales > Asteraceae > Helianthus > Helianthus annuus. The sequence continues at coordinate 72,289,943 of NC_035445.2, forward strand.
TTTGTGTGTACGTTTGACTCGATATTTGACATAGTTAGAGTGGTGATCAGGGGAAACCCTTTTAGGGGTTTATTACCCACATGAATACCAACTCATAACTACTTTTGATTCGACAATTCACTGGACCATTCGTGAATTATCGCCATGCCAACCGTTAGTTACGACGGTTGGGTTTATAAGCTAAACTAAGCAAAAACAGAACTATGGAAGGTATGATATACTTACAGAAGCTTAAGGCAAGACTTAAGAACAGAGAAGAAAGCTTGAGAGCTCTTAGAATGATCAGTAGTTGAGTGTTTGAGGTGTGTGTTGGTTATGAGCCAAACATGCCTATTTATAGTGTTCAATTTGCCTTAGGATCATTACACATTGGTCTACCACTGATCATGGATGATGGGCAGGTGTCCCATGGTGCTATGGGTCGAGTAGGGGGTGCCCATGCCTCATTTATTGGTTGTTTGATCGTTCACTAGCTCAAAAGGCATGAAAATCCAAAGTTTTTGCATCTGGGCGTCCCACGCGGCCCGCATGGAGGATCCATGCATTTTGTACGCGGGCCGCCTGATGTTTAAAAATCAGGCGCGTATCTTAGGGGGCTCGCGGCCCGCCTTCACTTAACCCAGAACATAACGCGGGTCGCGAGAGGTTAGATTTTCAGGTTTTTTAAATCTTTTGTAATCATGACGAAATCCTGGTAATTAATAACGAAATCTTTCGCAATTATTAACCTGACCTTTCGGTTTTGAAGGGGTAACTTTGCGATTTGGCCCTCGATTATTTACAACTAAGGGCCTCGAGTTATTTACCCGCATTGTTAAGTCCCCGGTTAGTTTATTAATTATTCGGAAAGCCTTAACTTTCATTGTTGACGCTTTTAACCCTTCTCATACGAATTCGATCATAACTTTCTCGTTTTAAAACGGAACTTCGTGGAATTTATACAGTATATTCTAGTGAGCGTATAATACTGTTACAAAGCCTCGGGAGCGTTAAAGGGTCACTCAGAGGTATAATTAAACATGTTGACACAGTTAACCCCTGTAGCTTGTAATCTCTCACTTTCTTCCGCGTTTCGCTTCCGTACGATCCATGATTTATTCGTTTGAAGGTACAAGCACCACTTTGGGTTACTATACAGTATATTTACCCTTGTTTGACATTTATAACCCTCGAATTTATATATACTTTCAAGGTTTGTCAATATTAGTACTTTATTTAATATCAATGCCACGTGTAAACAAATGACACGTGTTAACACATCATTGGACACAAAAATTCGAGGTGTTACAGTTCTTGCCTTGTTTAGTTTATAGATCCTGCAAGGACCTGGTTCAACCTTACTAGGACCTCCTTCAATACCCATTGGTATTGGATGGCGGGGGTGCCAATGGCTTGAACCCTTCATCTGTAAACTACTATTAATACATTAAATCGGCTACTTGGGATTGTATCCCTGCTGACTCAAACCACTTAGCTGAGGGTAACGTCACCTTCAAAAGAGGGGCCTACCACTTTTCGCATTAATAACTTAATTAATTATCTTTTAATATTCCGACCCTTTGGAATTATATCCTTGCTGACTCAAACCACTGGGTTGAGGGTAACGTCACCTTCAAAAGAGGGGCCTACTACTATAACTAGTATAATCTCTTAAAAAGTCCGAAAGTGCGAAAATCATCAAAGGATACATAAAAGACGAGTCGGATCCAAGTGATTTATCTTGTCTATTTGTTTTTATTTTATTTTTATTTCTGCATTTTTAGTTTTTATTTTCATGTTTTAAACCTTTTCTCAAAAATTTAGATTGATTAGACGATAAGGATAAACTGGTACTAAAAGCTCTTATGTCCTTGGACGACCTCGGTATCTTACCAACGCTATACTACGCTCACGATTGGTGCACTTGCCCAAGTGTGTGTTTAGTGTTAGTAGAATATCGTGCTTTATAAATTTAAAATTTGACTAATGCGAAAAATTGGGCTTAAAATATTAATAAAATCATATTACACTTCGCACACATCAGTTGGTCATACCATATTAGGGTTCATAAAAGAGAACAGTGGTTATGTGTGCCTGTTATATTAAACATGATATAATTACAATTTTGCCATGTATTCACACTGGTTCTCGTAGTTCTCGCAATAAAGGGAGGTTCCTAACGGATCCTTCTCCTATATATGTGTTTGTGTGTATATTATATTATATTATATTGTATTGTATTGTATTGTATTGTATTGTATTGTATTGTATTGTATTGTATTGTATTGTATTGTATTGTATTGTATTGTATTGTATTGTATTGTATTGTATTGTATTGTATTGTATTGTATTGTATTGTATTGTATTGTATTGTATTGTATTGTATTGTATTGTATTGTATTGTATTGTATTGTATTGTATTGTATTGTATTGTATTGTATTGTATTGTATTGTATTGTATTGTATTGTATTGTATTGTATTGTATTGTATTGTATTGTATTGTATTGTATTGTATTGTATTGTATTGTATTGTATTGTATTGTATTGTATTGTATTGTATTGTATTGTATTGTATTGTATTGTATTGTATTGTATTGTATTGTATTGTATTGTATTGTATTGTATTGTATTGTATTGTATTGTATTGTATGTATTGTATTGTATTGTATTGTATTGTATTGTATTGTATTGTATTGTATTGTATTGTATTGTATTGTATTGTATTGTATTGTATTGTATTGTATTGTATTGTATTGTATTGTATTGTATTGTATTGTTGTTGAAGGATGATGAATAGTAGTTTTAAATTTATTGTAATATATAGTTTTTTAATTTTTTATTATTTTAATATTATAATACCTTATTTTTTTAATCATATTACCTTTGCTCATACTTTTTATTTTTCATATTTTTTTCTTTTTATAAATGATTTTACCTTTATCAATTAATTTAAAATTTCTTTAATAACTTTTGTTCGTTAATTAACAAAAAAAAAAAAAAAAAAAAAAAAAACTTAAGTACGTACGCAGTTGTGTTTATCCCCCTTCCCCCTCGAAGATTCCAATATAAGTATTGTTAAAAATGAAGTTGTATTCAAGCTAGAGTCTCTATTTCATATCGTTTTACGGTACGAAGATAAACTAAACCGATTCTATTGTTTGCTTTTGGAAACAACATGCTATATTTTCAAATATCGTTTGTTTAACATTATCATTTGCTTCGTTTTGCCGCAACGTGCGACGCCAATAAAACCTAATTTATATAAATAGATAACCATTTTATTTTTATCTTTTAAATAAGAAATGGCATTTGTTACATTTTAGTGTAAGAGACTAATTAAACACAATGAGGTTTACTCTTAGTTAGTTATGATTTCTTCTAACAATTCTTCTCCAGTATTGCTATCTCTCTTTTTAAATTAAACCAAATAATGTTTTTTTCAAGAAGATTATTGAATATATTTTATTCTAGACATTACTACATTAGGTCTGATGTTCATATGTAGGATTGTATTATTTTTTATGTAACTCTTAAATTATATGAAATGTTGTTATGTAGGTAGAAGTATAAGTGTGTAGTTATAACAATGTGTAGATGTGTAGGTAGAAGTATAATATATACATGTGTAAGTATAATCATATGGAATGTTGTTAGATGCTAAGTAGAAGCCTTTTCGATCTAATTCATGTGGAATTTTGTAGTTATTTTTAAATATATGGTTATAATAAATAAATCTTATTTAAATTCAAAATACTATAAGTCATTAAGAAATGAATTAAGATACTTAAAATATGGAGTTAGAGTAAATTAGTAACTCACTACTCTTATACCTTTGTAATATATTTAGTTAAGAGTTAAAAAGAAAAAAAAATTGATTAGTTAGATATTATTCTCTCTCTTTACATAATTTTTATTCTTTTTATTTGAAACTTATACAAGAAAAAAAATCATAAGAAAACCTAAAAGAACATAACCCTATATAGTATGTATATGTGTGTGTGAGAATACAAATCGTGATACCCATTTGGTGGCAATCAAACTTTTGGAGGCTTGATTTAGGGCCGAATGGCGTTCTCATTCGGGGCCTATCACCAAAAAAGCTCCCTGATGGAGCATACCGTGTCCTCTAAATACTATAAAAAGCTCTTTTTTACACATATTTGAAAAAAAAAGTTATCATAAAAAGATATTTGAAATTACTTGTTCTTAAAAAATACCACACCAATCCATCCCGAACTTGGTGGTTAAACTCTACAAAGTACCACACCAATCCATCCCGACTTTACTGCGATGACGATACTATATATAGGGGAGGTCCTGCCATTCATAGGTCTGAGGTCAAATAATATTACTAAGTGACATATAAAAACAAATACTTATAGTAGGAAAAGAAAAATATAGCAAAGAAAGTGTTCTTTGAATTTTTCCAATTGTATTTCTTTTTCATCAATCGGGGCAAGAGGGAGCTGCTTCGAGGAGGCGACACCAACTAGTTTTGTCCGGATTGTTATATGAAATGAACATGAAATCTTAACTTACATGAATAGTATAATCTATACTATATTCCAAAGTAATTATTCTCGCTAACTACTTTTCATTCGAAAAGATTAAAAAAAAAAATGAAAATCATTTTCATCAGTTTTTATTTGTGACCTACCGTATACGATCTTTTATTGATTTATAATCGAAATTACCTGTTCCACAAAAAAAAATGTAGTCATATGTTCGAGTGTGATACATCGTACACATCATGTAATAAAAGCTGGGTTACACATATTTTAAAACGTGCTAAAATAAATTAAATGTAGTTGTATGGTTGACTGAAACACACGTTGTATTTCATTTAATTAAGTAGGTGGATAAAAGGAGGTGGATAAAAGGCAATTGTTTCTCTATCACCTTAAACGCAATTGTTTCTCATCACCATTAATTCATTTTTGTTGTTATTTTATTACTGAAAACATGTTACAATATTGTTTTGTACAAGAAAAAAAATCATTTTATCATGGTATACAATGATTGAACACACTACAATAGGATTACCGACGGGAATTTTCTCTTGGTAATTAGTCAATAATGTTATTAATTTTTAAAAAATTACTACTAACTTATATCAAAATTCCTAACAAAGTAAAAAAATTACTAGAAAATAAAAATATATATTATTTGTCAAATTGGGCTTTATGTCTAGATTTAGCATGTCTTGTGAAAAATCAGGCTTTGGCCCGATTTTAGCATGTCTCGTGACGAATTGGATATTAGGCTTGGTTTTAGGATACGTTACATAACATGTAGCAAACTGAATCCAACATTTATACAAAACACAAGAGATGTATATAATCTATAGAAATGTTGGGGTAGCATAAAAATAGCAACGGGGTGAGTATCGCTAATCCCAGTCTTATATCTTATATCTGGTTATAAAATCATATCTATGTGTATGAAAAAAAAAAATTTAAATCCGAAATCGAACCCGACTTATCTGAAAATTCGGATAGCCGAAATTCTTGAATTCGGATAGACGGATAGTCCTTTTAAATAATTTCTTATATCCAAATTATTATCCGAACAGTTTTTCTTGAAATTTTAAAATAATAAACTTTAATTAGAGACGTTGGAATTTTTTGGATATTTTAATTACATTTTCAATTTTTTTTATTGGGTTTTGTCAGGTTCCGTCAACGTCAACAGTTTGTCCGGAATTAAAGCCAACTGTGAAACTCATTTGTGTAGCAGTAACAAAACATTTATCTGTACATATTTTTTTTCTTAGTGACACAATATAAAAAAGAGAAAATTACCAATCTAGCCAAGACTTTAATCAAATTATCAATCTAGCCACCTCATGCGTCCTTGGAAGGCCACTCACATGTATAGGATGAGTCTTTCAAGCATGGGATGAGTCCTTGGGGAGAAACCCAATAAAAAATAGACACGTGGCCACAGACGCATGGATTGAGTCTGCGGACGCATGGCCGCGGACGCATGGGATGAGTCTTTCAAACATGGGATGAGTCTTTCATGTGTGGGATGGGATGAGTCTTTCCACGTGTCAGTTGGGGATTGGCGGACGCAATACTTGGCCATGCAGACGCATCAGAAGACTTGGGATCTGTGAGTGGCCTTCCAAGGACGCATGAGGTGGCTAGATTGGTAATTTGACTTTTTTCTTGGCAAATTTTGTAATTTTCTCTATAAAAAACATGTAGTCAACTAAATTAAGTGTTATTATTGGTAAAAAGGGAGTAAATAACTAAATGTTAATAAGAATTGCAGATAAATAACAATATTGTGTTGTATGTATTGTTTTTATGATGTAAAATATAAATAATTTATTATTATAAGCAGAAGAATTCCACATTAAATGCATATTGTACTGTTTATACATATATCCATAAAAATATTGAAAACAAAATGGTATGTTAGCTTGAATAATATTTGTGAGGACGTGATGGCTTAAGGAAAGCCAGATAACATGTAGGGTGGGATGACATACGCTCAGTAGCATTGTTGATGCATGACCTAGTTACAACTTGCACAAATCTTATTTAAAGCAGTAACACATGAAGGCCTAGGCATGCCTGAGGAGCACTTGGGTCTAGGGCAGATGGCATTAAGACTTTCCCCAACGCCATCCCCCCGCTTCTACGGGAACCCTTCTCTTCTCTCTCCTCTCCCTCTCACAGCAACCCCACATATGCCACACAGGCGTGCCCTTGTGCAAGGGTTGCACCTACAACCTCTCTCCGCCACGTCCTACTGCCACTATCTCTCTCCTCCACCTCCTTTGCCAAATCTGAACGGGCGGCCCTTCTTCTCCGGAGATGGAGACAATCTAATAGACGTGCTACATATGAATGATGGCAATGGAGATTCAAGTTATGCTAGCAATTCCTTTCTTCAGGTCTCTTTTCATCTCTACGCTTTTGTATTCATCAATGGTTTCTCAAGTCTTTATCATAACATAACTTCTTTTCAGGAACATGCGATACGGAGAGCGTTACCATATATAAAGCATACAATTATGGATATGGCTAATCGTGATGTCTTCTTCAACAGTTGTTTCATGATTGCTGATTTAGGATGTTCCTCCGGCATGAATACTCTATTGGTTGCATCTAGCATAATTAATATAGTCCATGATGTGTGTCAAGAAAATAACCGTAAAACACCACAGTTTCAAGTGTGCTTGAATGATCTCTTTGTAAATGATTTTAATACTCTTTTTAAGTTATTACCCAACTTTTACGAAGATCTAAAGAAGGACAAGGGAGAAAATATTGGTCCTTGTTTTGTTTCAGCCGTTCCAGGTTCTTTCTATGGTAGACTCTTTCCAGACAAAAGTTTGCACTTTGTTCACTCCTCTTATAGCATTCAATGGCTTTCTCAGGTACCTTAGTATCCAACTCTATAGTTATAGTATATGCAATATGATTATATTAGCAAGAATATCAAACAAGAGATATGTATGAGAAACTCTAGTTTTACAAACGTGTATACTATATATATATTTTCAAGATGGAATATCTTTTATATTCTAAAAGTTAGTTTTATGGGATATTGATTTGTGGTCATATAAATACAAAGAATAATTAAATTGGATGATAAACTGTGTCCTTGCAATTTATGAATGTGATAGGTACCTGAAGGTCTTGAATGCAATGAATTAAATATATATATTTCCAAAACAAGTCCTTTTAATATACTGCGAGCATATGGAAAGCAATTTCATACCGACTTTACAAGGTTTTTACAACTACGCCACAAAGAATTAGTACATGGTGGACACATGATTTTAGTCTTACCCGGTCGGAGTGAAGTTGATCCAACTAGTGATGATTGTTGGAGTCTGTGGGATTTACTCACCATATCACTTCTTGAATTGCTTAAAGAGGTATAATGCCTTTTTGTATCCAAACTGCAAACTCAAATTAAGTGAGAATATTGTCACAGAGTGATATATTTAGGCGATACGTGACAACATGCTCTGTGTAGCTTTTAGTTTGCTTCAACTCTAACTTTTATGTTTCATCAATTACTATAGGGGTTGGTTCGAGAATCAGATATTAACTCATTCAATCTTCCATTTTATCTTCCATGTGAGGATGAACTTATGAACATTATTCAAGATGATGGATCGTTTTCTCTTGATAGCATGGATGCTTATGAAGTCAATTGGGATCCACATGATACTGATTACACAAATATGAAAGACTTAAACATAGAGCCCAACCACACCCATGGGAAAAACACAACAAAGAAAAACACAGCAAAAGTGATTAGAGCTATTACAGAACCATTGTTGACTTATCATTTCGGGAGTTCCATAATTGACGTGCTATTTAAGAAGTACGAGAAGCATGTTACAAAACATTTAGCAATCAACAAGACAAGGCAATTTACTATTGTCATTTCATTGACCAAGAAATGAGTAAATTATGTGTTAAATTATTAGATTATATAAACTTAGACTTAGTATTATCTTTATTAATTGTTGGTATGTCATAATCATATATTCATATGTAACACTTATGTATTTCATACCTTAAACTTTGTATGATTTAGATTAATTAGATATAAATGGTTGTTAATGGCAACTATTTTTCAACTGACAAGTCCAATGGTTGTGATGGTTGAAAATGGCGCCAAACAACTGCGATATGTATGTATGCATGTATGTATGTGATGATCTGTGATAATGATCACTCACCAAGGAATCCGCAACATTTCCTAATTGTTCAATGTGTTCTTCTTGATCCTTTGTTGATTTAATTCACATTATCCATATACAAACCTTAAGACCCTATTCACTATCAATTACATTTTTTTATCATTCCACGCAACATACTGGTATCTGAGCAAAATACTAGAAGATCCTAGGCCCAATTCATCCGCTTACACGCTGCGGATGGAATTCTTAAAAAGGCGATCAAAACTATCCCAGAGATTATCTTACTACTGCGGTGAACCCGATCATCTAGTCATCTAATGGATATCTACAATATCAAAGAAAAAGATGAAGCCATGAGTCTCATACGACAGGAAATAGAAATTGGAACAAGTCATCAAACAACAAATCCTCACTATGTAAAAGAATAAAGAATATACAGAACTGATAGTGGCTTATGGTCCGAATTATGGTATGTCAACACAGGCTATAAGAATCATCAAACTGGCAATATTTCACAATTTAAATGAATTAAGAATTCCTTTGGTATGGAAACCAGAACGGGTGAGTCAAATATCTTGTTTATAAGGGGTATAGGCATTGTTGAATTAAGATTAGAAAAAGGAAACTTTAAGAACTACTAGTTTTTTTCTATTTTCTGTAGTGTCACGGCCCCCGTGCCCGGTTTGACCCGGTCCAGGAGCCGCGGGACAGAAACCCCGTGATATTCATTTTTACAGCGGAAGTCTTTAACAGGATCGTTTAAACTTGAAAATGCCCGAGTATTATTTATTTATAATTCGGGATAAAACCCCGTAATTTACAGTAGAGAAATATTATAATTTCTTTATTTTACAAACATGTTTATTTATTTATTCGAGCCACTACTTTAAGCTTCAGAGTGCTCCTGCGCACTTGTACTTAATTCAAAGTAGGTCACCTGAAACATATTGTAAAAATATTTTGTCAGCGGGGAAATACTGAGTGAATCATTCATTTTTACTAAAATGACACATTATTATAAATTACAGTATTAAGAGAGATTACAATGTTTTTATCAACCAATTTTCAAGAATAGGTATTTGTCACTCGACCGTATCTGTGACTGTGGTCATACCACTATTGGGTCCCGTCGCCCCAATAGTGACGAGTATCACAAATTTTAGGTTCGCCCACCTAAAGTGATAAAAATAGTAATGTGCACAATACCCCACATACCGGTTGTAATTTGGTGATTACATAAACTTAACCCCTGTAATTATAACTTTGAAAATAATTTGGAGTATTCTAAAACAGTTGATAAAAAGAGAATGACTCACATTGCAAGTTTAGACGGGCAGTACTTAGCCTACTGATAAGCTGAATAACCTAGTTTAACAATAATGCACACAACCAGGTTAGTAACTAATACAGCAGTTACGATAATTCACGAGATACAACCCTCACAATGAATGACAAAGTGCGATACTTAAATATCCAGCGGATTCACAACGAATAACAGAGCATAGCTCAAATATCCTGTTGGAATCACGACGAATAACAAAGTATAAACCCAGATTGAGCAGCACTTAAACACTCGTTGGATAGTTTCAATCGATCGGATATCGAATCGTAATAGCGATCGAGTTATTACCCCGTATTGTGGCAGCACCTCGCTACTATTAAAATTTACACCTTCTATTTGCTATATTATGTCTGAGAAGTAAAGATTTTCGACACCGAAATGCCATCCCATGCACTGGCTATTTATAGCATGAAAATGATCTTCACGCGGCCCGCGTAAGGTTACAGGCAACCTTTACGCGGCCTGCATTGCCACCTATTCTACGCATAGGGTTGATGGGTCATGGGCTAGGTCTGCCAGATGGCCCAAACGTGGTCCGTATACGTTTCCGGATAAAATTGATTTGTCGCGGCCCGCATTAACTTACAGTATTCTTTTACGCGGCCCGCCCGGACCCTTACAACTTATCAGGTTTAGTTATAAGTTTAAGTGGCCCGCGTAAGATTGAATTATCTCTTACGCGGCCCGCCTAAAACCCAAAATTTTTGTTTTTCTTGATTTTTCATGTTAGTTAGGGTTTTAGGGGTTCGGGTTTTCATATACAGGTATAGTAAAGATGTTTTTGAAGGTCCTTACATCCTCCCCACCTTAATAAAAATCTCGTCCTCGAGATTTACTGAAATAAGTGTGGATACTTGCGTATCATCTCCGATTCCAGTTCCCAAGTATATTCAGGTCCTCTCTTTGAATCCCATTTGACCTTGACTAGCACCAGTCGTTTATGTTTGAGAAACTTAATCATTCTATCTTCTATTTGGAGTGGCTTTTCAACAAACTTCAATCTTTCATTTATCTGTACATCTTGGAGAGGTACTACCAGAGATTCGTCAGATAGACATTTCTTGAGATTGGATACATGAAATACATCATGTACCCCAGATAACTCTTCTGGTAGTTGTAAACGATAAGCTATTGGTCCTATTCGTTGGATTACTTGGAATGGTCCAACGTATCTTGGACTTAGCTTTCCTTTCTTTCCAAATCGCACTACTCCTTTCCAAGGAGAAACCTTTAAAAGTACTTTATCTCCGACTTGGAATTCTAATGGTTTACGGCGGTTATCTGCGTAGCTTTTCTGGCGATCCCGGGCAATCTTTAGTCTTTCTTTGATTTGAGTGATCTTGTCGGTAGTTTCTTGTACAATCTCAGGTCCGGATAATTGACTTTCTCCTATCTCTGGCCAGCAAACTGGAGTCCTACACTTACGTCCATATAGTGCTTCGAACGGGGCAGCTTCAATGCTTGAATGATAACTATTATTATAGGAGAATTCAATTAAGGGCAAATGATTATCCCAGTTTCCACCGAAATCTATTACACATGCCCTAAGCATGTCTTCTAAGGTTTGAATGGTTCTTTCACTTTGTCCATCTGTCTGGGGATGATATGCCGTACTTAAATTTAATCGAGTACCCATGGCTTCTTGGAAACTTGTCCAGAAATGTGAAGTGAAACGACTATCCCTATCCGATACAATAGAGAGTGGAACTCCATGTAGGGATACTATTTCATTGACGTATAATTTTGCTAATCTTTCCATGGTGAAAGTTTCTTTCATGGGTAGAAAATGAGCCGACTTGGTTAATCGGTCTACAATTACCCAAATCGCATTATTACCTTTTCTGGTTTTGGGCAACTTAGTAACAAAATCCATGGTTATAAGTTCCCATTTCCAAACAGGCATCTCTAACTATTGCAGTAACCCTGAAGGTTTCTGGTGTTCTGCCTTAACTTGTGAACAAGTAAGACACTTGGATACATAACTAGCTATATCCTTTTTCATACCTATCCACCAAAAATTATTTCTTAAATCTTGGTACATTTTATTATTTCCAGGGTGCATGGTATACCTAGATTTATGGGCTTCCTCTAAAATTTTATTCCTTAAATCTCCCTGTTTAGGTACCTAAATCCTTTTCTTGTGGAATCTCCAAATTCCATCATTTCCTTGTTCTAGTTCTTTTATTTAACCTTTCATTCCTTCAGCGTCGTCTTTAGTTGCTGTTTCCTGAACTTTCTTCAGTTGTTCCATTAAATCTACTTGTAGATTTAATCTAAGAGCACAGACTCGCTTTTGCTTCTCATGATATTTACGACTTAAGGCATCTGCAACTACATTTGCCTTTCCCTCGTGATATTGAATATTACAGTCGTAATCACTTAGAATTTCCATCCATCTTCTTTGTCTCATGTTTAATTCTTTTTGCCCAAATATGTATCTTAAGCTTTTATGATCTGTATAGACAGTAAACTTACTTCCATACAGATAGTGTCTCCAAATCTTAAGGGCAAAAATTACCGCTCCTAATTCTAAGTCATGAGTCGTGTAGTTTTCTTCATGCTTCTTCAATTGTCTTGAGGCATACGCAATTACCTTTTTGCGTTGCATTAACACACATCCTAATCCTAGCATAGAAGCATCACAGTAACCTTCAAAATCTTCTGTTCCATCTGGTAATGCTAAGATTGGGGCATTTGTTAGCTTTTTCTTTAATATTCTAAAAGCCTCTTCCTGTCTTGGTCCCCATTCAAATTTTACAGCTTTACAGGTTAGCTTAGTTAATGGCACGGCTATCTTAGAAAAATCTTTAATAAAACGCCTATAATATCCAGCTAATCCTAGAAAACTTCTAACTTCCGTTGCTGATTTTGGGGCTTTCCATTTGGTGATCGCTTCAATATTGGAGGGATCTACGTGAATACCTTCGTGATTCACCATGTGTCCTAAGAATTGCACTTCCTGGAGCCAAAATTCACACTTTGAGAATTTGGCGTAAAGCATTTCTTTTCTTAACAAAGTTAAAAGTGCATGCAAGTGCTTACAATGTTCCTCCTGGCTTTTGGAATAAATAAGTATATCGTCAATGAAAACGATTACAAATTTATCCAGATACGGTTTACAGATTCTATTCATCATGTCCATAAATGCTGCTAGAGCATTTGTTAATCCGAAGGGCATGACTGTAAACTCGTAATGTCCATACCTAGTTCTGAAAGCAGTTTTAGGTATGTCTTCTTCTTGTACCTTTAATTGATGATATCCGGAGCGCAAATCTATCTTAGAGAAATATCTAGCTCCTTGCAATTGATCAAAAAGATCATCAATCCTAGGTAATGGGTATCGATTTTTAATTGTAACCTTGTTTAATTCCCTATAATCGATACATATTCTCATCGATCCATCTTTCTTCTTTACAAACAACACCGGGGCTCCCCATGGAGAGACACTTGGTCGTATAAATCCCTTACTTAATTCTATCATTTCAGTAGGTGCTAACCGATAGGGTGCCTTGGCTATCGGCATAGTTCCTGGGATTAGATGAATTCTAAATTCTACCTCCCTATCAGGTGGTAATCCTGGTAAGTCTTCTGGAAAGACATCTGGGTATTCGGATACTATCGGAATATCTTCCAGTTTCTTACTTTTATTATTAATAACTACCGAAATCATATATACTATTCCTTGTTTTCTTGAATAACTGGCCAACTTCATTACTGAAATAAATTTCAGTGGCTTTTGTGGTTTATCTCCGGTAATTATTATTAATTCTCCTGTGGGGGTATGAATTTCTATGGAATTTTTATCACAGAGAATTCGAGCATGGTTGGCTATTAACCAATCCATTCCTAACACAACATCGAATCCGGCTAAATTCATGGGTAATAGGTTTGCAGAAAATTTATAACCTAAAAGTTCTATCTTCTCATCTTGCAAAACCTTATTTATTTTAACAGAATTCCCATCTGTCGTTTCGACTGTAAAAATCTGCCTAAGATTGGTTAAGGGTAAATTAAGGGCTTGGCAGAACGAAGTATTTATAAAACTTTGGTTTGCACCAGAGTCAAATAATACTTTTGCAAAAACGTTGTGAACTAAAAACGTACCAGCTATAACATCAGGAATTAGTTCGGCTTCCTGAGTAGTTAATTGGAAGGCTCTAGCGTTCCTCTTGGTAGTTCCTTCAGCCGGTTTAGCCTTGTTGTCTGCTGGGTTGACTAATTTAGGGCAATCTGGCTTATAATGCCCAGTTTCTCCACAATTGTAGCAAACTGTGGTTTTCTTTCTGCAAGTTTCTTCCCGATGGCCTACCATTTTGCAAAAGTTACAGGTTTCCCTACATCTTCCGAAATGCTTCTTTTTACAGTTTTTGCAATATGGCAGGACAGAGGATTGTCCTGTTCCCCTTTTCTTGAAATTACTACTATTACCCACACGAAAACCTTGGGTAATTTTCTGAGCCAAATCTTTCTTTCTATTTTCTTCTCGAGTGCGTACCAGTCCGTCAGTTAAAGTGTTGGCTAGTTCCACCGCATCATCAATTGTGCGTGGTCTCGCGGCTTTGACAATATCACGAATCTCGCTAATTAAACCCCAAATATAACGAGAAATAAGTACCGGTTCTGGCGAAGCCAGAGTAGGTACAATTCTGGCATACTCAAAGAATTTTGAAGTATACCCTCGACAATCTACATCCACCATTCGGTGGCTTAGAAATTTATTCGCCATCTGCTCTTTCTCGTATTCAGGGCAGAACTTTCTTTCTATCAGCTGTTTAAATTCCTCCCAACTTATGGCATAAGCCATGTCACTTCCCTTGGCTTGTAATACGGTATTCCACCATTCCAATGCTTCCTCCTTGAAAAGGTGCGAAGCATACATGACTCTATCTTCTTCGGCACATTTGCTTATTTTAATTACGGCTTCGGTTTTTTCCAACCAACGTAGTGCCGCAGTTGCCCCTTCATTGCCTGCAAATTCCACAGGTTTACAGGCAAGGAATTCTTTGTAAGTGCAACCAGGTGTTGCAGCTTTCATCCGTTTATATTGAGGAGCCTGAATTCCATTGTCATTATTATTACCACCTCCATTGATACTATTACTTGCAGTATCGTCGTGCGTACGTTTACTAGGGTGAGCTTGTGAAGGCTCAACAGGACTTTTTACCGCAGCGACGATGGCTGGGATAGCATTAACTATTCCTTGAGCAACAATGTTTTCTATGTCTTGCCGATTTAGGAAATGATCCTCGTTATTATGTTATGACTGGTTAGCTTCATTAACTGGTTCATTTTCAGCGTGTTCCATCTGAATGTACATCAATTAAGAACTATTATTTAATATAATATTAATATATTTTACAACCGACTTTATTTAAAACAAATAAGCACAACAACCCTATAGATCTATTACAACTGAACTTCCAAAAACATACTATGACAATTACATCCTGCATTTATTTTATTCCCTCGTACTTATTTATTTACCAGGGTTGGTCTTTGTTTTGCTATTTATCTTGATTACGGATCAAGGTTTGCAGCAGTAGTAGCTAACATATAATGGTCTGACAATTTTTCATCTAACCTGTCTTCCCATTGTGGGTTTTTACCAATTTCCTTATTAATCACTATTTCTTTGGAATTGGATGTTCCTACTTTTTCTTGGCTTTTTCTAATAATCCAATCTCTTTTCTCGGGAGTAAGTGGGTTTTCATAAGATGCTTTACGAATAAATATTCCTTCATTGGTATTCACTGAATATCTTGAGGAATTTGGTTGGGATGAGGTTTTCTTAGTCTTTTGGGTACTGTCTAGTTGTTGGTAAATATCCGAGAGCTTTTGTTTACCCATTTCGTACATTAACAAGTAGGCAATTAATACTAATAAAAACAATTAAGAAAACGGATAATCACAAAAACATGTACAGCCAAAATTGTCGACTTTACGACTATCCGATTTATATATACTTTTAATATTATGCTTCCGTACACTCAGCTTATCTTACAAGGTTTTATTTTAAACTATTTTACAAGAGTTATATTTTACTATTATACATTACAACCACACCTCCACCTGCAATCCCTGTTAACTAGCTTTTTCAGAAATGACGCTCCCTCTCGTCATATTTCCAGGAGATCTGCTCTCCTACCTCCCGAATCCTATTTCTGGCGTCCACCAATTCCTCGCCAAAATGGCGAAGTTCAGCTAAGTTCTCGTGACTCATTGGTGGGTTCGGTGCAGGTTCCGGGTCAAATTGTGGGAGAAAAGTGTTAGGACTATTTATAATATTTTGAAATTGCCAGTCGGCAGACCACCACTCTTCTAATGTTCCTGGAAAAGGTCTAGGGTGCATAATAGGGTCTGGAATAGCAGGTTCTAGGTTAACAGGTAGTAGGGCTTCTGCTGGGTGGCTAAAGAGAGTTTCATCGGCAGGTCCGATGATATCACCTAGTGACAGTTTACGGTTTAGCTCCTCCTCCCAAGATAGGGGTTTCTGATTTTGTCTAGAACTTTCTCCGATTTCTATGCCTTTTCCTTTGTCTTTTGGGTCGTCCTTTTTCATGGTTTTCTGAGTTGCTGGCTTTTTCCTACGCACACGTCTCCAACCCGCCCACCTATGTCTCTTTTTCACTACTTTAGGTTTTTCCTGAGGTTGGGCATTAAATACCATAGGCTCTTCTACATCTGCGTGGTACCCAGTAGTGACATTGGTGGTATCCATATCTGAACTATGGATTGAAATATTCTGTAGGGCTTCGGATAGTTCATTCATGCTGTTAGCACACACGAAGACGCACAAAATTCTAAGTTAAAAATTTTGTAAACTAGAGTTTCACAAAATCACAGAATGGCAATCAAATAAATTAAGTATTTCTAAAATACTTAATTGGCTTAAATCAGTGGCTCTGATACCACCTTTTTCTGTCACGGCCCCCGTGCCCGGTTTGACCCGGTCCAGGAGCCGCGGGACAGAAACCCCGTGGTATTCATTTTTACAGCGGAAGTCTTTAACATGATCGTTTAAACATGAAAATGCCCGAGTATTATTTATTTATAATTCGGGATAAAACCCCGTAATTTATAGTAGAGAAATATTATAATTTCTTTATTTTACAAACGTGTTTATTTATTTATTCGAGCCACTACTTTAAGCTTCAGAGTGCTCCTGCGCACTTGTACTTGATTCAAAGTAGGTCACCTGAAACATGTTGTAAAAATATTTTGTCAGCGGGGAAATACTGAGTGAATCATTCATTTTTACTAAAATGACACATTGTTATAAATTACAGTATTAAGAGAGACTACAATGTTTTTATCAACCAATTTTCAAGAATAGGTATTTGTCACTCGACCGTATCTGTGACTGTGGTCATACGACTATTGGGTCCCGTCGCCCCAATAGTGACGAGTATCACAAATTTTAGGCTCGCCCACCTAAAGTGATAAAAATAGTAATGTGCACAATACCCCACATACCGGCTGTAATTTGGTGATTACATAAACTTAATCCCTGTAATTATAACTTTGAAAATAATTTGGAGTATTGTAAAACAGTTGATAAAAAGAGAATGACTCGCATTGCAAGTTTAGACGGGCAGTACTTAGCCTACTGATAAGCTGAATAACCTAGTTTAACAATAATGCACACAACCAGGTTAGTAACTAATACAGCAGTTACGATAATTCACGAGATACAACCCTCACAATGAATGAGAAAGTGCGATACTTAAATATCCAGCGGATTCACAACGAATAACAGAGCATAGCTCAAATATCCTGTTGGAATCACGACGAATAACAAAGTATAAACCCAGATTGAGCAGCACTTAAACACTCGTTGGATAGTTTCAATCGATCGGATATCGAATCGTAATAGCGATCGAGTTATTACCCGGTATTGTGGCAGCACCTCGCTACTATTAAAATTTACACCTTCTATTTGCTATATTATGTCTGAGAAGTAAAGATTTTCGACACCGAAATGCCATCCCATGCACTGGCTATTTATAGCATGAAAATGATCTTCACGCGGCCCGCGTAAGGTTACAGGCAACCTTTACGTGGCCCGCATTGCCACCTATTCTACGCATAGGGTTGATGGGTCATGGGCTAGGTCTGCCAGATGGCCCAAACGTGGCCCGTATATGTTTCCGGATAAAATTGAGTTGTCGCGGCCCGCATTAACTTACAGTATTCTTTTACGCGGCCCGCCCGGACCCTTACAACTTATCAGGTTTAGTTATAAGTTTAAGCGGCCCGCGTAAGATTGAATTATCTCTTACGCGGCCCGCCTAAAACCCAAAATTTTTGTTTTTCTTGATTTTTCATGTTAGTTAGGGTTTTAGGGGTTCGGGTTTTCATATACAGGTATACTAAAGATGTTTTTGAAGGTCCTTACATGTAGGTCCACCCGGAGGATCGAGTACAACCTATTCCATGTTTTCCGACGTACCCGAGAGTGCGGAATCCAAAAGGGTAAGTAAAACCAAGTAAAGAACACTGTACAAGATTCACAGTTTAAAGTTCACTTGTATATATATTTCAGTAGAGTTTCAGTACACTGTTTACACAAGAAAAACCTCTCGACTCTCTGAAGTGTGTGCTCTCACAATGTGTTCTTCTGTGGTGTGTGCCTTCAGTCTGCTGTTTATATAACAAAACAAGTCGATGAACATCCTGCAGCTGACGAAGGATCCCAGACGAAGATCTGACATCGACGAAGAATATATCCTTCGTCGTATGGTCTTTGGCGAACAAACAAGTGACGAACCCCATCAATCTTCGTCACACTCCCATATTCGATGAAGAATGTTCTTCTTCACAGGTTCTTAGTCCAGCATGTGTTATCGACGAAGAATGTTCTTTACCATGAGGTTCTTCGTCTCACATGTATTGTTGATTCTTCGTCGAGATCAAACAGCCAAACATGTTCTTCGTCAACTTCATATTAGGCTAGGTTCTTCGTCAAACATGTAGGTTCTTCGGCTGAATGCATGCAAGGTTCTCTGTGAAACCTTATACAACAGTCTGATCATACAGATTCTTTGTGAAGGACTGCAATCTTGCAGATCATTAACGAACAACAGCAAACATCAAACAGATTGCATTCTGCATTTTATTACAACACGTACAAAGCCGAATGCGTTCCGAGTCACGACGGAGGAGATCGTGCTTCGGTCTTCAATTTGTAGATAAGCCGAACTGATATGAGTTACATCCACAAAGTGTATCAACAAACTCCCCCTTGGATGCTGCTCGGATGGTTCATTCTTCACATTGTTGTCGGATCTTTAAAGGTCTTCACGTGTCGCAAACGGGGAGGTGTATCAGCAAGCTCCCGCTTGAACGTTGCTCGTGAGACGTTGATCTTCAAATTTTAGATCCATGTGGTGTTGATGAGTGGTCAGCGGCAACTCGAACATCTGAGTGCTTCCATGTCGTGTCTTCATTCCGAAGCTTGTCATCTAACACGTTCTCTTCGCCTTTAGCTGGTTTGATTGTCGCATTTGCACATACAAGAAAGCTAAACGCGCAATGAGAATAACCGCTTGGAATATAGTTAACATAAACAAACGACACACATTTAACTAGTTTTCAATCAACTACCGTCCGACAATTTGTTTGAAAGTTTAACACATATTTATCAATTTTAGTTTTTAACTTTCAAGACTTGCAAATTTTGACCATTTATGAAGATTTAGTTGTTTTGGTTTTCGTTCAGATTTCAGGTAACGAAGACTCGAGTTCCAACATCGGGTAATCAAAAGAAATTAGAAATAAAATCTTTTTGGCTTTTATAAAGTTTATATTAAAACACACCTAAAATCTTTTTGGTAACGTGAAACCTGTGCTTGCATAATCATTATTTGAACTCTGAACAGTTCAATTATCAATGAAACGATGTATTTTGATCCCTATATTTGCTTATCCATGTTTGACAATTTCTCATTTCAATTCTTGTTCGATTTCGTGCTCTAAATCGCTTTCTAGAAAGTTATATGCGAACTGATGCGTAAACGTAATCAGTTTAATGCAACAAGCACTCCGGAATAGCAACATAGGCTTAACATACCTTAAATATCCTTTACATAACTTAGAAATAAGTTTTGGTGGGTTTGGTGTGCTGAAATCAAATTTATTCGATCGCAGGGACTATTTGTGTCAAAATGCGAAAGTATACCGATTCGTATAGTAACGAACCTTCTGGAATATGATCATAATTCATAAGTTAAACATACCCTAAATATCCTTTACATAGCTTAGAAATAGGCTTTGAGGGGTTCGGTATGCTAAAATAAACTTATTTTATCAATAGGGACTAAAAGCGTCAAAAAGTGCGTAAGTTTGCATTTACGCGCATATCTTACGTTCTGAACATATCCGGACATCCAAAAATTTTTGTAATCATTAAAATATTTTAGTTTAGTGATTGGCATGCTAAAATTCCATTCGTCGCGTAATTTGGATCGTTTTTCATGTCCGTTCGTGTTTCGTCGTAATTAACCGAATAACGTGACCGTACGACCAAACGAACCGACATCCAAATAATTTCAAGAATATTTCATGTCCCCTATACTTTGGCATCATTGTAGAGCCTTGAAAATGGCTTAACGGGGCTTAAATGTGTCAAAAATAACCTTAAATGCATGCAGGGACCAAAAGTGCAAAATCAGAAACGTTTGCTGAACTGGTGTTAGGTCGCGGACCGCGTAAGCTGGACCTATCTCGTACGTGGGGCGCGAGAGCCTCCAGTTCTGCAGAAAACTGTTTTTCAGCAACAGCTGTTGGTTTTCTGGTTTTGGACATGGATTTAACAAACCATTAGCTAGTTTTTAAGGTCCCCTAGTATTCTAAATCAGTGTGCCACACTTGTAAGGTCTAGATCGAAGCTCAAAATCCAAGAAACGATCCTAACGGTGGTGCAAAATCTATAAATACCCACACAATTCCATTCCATCTTGCTCAAACTTCTGAATTTTCTCTCATTTCTGTTTTGGAGCTATCCCTTAACTGGTTGAAGGCTCCAATCTTCTGATTTTCTTGTTCTATCTTCAAGCATTGGACCTCTTGTAAGCTTCTTTCATGTTTTTATGCATTTTAAGCATGAAAGTCAAACAGTGTTTGACTTTCTGCTTTAACTAATCTTTGGTCAACACAAAGTTCGTTTGAACTTTGCAACGTGAGCGTAATCACGATGGTTATAGTCCCTTGTGACTATACCTACTGATTACCACGTTGGTTAGGCATAGTGACGAGTCATAGTTTCGGTCAAAATACGTGTTTATGCGTATTTTGCAACGAAGCTATCTTTGGGTATCAAAACACTTTGTTTTGATATCAAACTTGTTTTCTAACTTAGTTAAACATGTTTTAACATGTTTAACTCGTCTAGTTTAGTGCTTATGTAGGGTCGTAAGATAAGCGGTCTAAACAACCGCTTAGACTTTCGAACCCGACCCGTTTGGTCGATCTTTAGGATCCGACCAAACATATTTTGTGACCATAGTTGTATAGGGAATAACCTTCCGAGGTTATACCTTATGGTCACTTCGTTTAGTTCGTTGTATGATAAGTAGTTTATATGCCTTAGGAAAATGACCAAAATGCCCTTTTTACGCATAATTTCATTTTAAGCATATGTAACCTAAATTTGGACATCTAAACTGATTAGGCAACATTATTAGACATGTTAAGGCATATAATACTTATCATAGGACTAGTTAGGCGGTCCGAACGCGTTTTATGCGAACGACGCGTTAAAGTAGCGTAGACTACCTTAACGAGTCGTAACGGGTCGTAAGCACTTAGGATTGGTTCCGATTTAGAATGTAGGCTTTGTTAAACCATATTACATGAGTTCCAATACTCATTAGGTGCCGATTGATTCCGTGATCCTTCTAGCTTTGTTTGGTTGTTATCTCAAGACTTCTAAGCATTATCAAGCGAGTACATAGTCCCCTCTTTTACTGTTTTCAAATATTTTGGGGTGAAACACATGTGCCTACTTGTTACTTTCGTGCTTTTTGTGCTTTTATAACATATGCTTGCTATGTTCATTAGTATACATATAGTACATGATTTCATATATGTTTATGCTATGTATGTTTAGTTAACATGCTAGGACATTGATTTCATAAACACATTTGTTTCGTGTGATTATTTTAGCATATGTACACATTGATTTACATCACATTTTTGCTACGTATGTTCATTTAGCATATTTAGTACATTGTTTTCACATAAACATGCTTACATTTGGTATGACATTTGGTTTGTTTAATGGGTCATAAATACGTCCATTAACATTGATCACGCCGCTCGGTAGTATGTAGTGGTACCATAGGACTTGACAACTCCCATTCCTGAAATCCTAGGTTTGTTTGGACGTAAGGAATGACAGAATCCGAAAACATATTGATCAACCTCTAACTTGTTAAGGGTTTGTCTAGGGCTGCTCACCAGCCGAGCCGAGCCAAACCGAGCGGACCTTTGCTCGTGCTTGGCTCATTTTCAAACCGAACCGAGCGGAGCGACTCATTTAAAATCGAGCATCAAATCAAGCGAGCATTTTTAAAGCAGTAAAAATTCCGAGCGAGCGTCGAGCGAAGTTCGAGCGATTTAGACAACTATGTTGCCAAATTTAAATTTGCTGAGAGAGATAGTGACAATGTTGGGTCTCAAGTTTTAATGTCTTTAAAAATATGCATATTTCATGGCATAATATTTTTCTTATAAATAACAATGTTGCGGCTGACGAGGTGATGATCATATTACATGAACAATTATGTTGGAGCAGGAGACGATCGACTTAGGGTAACGACATGAAACATTGAGGCGATGAACAGGCTGTCGTTTATTGGTTTAGGGTTTAACTTTTAGTTTTGATTTTAATTTTTTGCTGGCGTGGTTCGGCTACTACGTATAGATATAGTTGTAAATTTATATATAGTTGACCAAAATCTAATAGATTGGTACATATAAAACTGTAAATTTAATTTATATTTAAGTATATATGTATAAGTGTGTGTGTGTGTATATATATAGGTGTATTTGTGTATATATATGTATAATTTATATTTATGTACATATATATGTGTATATACATGTTTATAGATGTATGTATATATGTATATGTATAATTTCCTTGTCACACCCCGATATTTCCACGTATTACCGGTGGGCCCGATGGGGAGTATCGTGACGTAGTTGATATCATCATAGTCAATTTATCACAGTTCAATGCACAGCGGAAGTCTAAAAGTAATAATATTACAAACCGATTGAAAGTAACATGAATTATTACACAACGATTGTAAAGTGGATCCACAGGCGGATCAAAACAAAAAAAGAAGTATTGTTCAACAGATTTAAAGTGATAAAGCTAGCAAGACTCTTTATTTATTCACTCAGGAGTAGCCAGCCCATTTCGTATAATACCTGCACTTGACCTTTTTGGAAAATACGTCAGTTTACACTGGTAAATACAATTAACTGACTCTTTTTGAAAAGTGTTTATAAAATTGATTTCAATGCACAAAGCATAAAATTCTTTTATAACTTGGGATGGTTATTTAAAATAATCTTGTATACAGTTTTACATGTTTGTCGTCCATTCAGTAGCCCGGGTTAGAAATACCGGGTTAAAGGTTAATTGACACACCACAAGTATATGCCCACAAGAGATGTGAGATACTGTTTATACATACGCAACTGTCAGGTGTATGCCGACACCCCGTGCTTAAGCCGTGGCCATTTAATAAATGAGTCGAGGATATCCAGGACATGGTCATTAACCCCCCCAAAGGCATTGCATCAAGCAAAACAAATAAAACGGGTTATGCATCTTTTTAATCACATTCCGATTGTACGATTTCATACCCGACGAAGCGGTATTATTATAATACCGTATCCCAAGCCCGTATAACGGAAAATAAGTTAAAAGTATTTACATGAGCAAAATACAAATTTATCTCAGCCGTATAACAATCAGCAAGTGCAAATATCTTTTATTGGGCTCCTAAATCTGGAACGAAGGTTTTAATAACCTATTAGATTCCTAATGGGTCTTGCTTAAGTTTAAACTTAGACTGGTTAGTTTTAAAGAAAGGTTTACGATTCAAAACGCAAGATTAAGCGAAGACCGGATTAGAATGTGATTTAGTTCCGAAAAGTATGAAGAATTGTATAATATGGGTAAACTAAACACATTCTGGATTTTGAAGTGAAAACGATAAGGTTTGACCCGTTTCGGTTAATTCATGCAAACTAGTTACATAAACCGCACCGAACGCGAAAAATGCATAACGGGTAACCAAATGAGTCATGTACAGGTTTCACAAGTTAATATGCCGTAAATATGTTGTGATATCAGTAGGATACCTTCCAGTGTGCCCAAAACAGATTTAATTTGAATTTAAGCCCCGTAGGGGTAATTTGGTCATTTTAAAGATTATAAAAGAGGTTAAATGACAATCTGAGGTTCTGGTCTAAAATGATCAGTAAAAATATTTATTTTTGCAAGTCATATCAGTAAGATATTGTATATATGTGAAATTTATCATTTATGGCCAAACTATGCACCGTAGGGGCATTTTGGTCATTTCACATAAGCTTTAAAGGTCGAATTTGGAAATCTGAGTTCAAAACTTTTACTTACTGTTAAAGTATAAAAAATTATTCATAACATCAGTAGGTAACAAGTCTTAGGTGCCAAATATGGTTTTAAACCGTGCTATGCGCCTAAATCGCATAAAAGTCGGTATTTGACGATATTCGGGTTAAATAAGGAAATCTGAGACTTTGAACAGCCTTTACTGTTTAAAATAATTTATTTACTGTATAAAATTAGTAGAAAAAGGTTTGATATGTAAAGGATGTGCAAAACTCATTTTATTAGCAAAAAGGGCATAACCGTCAATTGCCGAGTCAATGCAAGAACCCTATGTTATGATAAGTTTAAAATTCAAAAAAAATCTTCAAAAATCCCTAAATAATATATTACATCAGTGGGTAAAAACTTTGGTGTCAAAAATTGGGTTTAAATAGGTTTTATGCCGAAAATGCCGTTTAATTAATAAAATGCTTTCAATTTACGATATTGAGCATAACTCCTAATTTAGGCAACAAACTGATGTCAAATTTTTAGGACATGTTTATAAATCAGTAATAAAGGTTTTTATCCTCTCACATTTTCAAAAATCTCGTTTTTACATCAAAAGGGCATAATGGTCAACAATTAAGCATTTAACGGAAACATGCAAATGATTTGGATTAAAAAGGAACCATATAGTATAATCTCAGAGGGTTATACTAACATGTAATATGGTCTTAAAGGAACCCTAAGGCATATCTAAAACAAGCTAAATCAGGTCAGAACTGAAAGTCAAAGCAAAAGTCTACTTTTGCGACTTTCGGTTCCGAACCGAGCCTAAACTCAGAATTGTCGGGTTGAACATGCCTAGACATGTTCTTATATCATTTACCAAGTTATTTTAATGTTAAAACATGTTCCATAACCTCTGCATTGCTAGTTATGAATTTTATGCAAAAATAGCTTCTGTTGACTTTTTAATATTAAGTTTGACCCGACAATTGACCAAGTTAGTGTGAGAATCAGTAGGTGCCCTTTTAAGGGTTTATTACCTACATAATTACCAACTCATAGCCACTTTTAATTCGAATAATGGCTGGACTAGGGCTGTTCACGAGCCGAGCCGAACCGAGCGGACCTTTGCTCATGCTTGGCTCATTTACAAACCGAACCGAGCGGAGCGGCTCATTTAAAACCGAGCGTCAAATCAAGCGAGCATTTTTCGAGCAGTAAATATTCCGAGCGAGCGTCGAGCGAAGTTCGAGCGATTTGGACAACCGTGTCGCCCGATTAAAATTCGCTAAGAGAGCTAGTAACAATGTTCGATCTCAAGTTTTTATGTCTTTAAAAACATGCACATTTCATGACATAATATTTTTCTTATGAATAACAATGTTGTGGCCGATGAGGCGATGATCATATTGCACGGACAATTGCGTTGAGAGCAGGAGACAATCGACTTAGGGTAACGACATAAAACATTGAGGCGATGAGCGGCTTGTCATTTATCGATTTAGGATTTAACTTTTAGGTTTTGATACTAATTTTGTATTGGCATGGTTGGCCTAGTACATATAGATATAGTTTCAAATTTGTATATAGTGGACCAAAATCTAAAAGAGTGGTATTATGTATGTATAATGTGTGTGTATATATAGGTGTGTGTGTATATGTATAATTTATATTTGTGTAAATATATGTGTATATACATGTTTATATATGTATGTGTATATGTGTACGTATATATATACTAATTATTAATTAAAAATAATAATTCGAACCGAACCGAGCCGAGCGAACCTTTGCTCATGCTTGGCTCGTTTACAAATCGAACCGAGCAGAGCGGCTCGTTTACAACCGAGCGTCAAATTGAACGAGCATTTTCCGAGCAATTTCCGAACGAGCGACGAGCGAGCGACGAGCGGCGAGCGATTTGAACGGCCCTAGGCTGGACCATTAGTGATTAATCACTAAGTCAAAGCTTAATTACGATGGCCTTGACTTTTGGTCATTAGACTAAGAAAACTTGAACTTAAGAGGCTAAGAACACTTACTAGGGTCCTTAGCACGAGTTTAGAACAGAAGATGGCTCTCTTGAACTCTAGGAAGCTCCAGAGAAAGTGTTGTGAATAAAATTCAAGTGAATGTAAGAACAATGCAAACAAAGGGCCTTTATATAGGATTTCTAGAGCTCCAAGATTGATCCACATGCCCCTACAAATGATCCCTGATGATTCCAGGTATCCCTATTTCATGAAAAACTGTTGGCTCAGTCCCTGGAATCGAAAAAAAAGCATGCAAAGGTGGTGCAACAGGCTGAACATGCATTTGCCAAGATTTTCTGCATCTGGCA
The DNA here is from genome assembly GCF_002127325.2 of Helianthus annuus. NCBI lineage: Eukaryota > Viridiplantae > Streptophyta > Magnoliopsida > Asterales > Asteraceae > Helianthus > Helianthus annuus. Next base: position 72,316,876 of record NC_035445.2, read on the forward strand.
GTCGTACGCGGGCCGCGTAAGACTTATAAGAAGTCTACGCGGGCCGCGTGGCTCCTTTGTCACCGGAAAACAACTTTCAGATATTGCAATTTCAGTCCCTGGTCCATTTAAACTTTATTTTACTTCCATTTATTGCACTTATGACCCCCATAGTTAACTTTTAAGGACCTTGGGTCATAAACTAACTCCGTTAAGCTCCCGGTTAGTTATACGATCACCCAAAAAGTCTTGTTTTCAATGAAACTCCACAAAATTAATATCCAAAATTCTTGAGATCAAAATGTATAATTGTTACAATGTTTTTGGGCTCATTAAAAGGTCACTCAGAGGTTACTTTCAACATGTTGACACTTTTAACCCCCTATGCTTCATAAGATCCTTATTTTTAGCACAAACGACATTCTAAGTTCGATAAATTATTCGATAAAGAATACGAACGTCGTGTGAGGTCAATCAGAGGCACAATAATGGCATGTTGACACTTTGGATCCCTTTTACTTACATATTTACATTGTTTGACAATCTTAGTCCCTTGGAAACAATTCCTTACGCGTTTAAGTCCATGACACGTGTCTTCATTATATTGGTCGTGATTTTTACGAGGTGTTACATCCTTACCCCCTTAAAAGAAATCTCGACCTCGAGATTTACTGAAATAAATGAGGGTACTTCTGTTTTAATGTGGACTCAACCTCCTACGTGTATTCGGGACCTCTACGGGCATCCCATCTAACCTTCAGAATCGGTACGTGCTTCCTTCGAAGCTTCTTAACCTGTCGATCCTCGATCGACAAAGGTTTTTCAACAAACTTTAAGCTTTCATCAATATGCACATCCTTATGTGACATGGCTAGCGATTCATCGGCTAGGCATTTCTTTAAGTTGCAGATATGAAATACATTATGGATTCTATTGAGCTCTTCAGGCAGGTTTTGCTTGTAAGCCACTGTTCCGACACATTCGATGATCTCGAATGGTCCTATGTATCTTGGGCTTAGCTTGCCTTTCTTGCCAAAACGCATCATCCCTTTCCAGGGTGATACCTTAAGTAGAACTTTGTCACCTACCTCGAATTTCAGAGGTTTACGCCTTTTATCTGCATAGCTTTTCTGCCTATCCCTGGCAGCTTTGAGACGATCACGTGTCTGCATAATCTTATCGTTGTCTCCAGGACTATATCAGGTCCTGTTAGTTGGACATCTCCAACTTCCGCCCAACAAACTGGCGTCCTGCACTTTCTTCCATACAAAGCTTCGAAAGGTGCAGCTTGGAAATTCAATCAACGGAAGGTGATCATCCCAACCTCCACCTAAATCAATAACACAAGCTCGTAGCATATCCTCGAGTGTTTGTATTGTACGTTCGCTTTGACCATCCGTCTGAGGATGATATGCAGTGCTGAAATTTAATTGAGTGCCTAGGGATTGTTGAAAGCTTTTCCAAAAATGTGATGTATGTCTCGTATCCCTATCAGAGATGATAGACACTAGCACTCCGTGAAGAGATACAATCTCATCCACGTACAGCTGAGCTAACTTGTCGGAGCTGTGAGTTTCCTTAATAGGTAAGAAGTGGGCTGACTTAGTCAACCTGTCGACTATAACCCAAATAGTATCATTTCCTCGCTTTGTTCTTGGTAACTTAGTGATAAAATCCATAGTTACCATTTCCCACTTCCAGGTGGGAGGTTTAGGCTGTTGCAACAAACCTGACGCCTTCTGGTGTTTGGATTTAACCTGTGCACATGTCAGGCATTTAACCACATAAATGGCTATAGATTTCTTCAAACCTATCCAACAATAATTTGCCTTTAAATCCTGGTACATCTTATCACTTCCAGGATGAACTGAATATTTGGAGCTATGGGCTTCTTGAAGAATCACATCCCTAAGTCCTCCATAAATTGGAACTCATATTCGTCCATTCAATCTTAGGCTTCCATCCTTGCCATATGATAACTGTTCAGCAGTTACGCCGAATTTTTCACTCGGATAGTTAGCTTCTAACACAACTTCTTTTTGAGAGGCTAACAACCTATCATTCAAGTTGTTCTTCAATTCAATGCTCTTGGCGTTGATTCTAATGAGCTTAACCCTCTCTTTTCTGCTCAAAGCATCGGCGACCACATTCGCCTTGCCTGGATGATATCGGATTTCACAATCATAATCATTCAGTGTCTCCATCCATCGACGCTGTCTCATGTTCAGATCTTTCTAGTTAAACAGACGCTGAAGGCTCTTATGATCAGAATAGATCACACATTTGGTACCATATAAGTAGTGCCTCCAAAGCTTCAGTTCAAACACAACAGCACCCAATTCCAAGTCATGGGTGGTGTAATTCTTCTCGTGCACCTTTAATTTTCGGGAAGCATAAACAATGACTTTCCTCTTTGCATGAGTACACAACCTATTCCAGCGTGCGATGCGTCGCAGTATACCACAAATTCTTTAATTCCTTCAGGCAATGTCAAAACCGGAGCATTGCTCAACTTTTTTTTAAGAATCTCAAAAGATTCTTGTTTTTTAGAACCCCAATTAAACTTTATATTCTTTCGAGTCAATGAAGTTAGGGGTGCATCAATCCTTGAGAAATTTTCAATAAGACGCCAGTAATATCCTGCCAGACCCAATAAGCTGCGAATCTCTGTGGGCGTCTTTGGCTCTTGCCAATTCATGATAGCTTCAATCTTAGCGGGATCCACCTGGATACCACGCTCGCTAACCACATGTCCAAGGAATTGGACTTCACGAAGCCAAAACTCACATTTGGAAAACTTAGCATAAAGCTTTTTTTGCTGAAGGAGTTTAAGAATACATCGAAGGTGTTTTTCATGATTAGCCTGGTTCTTCGAATAAATAAGAATGTCATCGATGAAGACGATGACAAACTTGTCCAAGTAGGGTTTGCAAACGCAATTCATGAGATCCATGAATGCTGCTGGTGCATTAGTGAGCCCGAAAGGCATCACCAAGAACTCGTAGTGACCATCACGAGTTCTTAATGCAGTCTTATGCACATCTTCATCTCTGACCTTCAGTTGACGGTAACCTGACCTTAAATCAATCTTCGAGAAGTAACTTGCCCCTTACAATTGATCGAACAGATCATCGATCCTGGGCAATGGATATCTGTTCTTGATTGTAACCTTGTTTAGTTCGTGATAATCAATGTATAAACGCATTAATCCATCCTTTTTCTTCACAAACAGAATCGGTGCTCCCCAAGGGGACGAGCTAGGACGAATAAAACCCTTGGCCAATAAATCATACAGTTGAGTTCTTAACTCTTTCATCTCAGTCGGTGCTAACCTGTAAGGTGCTCTTGCAACTGGTGCTGCTCTAGGAATAATGTCAATTCTGAACTCCACTTGCCTATCTGGGGGTAAACCAGGTAGTTCTTCAGGGAATACATCTGGATATTCAGAAATAATAGGGATTTCTTCGATCTTGGGCTTTGGTTCATCAATGGTTACCTATGCCATATAAATGACACAACCTTTCTTCATACACCTCGATGCCTTAAGCATAGACACTTGCTTAGGCAACCCGTACTGAGTATCTCCTTGTATTATAAGTGGTTCACCATAAGGAGTCTTAATAACCACTTGCTTCTTGTCACAAACAATCTGAGCTTGATTAGAAGATAACCAATCCATGCCTATTACTATGTCGAATCCTGCTAATTTCAAAGGAAGCAAAGACAATGGAAAAGAGTGGTTCCTAATGGATATAAAACATCCATCTAACACGGTTGAAGCAGTTTCTATGGTACCATCGGCCAATTCTACTTCATATTTTATGCTTAGGGTTTTTACAGGCAGATTTAACAACTTACAAAATTTATTATCCACAAACGACTTATCTGCACCCGAATCAAACAATACCCTTGCATAAACATCATTGATAAGAAAAGTACCTGTTATCACGTTGTCATTCTAAACCGCTTCTTGTGCATTCATTTGAAAGACCCGAGCATTGGTCTTTTAGCCTCCTCAGGCTTCTTTGCATACTTTGGGCAGTTAGTCCTGATATGCCCCTTCTTGTTGCAACCATAGCAGGTTGCATCTTTCAACTTTTTGCAATCCAAGGTCTTATGTTCCTTGGACTTGCAGATCCCACATCCAAAAGTCTTCGTTTTTGACTGCGACTGTGATTTTGTCTCGAATCTGCAGTTTCCAAAGTGATGCTTTTGACATGTCTTGCATTTGGGTTTTTCACCCGTCTGTTGGCTACCCTTTTTGAACCCTGAACTCTTCTTGTGATCAGAGTTCCCCTTATGTTTCTTATCAGAACGGCGTGAGTTCTCATCCTCACGTTTCCTTTTTCCTTCATCGGAATTCTTAAGCGATCTCTGCCTGACCGCATCGAGAGTAAGAGATAACGACAAATCAGCCACCGACCTGAAGGTGGTGGGTCTTGATGCTTTCACACTTGCTTTAATTTCTGAAGCTAGACCTCCTATAAAACGAGCTATACGTTTCGGTTCCGGTGTAATCAAGTATGGAACCGATCGAGACATGGTATTGAAACTGGTAAGATATGCCTGACAGTCTAAGTTCTTCATGACCAAGGTCAAGAAGTCAGTCTCTATTTTCTCAACTTCATGTTGAGGACAAAAGTTTTCTTTGATTAAAGCAACAAACTGATTCCATGTCAGATTATACAACGGGATCTTCCCTATAGCTTGGATTAGTGACCTCCACCAAGCTAGAGCTTCTCCTTTAAATGATTGTGATACAAACTTCACAATATCTTGCTCTGCACATCCACTAATATCAACCACTGTATCCATCTCATCTAGCCACGTCATGCAATCAATGGCTCCTTTTTCCCCAGTGAAATCCATGGGCTTGCAGGAGATGAAATACATATATGAACAGGTTTTAGCACGTGGCTCTTGATCGAATACAATCTTCTTAGACGGGATACTATGCTGATTTGATGAGTGTTGGGCATCATCCTTCTTTGACTCGTGAGTTTTGGATTGTGGCTTACTATGAGCCAAAAATTGAGTCTTAGAGTGTGTACCACTAGATTTGTGACACCCCAGGAAAACCAGGAAACCAACGCAACACAACTAGCTTCCTCAGTAACCACGAGCTAAATTTCGGGACGAAATTTTCTTAACAGGGGGAGAATGTGACAACCCTCAAAATTCCATGTATTCCGTACAATTTATTAATGATAATTAAAGTGCTTGACGACTGTGTAGAATTACTTAACTGCTCTCTGATTACTGTGTTATACTTACATGTACTTGTTAACGTACTAATAATGTACAGAAAAGTCATTAAATAGTCTTGTGTGCTTTCCAGAGTGTTGAAAAGTAAAAACGTTACAAAAATATATATGTAGGACACTTTACGGATTAATTAAGCACTTTAACGGAACAACACCGAACCGAACAATCGGACTTTACCCGGAACACTAAAATAATGCTAGAAGCATTGTTCCTATTTTTCTGAGCTAGTTAGGGTCCCCGAACACCCTAACACACTATATATTATATAACCCACCATAACACACTAACTATACCAATTGAAATCTAACTAAAATAGTAACCACCCATTGAAACCCAACCCCATACCCCCCCCCATGTTGACGGTCACAAGGGGTGACCCTCCCCTTGTCTTTCCTTGATTATTTTAATCCCTTATGTTGGAAGATATGGAGCATTATACATGTTGGACAATAAGGAAATTTGGTCTATAAGTATACATGAGAGTTCATCATTCTCTTTCATCAACACTTCAACAAACTTCAACTTTCTCTCCCTCTACACCACCTCACGGCCGCCCCCTCTCCACCACACCACCACCACTTCCAACCATTGTTCAATCATTTCTCATACACCCAAAGGTGCAAGGAGCCATACAAACAAGCCCGGTGCTTTCGGAAGTGGAAGAACCTCTCTAGATTTCTTTTATCAACCACAATTACACCTTATTTCTTCCCTAGCCTTGTGCTAGTAGTAAGTGTTCTAAATCTTCATCTTATTCTTGTTTTTGGTGGTTAATAGATGATTAAATGTTGAAATGTTAAAGAACACCCATGAACATAAACTAAAGTCTTGAACATGTGGAATAAAAGATGGATAAAGAGAAGCTATGTGTGTAAATCTTGTAGATCTTGTGTTGTTATGATCATTTGATGTTGTTATGATTCTTGTTGATTTCTTGATGAGTTTGCTGATTAATATTGATGTTTGATGTTGTTGTAATCACTAAACATGTTAATGGAATCAATCGAACACAAGTTAGAAGGTTAAAAGCTGAAACAGAAAGTTGGTTGGTTTTTACAGCCAACTTCAGTTGGCTGTAACCAGACCGTAACTTAACGAAAAATGTATTTTCTAATGTCTAGATTTATGTATTATGAAATACGGTTCTAATGGCACTAGAATCATAATTTTTGGACCTCGTTTACTATTTTTAAAGACCCAATTTGTAACAGCAGCTAAAGCTGAGTTTTTACAGCAATAAATGGGTGTTATATTTCCAGTCATAACTTGAAACCTGGGTATGATTAGATCATGAAATTGGTACTGTAGATGGACACTGATGTCATAGTAATTGTCCCACTGGAATTTTGTTAATTTGACTTACAATGAATTTTTAGTGAATTATTCCGTGGACTGCAGTCAGAAAGTAATGAATCTGATTGCAGTCTGGAAAATGATTTTTTATAAAATATTAGCAATGAACTGGACCTCAATATTTTTACACAATAATATTTGGATCGTTTAAGATATTCTGTTCAAAGTTGGGAATTTTTGAATTAAGATAACTATTTTATTAAAATGCTCGAAAACAGCCCAGTTTTGGATATTTAAGTTGAAATGACATAAGTGGTAATTTGCGTGTCTAAATGTCGAGTATGTTATTTGTGAATGATCTAACTTGTCATATGTCAATGAATGTAATATGTGCAATATCGGATGCCTGTTCTTGAGTAGCTATAGGTGAAATGTTGATATGAGTATGAACTATTGATGTGATGCTTGTTATGTGATAGACGCGTGTAGGAACTTTGTGCTTATTTGAAGTCACTAATAAACTAAGTAGTAATCCTACTAGGACGTGATTGACCGACTTTGACTGTTAGCTATATTTGAGAATCTAACCGAGCAAACCGAGGTGAGTTCACACACTTTCTAAGGCATGGGATTCCCGGTGGTTCGGGAATGGGTTAAAGAATTTAAACTGAATCTACATATCCTCCTTGGGTAGGATATGTACGACCATCCTCCATGGGTAGGATGCCAATATTAATCCTGCGTATTCTCCTTGGGTAGAACTACGTACGTTCGTCCTCCTTGGGTAGGACAACAACCTTAAAACCTACTAGACAAAACTCTATCATAAGTCCCTCATTTTTATATCGACTTAATCGCCGAGGCACAGAAGGAGCTGTAGGTCTTCTTCACTGGTTCGAGAAGCTCGAGTCTGTTTTCGAAATGTGTGAATGCCCTGAAGATCGTAGGGTGAAGTATGATACTAGAACACTCGAAGGTGCTGCGTTAACCTGGTGGAAGGTACGGGTTCAACTGCTTGGGTTGGCGGTTGCTAATGCCACCCCATGGAACGGTTTCAAAGAACTGATCAAAGATGAGTACTGCAGTCGTGACGACATCCACAAGCTAGAGGTGGTATTTTTCAATCTGAAGATAACGGGGTCTGAGATCGAGGCATACACGAAGAGGTCAAACGAGATGGCCATCCTGTGTCCCACTATAGTGGATCCTCCCATCAAACGCATTGAGCGGTACCTTAAGGGCTTGGTGCCAGAAATTCAAAGCCATGTAACCTCAGCTAATCTTGGCACCATACAGCAAATCGTCAAGTTGGCTCATCGTCTCACTAATCAGGCAGTTGAGCAGAACAGGCTGCCCAAATGTATTAGCGCTACTACTTCTGATGCTCCCAATGATAATAAGCGCAAGTGGGATGGAAATTTGGGCAAGGGTTCTGCTTCAGCTCAATCCCAGTAGCGAAAGACAGACGAGTACAGGAGCCCCAGTCAGCAGTCTTCTGGGAATCAAGGCTAGAGTGGGTACAAGGGAAATCACCCTAAGTGCAATCGATGTAATTTGCACCATAGTGGGCAGTGCAACAAGGGTCGTTGTCAAAGATGTCACAAGCTGGGTCATGAAGCCAAAGATTGCAGGAGCCCACGTCCTGCGAATCAGAATCGCCAACAACAACGACAAGCTCCACAGAACCACCAACAGCAGCATCAGCAGGGCAATAAAGGATGCTTTCAGTGTGGCACTGAAGGCCACTTTAAGAGGAACTGCCCTCAGCTAAACCAGAATCAGAACAACCAAAGAAACGGGAACCACAATGGAAACAACAATGGAGGCAACAACGGAGGTAACAATAATGGCAATGGCACCCAAGGTCGTGTGTTCGTGATTGGTCAGGGTGAAGCGAGGAACGATCCCAACGTTGTGATGTCTAAGTTTCTCCTGGATGATTTCTTTGTTACTGTTTTATTTGATTCGGGTGCCGATACTAGCTACGTGTCCTTAAAAGTTAGTCAGATGCTTAAGCGTACTCCAACACTTTTGAACACCAAGCATATCGTAGAGTTAGCAAATGGTAAAAGCTTAGAGGCTACACATATAGTTAAGGGTTGCAAGCTTGTCCTTACCGATCAGACCTTTTCTATCAACCTCATTCCTATCGTTCTGGGTAGTTTTGACATTGTCATTGGGATGGATTGGTTATCTCAACACTAAGCGGAGATTATTTGCAAGGAGAAAATCGTCCGTATCCCTCGTACTGATAGAGAACCCCTCGTGATTCGTGGCGACAAGAGCGGTGCTGTTGTAGGCATCATCTCTTTCCTTAAGGCCCAGAAGTGTTTGCGAAAGGGCCACACTGCTATCCTAGCCCTCGTTTCTGATACATCCTCGGAAGACAAGAAGATAGAAGACATTCCTATTGTGTGCGACTTTCCCGAGGTATTTCCTGAGGAATTACCTGGTCTCCCGCCTCATCGTCAAGTTGAGTTCCAAATCGAGTTAGCTCCTGGAGCAGCACCAGTAGCTCGAGCACCATATCGTCTAGCTCCATCAGAGCTCGAAGAACTGTCTACGCAACTACAAGAACTCTTGGAAAAGGGTTTCATACGTCCTATCTCTTCGCCATGGGGAGCTCCAGTATTATTTGTGAAGAAGAAAGACGGTACCTTTAGAATGTGTATTGACTACCGCGAACTCAACAAAGTGACCGTGAAGAATCGTTATCCTCTTCCACGCATTGATGACTTATTCGACCAGTTGCAAGGGTCGATTTATTATTCTAAGATTGATTTGAGATCGGATACCATCAGCTGAGAGTCCGAGAGGAGGATGTCTCCAAAACAGCGTTCAGAACTCGTTACGGCCATTACGAGTTTCTGGTTATGCCTTTTGGATTAACGAATGCACCTGCAGTCTTCATGGATCTCATGAACCAAGTGTGCAAGCCTTACCTAGATAAATTTGTCATAGTCTTCATCGACGACATCCTGATCTATTCTAAGAGTCAGGAAGAACACGAGCAACATCTGAGGCTTATTCTGGAACTTCTTCGAAAAGAGCAGTTGTATGCCAAGTTTTCGAAATGTGACTTCTGGCTTCGCGAAGTCCACTTTCTAGGCCACGTGGTAAACAAGGACGGAATTCATGTTGATCCATGCAAGGTTGACTCGATCAAGAACTGGCCTGCACCCCGTACACCAACAGAAATTCGCCAATTCTTGGGTTTGGCAGGATACTACAGAAGATTCATCAAGGATTTCTCCAAGATTGCGCAACCTCTCACTTCACTGACTCAGAAAGGTGTCACCTATCGTTGGGGTGATGCACAGGAGTCCGCATTTCAGCACTTAAAAGATAGACTTTGTAGCGCGCCTATCCTCTCGTTGCCCGAAGGCACAGATGATTTTGTGGTTTATTGTGACGCTTCCATCCAAGGACTTGGTTGTGTGTTAATGCAACGTGACAAGGTCATTGCCTACGCATCGCGCCAACTAAAGGTTCACGAAAGGAACTACACTACACACGACTTGGAATTGGGAGCAGTTGTTTTCGCGCTTAAGATATGGAGACATTACCTGTACGGTACCAAGTGCACCATTTGCACCGATCACAGGAGTCTCGAGCATATCTTCAAGCAAAAGGAATTGAATATGCGACAACGCCGATGGGTCGAACTCTTGAATGATTACGAATACGTGATCAAATACCATCCGGGCAAAGCCAATGTTGTGGCCGACGCCCTCAGTCGGAAGGATACTATACCGAAGCGTGTACGTGCGTTACAGCTTACCATCCAATCTAACCTTCCCGCTCACATTCGAGATGCTCAGGTTGAAGCATTGAAGGCAGAGAACATCAGGGCTGAGTCCCTACGAGGATCGAGGCAACAACTAGAACAAAGGGAAAACGGCGCCTACTATGTTAACGGACGCATCTGGGTTCCACTGTATGGAGACTTACGCGAGCTTGTGATGGATGAAGCACATAAGTCTCGATATTCAGTACATCCTGGTTCGGATAAGATGTCCCACGACCTAAAGACTACATACTGGTGGCCTGGTATGAAAGCCAGCATAGCAACCTACGTCAGTAAATGCTTGACTTGTGCTAGGGTCAAGGTCGAATACCAGAAACCATCAGGCCCACTTCAACAACTAGAGATACCTAAATGGAAATGGGAGCAAATTTCCATGGATTTCGTTACTGGCCTGCCTAGATCTCAACGCGGTAATGATACCATTTGGGTGATCGTGGATCGACTAACCAAGTCTGCACATTTTCTGGCCATCAAGGAAACGGATAAGTTTTCTACTCTAGCAGACATCTACCTAAAAGAAGTGGTATCAAGGCACGGAGTGCCCACCTCCATCATTTCCGATCATGACGCTCGTTTTACTTCGGAACTGTGGCAAGCCATGCACAAGTCTTTTGGCTCACGTTTAGATATGAGCACCGCTTATCACCCACAGACGGATGGGCAATCTGAACGCACCATCCAAACCATTGAAGACATGTTTCGGGCATGTGTAATCGACTTTGGTAATGGCTGGGAAAAGCATCTCCCGTTAGTGGAGTTTTCATATAACAACAGTTACCACACCAGCATCCAGGCCGCTCCATTCGAGGCATTATATGGACGGAAGTGCCGATCACCTCTTTGTTGGGCAGAAGTTGGTGACAGTCAAATCACTGGCCCAGAACTCGTAGTAGATACAACCAAGAAGATTTCTCAGATACGACAACGAATGGCGGCAGCTCGCGACCGTCAGAAAAGCTAAGCTGATAAGCGAAGGAAGCCACTCGAGTTCCAGATTGGGGATCAAGTGCTACTTAAAGTCTCACCTTGGAAAGGTGTGGTTCGTTTTGGCAAACGAGGCAAGCTCAATCCGCGTTATGTCGGACCGTTCGAGATCATTGAGAAAATTCGCAAAGTCGCTTACAGGTTGAATCTACCTGAAGAACTCAGTGGAGTTCACAACGTATTCCACGTGTCAAATCTAAAGAAGTGCCTGTCAGATGAGACCCTCATAGTTCCTCTCAAGGAGCTCACTATCGACGACCAGCTGCGATTCGTCGAGGAACCAGTAGAGATTACGGATCAAGACATTAAGATTCTCAAGCACACCAGAATACCTCTCGTCCGAGTTCGTTGGAATCCCGTTGTGGCCCAGAGTACACATGGGAACGAGAAGACCAAATGAAGCTCAAGTATCCCCAGCTGTTTAAGAAAAATGCAACCACTACTGAGGCTGAAGCTACTGCAGAATTTCGGGACGAAATTCCAAATCAACTGGGGGATGATGTGACACCCCAGGAAAACCAGGAAACCAACGCAACACAACTAGCTTCCTCAGTAACCACGAGCTAAATTTCGGGAAGAAATTTTCTTAACAGGGGGAGAATGTGACAACCCTCAAAATTCCATGTATTCCGTACAATTTATTAATGATAATTAAAGTGACGACTGTGTGGAATTACTTAACTGCTCTCTGCTTACTGTGTTATACTTACATGTACTTGTTAACATACTAATAGTGTACAGAAAAGTCATTAAATAGTCCTGTGTGCTTTCCAGAGTGTTGAAAAGTAAAAACGTTACAAAAATATATATGTAGGACACTTTACGGATTAATTAAGCACTTTAATGGAACAACACCGAACCGAAGAATCGGACTTTACCCGGAACACTAAAATAATGCTAGAAGCATTGTTCCTATTTTTCTGAGCTAGTTAGGGTCCCCGAACACCCTAACACACTATATATTATATAACCCACCATAACACACTAACTATACCAATTGAAATCTAACTAAAATAGTAACCACCCATTGAAACTATTGGTAAATGAAATCGTGTCCTCCTTGAATTGATTAGACAATCATATATAGTACAATGATCTCCTATAATTATGGAGATAATTTCTACAATTTGAGACAGTTACAAATTTACTAAATATACACATATTAATACGCCCCCGCAGTTGAAATGTCGGGTGGTCCGATGTTGAGATTGGATCGAAAGTCTTCAAACAGAATGCGAGGAAGTCCCTTGGTGAAGATGTCTGCAATCTGGTGTCTAGACGGAACATGTAAAACTCGAATGTGTCCACGACGCACCTGTTCACGAACAAAATGAATGTCGAGCTCAATATGTTTAGTGCGTTGATGTTGAACAGGGTTGCCAGACAGATAGACTGCACTAACATTATCGCAGTAAACGAGAGTGGCCCGAGAAAGAGGATGACGAAGCTCAAGCAACAGACTACGAAGCCAACAAATGTCTGCCACAACATTTGCAACCCCCTGATATTCAGCTTCAGCACTAGATCTCGAGACAGTAGACTGGCGTTTGGATGACCAGGAGATGAGATTGTCACCCAAGTAGACACAATAACCAGACGTGGAGCGGCGAGTATCCGAACAACCAGCCCAATCAGCATCCGTGTAAGCCACTAAAGAGAGATGAGGAACAGGGCCAAGGAGCAGCCCGTGATCAGAAGTGCCCTGAAGATAATGAATTATACGTTTTAAGGCATTCCAGTGATCATGTCTGGGGTCATGCATGTGCATACAGATTTGTTGCACAACGTAGGAAATATCTGGTCTAGTGAATGTGAGATACTGTAATGCTCCTGCAAGGCTACGATAGGTAGCAGGATCATCATGAGGTGGTCCTGAGTCAGTAGGTAATTTGGACTGAGTGTCAACCGGCGTTGCAACCGGTTTGCAAGAGTCCATGGCAGCCCGATGAATGATGTCCTGAACGTATGCCTGCTGAGAGAGAAACATCTTGTCGCCAGTTCTGGTGACCTGAATACCTAGAAAGTATGAGAGAGGGACTAAGTCTTTCATTGCAAATTCGCCGGACAATGTGTTCAATAACCGCATACGAAGGGCCTTAGTGGACGTTGTAAGAATGATGTCGTCCACATAAATAAGGAGATAGGCAATATCAGACCCATGATTATATATAAATAACGAGTTGTCGGATTTGCTCTGTTGGAACCCATGTATGGTGACAAAGTCTGTGAATCTCTGGTACCAGGCCCGAGGGGCCAGCTTGAGCCCGTATAAAGACTTGTTAAGACGGCATACATAATCGGGGAAGTCTTTGTGACGAAAACCCAAAGGTTGATGCATATAGACTGTTTCTGCCAGGTTTCCATGAAGAAACGCATTCGTGACGTCCAACTGATGAATGGGCCACGACTTGGAGAGGGCCAAAGATAATACAAGCCGAATGGTAGAAGGTTTTACCACCGGGCTAAATGTTTCTCCACAGTCAATGCCCGTCTGATGTTTACGACCATCACATACTAAACGAGCTTTATAACGCTCCAAACTTCCATCAGACCTGAATTTATGTTTAAATAACCACAAGCAACGAATAATATTCATATCAGGTGTCCTAGGTACAAGCTCCCAGGTCTTATTTTTAATAAGTGCACTAAATTCGTTGGTCATGGCAGCATGCCATTCTGGAGTGGACAAAGCAACCTGTGGGGTTTTCGGGAGGGGTGCAATGGTGGAAGTATGGAGATTAAAGTGTTGTTTAGGTTTGTGAATACCGCTCATAGAGCGGGTGTGAATGGTTCGAGGAGGGGGAGGAGGAGGGGGAGAGGGTGGATGAAGGGGAGCTGATGGGCCGGAAGTAGACGTGGGAATTGTTTGTTGGGTTGGGCTGGAATGTGGATCTGGTATAGAGGAAGTGGTGGGTTCGTGATATGGAGAGGGAGCTGGGCCGGTGTTTTGGGCCTGTGTAGCGGGCTGGGGATGCAGATGGTGAGGTTGGAGTGGGGGTGAGGAGATGTTGGGCGGACTGTTAGTTTGTGGGCCGAGGGGTTGGGAAGGAGTTGGGCCAGTAGGGTGTTGAGCGGAAGCAGTGGTGGAGGAGTGTGGTGGTCTAGTACGTTTGTTTTGTAGGTATTCCCAAACAAGGGGGCTAATAGTTGGGTTAAGGAACTCATACGAGGGTGGGTTGGTGGGTGTTTGGATGGCATAGGGAAATATAGTTTCTTCAAAGTGTACATGGCGGGAAATAATAAGTTGGTGAGTGGTGAGATCAAGACACTTGTACCCACGATGATTGTTAGGGTAGCCAAGAAAAACACAAGGGTGAGAACGAAAGTTGAGCTTGTGGATTTTAGTGGAAGGTGTAAGAGGGTAGCAAAGGCATCCGAAGGTACGAAGGTGTTCATACTCCGATGTGCAATTATAAAGGAGAGAAGTGAGAGATTTGAAGTTGTGAAGTTTGCTGGGTAAGATGTTGAGGAGGTAGGTGGCAGTTTCAAGGGCATGATGCCAAAGGTTAGGGGGTAGAGAAGCTTGGGCAAGAAGAGTGCGAATCATGTTATTAATGGTGCGGATTTTGCGTTCCGCTTTACCATTTTGAGAAGATGTATAGGGACATGAAAAACGAAATTGCATGCCATTATGATTGCAAAAGTTGTAGAACTGTTGATTTGCATATTCTTTACCATTGTCACATTGAAATTGTTTGATTTTACGTTCAAATTGAGTGTGGATTAAATTGTGAAAGGTGGTGAAGGTATGAAAGACATGAGATTTATTAGATAAGGGAAAAGTCCACAAGAAATTTGTAAAATCATCCAAAAACAAAATATAATATTTGTGACCCCCTGTACTGAGTATGGGAGAGGTCCACAAATCACTGTGAAAAATGTCAAATGCAGAACAAGTAGAATTAACGGAATCATAAAAGGGCAATTTAACACTTTTGCCAAAAACACAAGATTGACAAAGTGTATTATTAAGTTTTCCATAATCAATAAACGAAGAAAGTTTTAAAGACTGAAGCAAATTATTTCCAGGATGACCCAATCGTTGATGCCAGCGATCTTGAGAGACAGCAACAAAGGAGGATGGTTGGGTGGTCTTGAGTGGTAGAGGCTCAGTGAGCGGATAAAGATCGCCGGTGCTATTGCATCGTAGGATAGGAGCCCGAGTTTTGAGATCCTTCACAAGAAAGCCAAAAGGGTCAAATTCCACAGAAACTAAGTTGTCAGTGGTAAGGCGACGGACAGATATAAGATTTTTAATTATATTAGGTGCAAAAAGGACATTGTTCAGTTTAAGTGGTGGGTAGGGTGGTGGGAGGACTTGGTTGCCTTGTGCCACAACAGGTATAGATGTACCATTACCAACAATAATAAATTTATTAGTACACTTATTAAAGTTAGACGGAGAGTATATACCTTGCTGATTGGCAGAGTGCGAGGTGGCTCCAGTGTCCATGATGCCTTGATCTGGTGGGTTTAGCGCCAGAGAGTAAAGTGCCTGTTCAATATCTGTAGGAGAGTAATTGGTGTGATGGGCCTGATCAGGTCGTGGGCCAAGAATCCCTTGAGAAGTGTGTGTATTGGGCTTAGATGGGTAAGGGCAGGGGGTTTGGGCCACGTTGTTGGATTTAAGCATGCAGGCCCATTGTGCAGCAGTCCAATTACTTGGAAACACAATATAGGGGTGAGTTGGTGTGTTGGAGTTCTGTGAGGTGGAACAGTTTTGGGAATTAAATTGCCGGCCTCGGTCGCGGCCCCGACCAACACGAGGGCGGCCTTGGCTTCGGTCCGAGTTGGGTAAGGGAGCCAGCTGAGGTGATTGAGATGAGTAGGTTGAAGTGTTTGTGTGCAGGGCGGCAGCGGCCGATTGGGATCCCCGGGTTACTTGACGTTTCTTCTTGAGTTCTTCCTGATTCAAACGTGAACCGACTTCGCTGAAGGGGGGTAGCGGGTCACGGTTCTGAAGGACAGTTGAGATACTGTCGTATTGTTCCGTCAACCCGGTTAAAACCTGTAAAACAAGCATGCGGTTATTGACTGGAGAGCCCACGGCTGCGAGTTGATCGGAGAGCTGTTTGGCATGATCACAATAGTCACCCATTGAAGCAAAATTCTCAAGAGAAAGGTTGGCGAACTCTTGACCCAGAAAAATAGCACGAGTGTTCTGATTATCATTAAATTCATTCCCAACAGCCGTCCAAGCAGCAAGAGCAGTCTGGCCTGGTTGAATAATTATGCGAAGAAGAGGCTGCAAGATAGTAGCATAGATCCATTCTTTAACCAAAGCGTCCAGCCTAGTCCAGAGGTGTTCAGCAGAGATTGCGGCTGCGTCATCCTTGGCAGCAGCAGCAGTGTCAGAAGAAGATGTAGCGGGTTTGGCCGGCTTTTTGGGAGAAAGATGGTCTATGACTTCATACGCCTGACAGTGGACCTGAAAGAGAGTTTTCCAGGTACTGTAATGCGTAGAGTCCTTCTCAAGTAGGATGGGGATATGGGATTTGATATTAGTCACCGTGAGGGCTGGGTGAAGAGGGTTAGAATCCATGAGGGACAGATAGTGAGTGATCGGAGAGGATAAAGAAAGAAACGAAAACAGCCGGCAGAGAAGATGCAGCGGCGGCAGAGGGAGGGATTAGGGTTGGGATCGATTAATTAGGCTGATAAACAGATTAATAGAAACCCAACCCCATACCCCCCCCCATGTTGACGGTGACAAGGGGTGACCCACCCCTTGTCTTTCCTTGATTATTTTAATCCCTTATGTTGGAAGATATGGAGCATTATACATGTTGGACAATAAGGAAGTTTGGTCTATAAGTATACATGAGAGTTCATCATTCTCTTTCATCAACACTTCAACAAACTTCAACTTTCTCTCCCTCTACACCACCTCACGGCCGCCCCTTCTCCACCACACCACCACCACTTCCAACCATTGTTCAATCATTTCTCATACACCCAAAGGTGCAAGGAGCCATACAAACAAGCCCGGTGCTTTCGGAAGTGCAAGAACCTCTCTAGATTTCTTTTATCCACCACAATTACACCTTGTTTCTTCCCTAGCTTTGTGCTAGTAGTAAGTGTTCTAAATCTTCATCTTATTCTTGTTTTTGGTGGTTAATAGATGATTAAATGTTGAAATGTTTAAGAACACCCATGAACATAAACTAAAGTCTTGAACATATGGAATAAAAGATGGATAAAGAGAAGCTATGTGTGTAAATCTTGTAGATCTTGTGTTGTTATGATCATTTGATGTTGTTATGATTCTTGTTGATTTCCTGATGAGTTTGTTGATTAATATTGATGTTTGATGTTGTTGTAATCACTAAACATGTTAACGGAATCAATCGAACACAAGTTAGAAGGTTAAAAGCTGAAACAGAAAGCTGGTTGGTTTTTACAGCCAACTTCAGTTGGCTGTAACCAGACTGTAACTTAATGAAAAATGTATTTTCTGAAGTCTAGATTTATGTATTATGAAATACGGTTCTAATGGCACTGGAATCATAATTTTTGGACTTCGTTTACTATTTTTAAAGACTGGATTTGTAACAGCAGCTAAAGCTGAGTTTTTACAGCAATTAATGGGTGTTATATTTCCAGTCATAACTTGAAACCTGGGTAGGATTAGATCATGAAATTGGTACTGTAGATGGACACTGATGTCATAGTAATTGTCCCACTGGAATTTCGTCAATCCGACTTACAATGAATTTTTAGTGAATTATTCCGTGGACTGTAGTCAGAAAGTAATGAATCTGATTGCAGTCCGGAAAATGATTTTTTATAAAATATTAGCAATGAACTGGACCCTGATATTTTTACACAATAATATTTGGATCGTTTAAGATATTTTGTAAAAAGTTGGGTATTTTTAAAATAAGATAATTATTTTATTAAAATTCTCGAAAACAACCCAGTTTTGGATATTTAAGTTGAAACGACATAAGTGGTAATTTGCGTGTCTAAATGTCGAGTATGTTATTTGTGAATGATCTAACATGTCATATGTCAATGAATGTAATATGTGCAATATCGTATGCCTGTTCTTGAGTAGCTATAGGTGAAATGTTGATATGAGTATGAACTATTGATGTGATGCTTGTTATGTGATAGACGCGTGTAGGAACTTTGTGCTTATTTGAAGTCACTAATAAACTAAGTGGTAATCCTACTAGGACGTGATTGACCGACTTTGACTGTTAGCTATATTTGAGAATCTAACCGAGCAATGTTGGTGCATATTTGTGACAACAGCTTAGATTTGGTCTTTGGATATCTCGTAATTAGTTAAACGATAAACGGTTAGCGGGTTTAGCTTTGTATTAGTGAGATTATAGAGTTTGGGCTAAACTAAACCCACATTGGGTCATAGGGGACGAATTGGGCTTGCCCATGTAGTAAACCATAGCCCAACTTGTAAACCTTGTGTTATATAAACAAGGTTAGACATTAGGGTTGAGCTTAATCAGTCAATCAGCCAAAAACAGAATTTGTGAAGATTTTCGTGAGAGCTATAGTGCTTGGACGAATTTGAGAGAGTGTTAGGGTTTTGATTGATGGTAATCAGATTTGATAGATAATCAATAAAAACCTAGTTTGAAAGTGAATTGTTGTTTCTGTTTCTACACGTTTTCTGCTAATTCTGATCAAGAGGATTCCGCACTCTTGATTGGAAAGACGATTCTGTGAAGATCCATAACATCAAGGGGACCTACAATTGGTATCAGAGCGTTAGGCTCTTGATTGCTCGGTTCAGAATTGTTGCTGTAGAAACAGGGAGTGATTTCGATTTTTTTTGAAACCTGAAAATTAGGGTTTGCAAAATTTTCGAAATTTTTGTGTTGGTTGATAAAATTTTCGAAAATTTTTGGCAGTTTTGATCTTCTGTTTTGTTTGTTTAGTGTTTTGCAGGATTTCAGGATAGTTTCTGGTTGACTGTTTGAAGGATTTTGGCTAAAAAGGCTTGAAGATTCGAAGATTGTTTCTTCGTGTTCTTCGCATTCTTCGTTCTGTTTCTTGTTGATTTTCAAGAAATCACTTATATTTTGCTGTTTTGATTTTGCAGATTTGTGTTGGAGAGGAGATAAGATCTTTAAAATTTTTAAAAGATTGGATTTCCATACTGATTTGGCGAATTTGATTAAATTTGCTGACTGACCAGCGAAATTAATAAACCAGCAATTTGGGGTTTCATATCTCGATCATCGGCGAAATTAAATCCAATGGCGACTTTGGTAACCGTGTAAATATTCCACAGCGAAATTAACACGGTTTCGGCGACTTTACAAGTCGTCTTAATCGCGAACTTGTCAGAAAATTTAACATATCAGCAAAATTGAAGAAAGACTGGTCCAGCGAATTTAAATATTGGCCCAGTGAATTTAAGACATAAGCAGCGAAATTAACTGGGTAATCAGCGAATTTATCAGCAAAATTAAAAAGGTGGAACTGTCGTTGGCAAGCGTCGGAAAATTTTCGGTGTTTTGCAAATAGAATTTGATCCGTAGCTCGTTTGACATTATATATCATTGGACTCGTCTTTTCGAGACGATTCTAACGGTGTAATTTGGAAATCACTGTTTTTCGGAAAATTTTGTACGGCTTTACCAGTCTGTTATGTTTAAAATGTCGAACATGGCCAACTTGAATGCTCCTAAGATGATGAAGGTGGAGAACTATCTTACTTGGAAAAACAGCTTCAAATCCTTCATTAAATCTCAGGATGCAAGGATGTGGACTTGTATGATAGATGGATATGTTGCTCCTACACGTCATGTTGAAGGAAGAGTGAAAGTGATCTCTTATGACAAGATGGATGAATCTGAGAAACTTATGGTTAATGCTGAGAAGAAAGCTTTAGCAGTGATCAAGATGTCCTTGCCTGAGGGAATTAAACATACCATCAAGCACTGTGGGACTTCTTATGAGTTGTGGAAAGATTTAGAAAAACGTTATCAGAGTTCATCAAGACAGCGTGTAGGAGGTCATGCTTTAGATGAAGAAGCAGATGCTGTGAAAGAAGAAGGCTCAAATGATAGTAGTGTTCATCTGGAAGATAATAAGAAGGCTACTCAGGCATTCATGGCAGAGATAGTTGATGAGGCTGAAACTACCGTGAGTGATGCTGAATCTCAAGTGGAGAATGTTGAAGTAAAGGTGGATGCTGAAAAGGTTGTTGCTGATGAAACTACAGAAGTTCATGAGGAAGAGGTAAATTCTGTGTGTTTAAGATGTCGTGAACTACAGGGTGAGGTTGACAGATTGTCAGCTCAAAATCAAAGTCTGGTGAGCGAGATGTCTAGCATAAAAGAGTCAAACTTTTTTGCTAAAAGAAATGAATCTCTATACTTGAAGAAGATAAAAGGTTATGAAAGTGAAATCGAAGCTTTAACATGCAAATTAAACGAAAAACTTCAAGTAATAGACTTAGCTCACGAAATGATGGCTGAGAAAACAAAAGAGATTTCTGAAAAATGCAAAGAGTTGTCAGATGCACAACTCAAAATTATTGAACTTGAACAGAAACTAAGTCAATTCAGAGATTCGTCTTTTGTTATGAAACACATGATGGGTGGGTTAAAGAAGAGTAATGACAAGACCACTGTGGGCTTCCAGGGCTTTAATGAAGTCCCACCTCCTCTTAGTCATGACTATTCTTTCCTGCCTGGTGAAGATGAGCTAGCAGCCTATATATCAACTGCACCAAGTAGTTTCGGATCGACATCAAGTCAAGGTGAAGGGTCTGAGAATGGTGATGCTAGGAAGAACAATAACAGGGAATCTTTGAAAAAGAAAAATTCACCTCCTAAGAGCAAAAATCAAACTTTTGTTAAAAAGATTAATTTTGTTCAAGGTAGTGATATGAAAAATGAAACCGCTGTTATTGAAAAAGAATCAAATGTAGAGTTTGCTAAAAATAAGAGCATAGAAAAATCTGAAATTAAGCAAACTGAACAAAATTCTTCCAAGGGATCATCACCTTCTGATAAAGGATCTACCTCAGAGACTCCTGCTAAGAAGTCTTTGAAAAGGAGATCGTGCTTCCGGTGTCACATAAAGGGACATGTAGCTAGCTGCTGTCCTAACAAAAATAGTGAAGCACAAATGAGTGACAAACAAAGAGGGAAATTACCAGAGAAGAGTGGTAATAGTGAGGAGAAAGGTTCAAATTCTCCAAAGAAATCTGCTCCTAAGCAACCAGAGAAAGTTGCTGTTGGTGTGGATAAGGCTGAAAAAGGAACTCCACAAGTTCCTCGTTTTCAAAGAAATCAACAAAGATTTCAGCCTAGATCTCCACCAGGCAGATATCAGAGACCTAGAAGCAGTTCACCTAGAATGAACAATTTTAATTCAAATAATTTCAGAAGTCAAGGTCAATATCAAAATCGATACCAGAATAATGGTGGTCGAACTTTTTATAACAATGGCTTTAGAAATTATAACAATCAAGCTTCTTGGAATCAAAACTCAAGGTTTCAAAATCAAAATTTCCAAAGGTCAAATTGTCCAAATGTATATAGGAACCCTCAGGACCATAGACCTAGTGGAAATCAAAATCAAATTCCAACAGGTCTGAGATCCAAGACTCCAGTTGGGAGTAATGGATATTGGATGGATGTTCCAGTAGTTGGTGAATTTGGACGACCCAAGACCATTAAGGCTTGGGTCCCCCAATCTAACTAATTTCTTAAGTTAGTGTGTGCAGGAGCTGCTAAGGAGGATTATCAACTTATGTTGATATTGGCTGCTTCAGGCACATGAAGGGGGGTGTGAGATTGATGATTGATATATATTAAATGATTTAATTTGTGGTTCAAAGTGTTGAGTCGACACAGAGGATAACCTGGCAGATCTTTATACTAAAGCATTTGACAGGGCTCGCTTTGAACATTTAGTCGAACTCAACGGGATGAGGAATCCTGAATAACTGGTTTTTCATAAGAATTTTTTGTAAATAGTTTACTGTTTTCTTAAAAATCAAAAACACAAAAAAAATTGAAAAATCAAAAACATAAAAAAATAGAAAATCAAAACCGATATTTTACTGTGTGAAAAAGAAGAGATGATAGTACATCAGCAAGTTAGACTGTCACACTGAAACTGAATCATAAATTGCTTAAGTGTGATAGCAGCTTCATCATATGATGTACCAGTAGGCAAAAGCATGAAATAATCAACTTACCAATGTGATATAAACTTAAATGAACTGAATATGAGTGGGGAACATATCCGTGATGTATGGTTTAATGACCTTAATTCTTGTGTTGATAGATTGCCAAAATCTGAAGTTTTGGGTCTTTATATTGTTGTTTCAACTAGGGATATCTTGGCTGTCTGTCTGTTAAAACTAAAATTGTACATGACCCCAGGAAAGATAGTCACTTGGAATTAGCTCATTTCTATTTGAATGTCTGTATATTTCCCGATACACACAATTTTGATCTGATTCTGAAATCTTCTCTGAAAAAAGTCGTGTACCTCCTCTGCTGCATCCAGATATATGATGACCTGGAGGTGCTAGGCAACGACAGCTTCTGCTGCATCCAGATACATGCTGACCTAGCTGTACGTTGTCGCGCTATAGATCTAATACACCCGAAAGAGGCCCTCAAGTGCCCAAAAGAAACCCAAGAAACCAATATCAAACTGAGAAAATCTCATTTGATCTGTATATTATACCATCTCTACTAAAGATCTATTCTGTTCTCTTCTCAACCTATTCCCAGTTAAGATTTCAGAACTCTGGATTGGACTTGTGAAATATGTGGTAAGGAAGATACTTGCATGATAGAGTGTGTTGTTTATATTTCCATGATTTGATTAGTATTTGTTTGGGTGTTCATTGTTAAGCAATTAAAACATGATAAAACAGATTATATGCAGACCTAGACACAGTCCGGATATCTTAAAGGATGACATCAGTATACTCACCTACTACGATGAATCTTTGTGCATACCTTGATCGCGGGGGTATATCCTTTTGTGGGACACGCTGGTATTTCAGTAAATAAAATTACCTTAACGTATCATACGGTAATGGTACTTGAAATGTTCATGCATTTTGTTTAAGTGGACAAACATACTGGTAATCGTCTTGAACTGCTTTTCACGAAAAATTAAATACAGAATTATCTAATTGTGTGAAACAGTTTGCTTGTGCTGATATGATCTTCTTACCAGTGATTCTCACAAAAATAGAGTGTTTATTGTTTTTGTTATTTACTTGCTTTCAGAAAATTATAAAAATCCAAAAATAGTGTCTTTTTCTGTTTAAAATTCTTAACGTACGGAAAACTGTTATTCGTGGACGAATTGTTACTGATAGGGGGAGACTGTGTTAGAAAGTGAGTTCAAAATTTTCAATCAGGCAGGTTCTTGTGTGTTGAATGAAAAGTTTTGCGTGTTGATGATAAGTTGAAAAAGCTTAATCTGTGATACAGTTTAACTATCTCTTGAAAAATAACAATTTATTTAACCTTGTTGAAAAATTCTTATGGTTTCTCGAGATGTTTGTTTTATAGTATACAGATTGAAGCAGTATGTTGCTGAGAAGTTGCTGTGAAGTGTGAAGATGAGAGTTTGATTGGATGCATGTTAGAACCTCCTTTCTATATTGCAGACAACGTTGAAGAGTTTGAAGATTGCTGTGCAAATGCTGAACTGGAGTTTACTCAAACGCTAACGTGTTGAAGATTTGGTGATTGGATGCATCAGCTTAGGGGGAGTCTGTTGCTGACAGAAGCTGTTGAAGCTGAAGCTATCCAAAGACCAAAGACAGTGCAAGATTGCAAGAAGACCGAAGACAAAGTTTTGACTCAAGACAAAGTTTTTATGAAGCTATTGTCAAGGGGGAGTTTGTTGGTGCATATTTGTGATAACAGCTTAGATTTGGTCTTTGGATATCTCGTAATTAGTTAAACGATAAACGGTTAGCGGGTTTAGCTTTGTATTAGTGAGATTATAGAGTTTGGGCTAAACTAAACCCACATTGGGTCATAGGGGACGAATTGGGCTTGCCCATGTAGTAAACCCTAGCCCAACTTGTAAACCTTGTGTTATATAAACAAGGTTAGACATTAGGGTTGAGGTTAATCAGTCAATCAGCCAAAAACAGAATTTGTGAAGATTTTCGTGAGAGCTATAGTGCTTGGACGAATTTGAGAGAGTGTTAGGGTTTTGATTGATTGTAATTAGATTTGATAGATAGTCAATAAAAACCTAGTTTGAAAGTGAATTGTTGTTTCTGTTTCTACACGTTTTCTGCTAATTCTGATCAAGAGGATTCCGCACTCTTGATTGGAAAGACGATTCTGTGAAGATCCATAATATCAAGGGGACCTACAAGCAAACCGAGGTGAGTTCACACACTTTCTAAGGCATGGGATTCCCGGTGGTTCGGGAATGGGTTAAAGAATTTAAAACTGAATCTACACATCCTCCTTGGGTAGGATATGTACGACCATCCTCCATGGGTAGGATGCCAATATTAATCCTGCGTATTCTCCTTGGGTAGAACTACGTACGTTCGTCCTCCTTGGGTAGGACAACAACCTTAAAACCTACTAGACAAAACTCTATCATAAGTCCCTCATTTTTATATCGACTTAATCGCCGAGGCCAATGGCGAGCGGGTCATTAGTTAATAGCGCTATTAGGTTTAACAAACCTCTCACCGTGCCAGGTGGACGGGCGTGTATTAATGGACTATGGCAAACCGTCAGTGATGATAGACACTGACGTAGGGCACAACTTATTTGCGTTAGTAGTCGATATGGTACAGTCTAGTGGTTCACATGGGGAAGCCCCCACTAATCATGGATAAGGTTTGGGTAATAAGGAATGAACTAGTTAACTTTACTTTCCACTACGGGGTCACTCGCACGTCAATTACGCAAACGAAAGACAAACCACGTTTTCGGAAACAACTTAAAACTAAACAACCAAACGTGAACTCACTCAAATTTGTTGTTGACTCGTTGTTACATGCCTTACAGGTCGTTAAATGCTTGGGGCTTGCACGAGGAAGGAGTCGTTGTGGGATACGGACTATTATGCTCCGTGTTTAATATCTAAATCCTTTTGAACTTATTAAACTTACGCTTTAGACTTTAAACTTATGAACTATGGACTTATGTTTTTTTGTTTTACTTTTAATGCTTCCGCTGATTAATTCGAACTTAGTTAACTAGCTTTGGTCACCAATTGTATTGTGGTTGATTTTAATTACTTATTACGTTGTTCAATATGATTGGTGGCTCGATCCTGGTCATGTCACGCCTCCAAGCGTTGATACTCCACATGGTGGGTTTTGGGGGTGTGACAAGATTCTTTAAACTGCCTGTCCATGGCTTTAGTAACAGCATTGACAATTAACGCTTGAAGCTCCGCACCAGTTACGTTGATTCTAGTAGTATCCTGATTTTCTAGAGGATGACTGTTGACTTCTTCTGATTCTGCCATGTAGCTTGATTGCTACATAGAATAATGACAATAATTTATTCAGAAGTCTATAACAGAATTGTCATTCTCGACGATTCACTAACCACGGTATCAATAAACCATATTGGTTAATTTGTTAAGCATAATTATTCAGGATTTTTCATTATAATTATCCTTAGTTATAATTCATTAAAATACATTAGATTGGCACAAAAGGCCTAGTGACAAGGACAATCTTAAATTATAAGCCATGATCTTATAGGATCGAGGCATTAAGGCTTGAATATAGTTCATCACCTTTTCTTGACAGGGAGTCGTAGACTACAACTGTCTTTTGTCTAAAAGGACAATAAATATGGCTCGTAGGCACTTCATCACTAATGGATGATTAAATAATAAAAAAAAGAAAAGGGGAATTGGAAGAATCCAATATACGGATGACTTGTGTGATTTTATAAAATCACATTTGCAAGGAGTGTTAACATGTTTTCAGATGTTAACAAGGATTTGAATCTTAATAAGGTACTACCATCATGGCCCTATCTTAAAATGACACATGGGATAGGTTTTGCCTTTAAGATTTTGTTTAATATGTAATGGCAGATCAATTATAAGAGGGATGATATTTTGATTTATTTCATATATTTTATTCATGCATATAAAGACAAATGAATTTTTTAATTAAAATATTCCACTAAATTTAAAAAGGAGTACATAGATGCCCTAAACGAGACTTTAACAGAAATAACTTGCACACGCAGAGGCTAAACTGAAAATACAAGTCCTCACAGGGACTAGGTACATAAATAATTGTCCACACAGGGGCTTAATTGAAAATGAAAATTACAAAACAAATAAAAATAAGGAATTTCAATAATCCCTTTTGTTCTTCCCCTTGATTAAATCAGCCAAACCCTTAAGTAGACCCCGACAACTCCTACGCTCCCTCTAAACATCCCGCTCCACCTGATTCAGCCTCTGAAGGATCTCCTTCTGCTACGGCGGTTGGACAAGTGGGGGCTGCGGCTGCTGCTGCGGCTGGGACTGAAGAGGTGGTGGGTATTGATACCCATAAGCTGGGTACCCAGCCTGGTAGGAAGCTGCGTAGGGCCCTTCAGGATGAAGAGCATTGTAGTTTGCCGCTACGAGATACGGGTCAACATCGGGGGCATTGTAGTAGTTGTGGCCAGAATAAGCTGGCTGCTCAAAAGGGTTATACACCGCTGCACCGGCGTAAGAAGGTATTGGGTTATCAAAACCCACATGTGGTGCTGGTGGTGGTGCGACTGGCGGAGAGTCGACTTCTGAAACTGGGTTTGAAGGCCCACCCATCTGCGGGTCTTCATACAGTGGCGGGTAGTGACTGCCACTGGAGTGTTGGGGGGCGCTGAAGTGGAATCCCCCTTGCACGGACATCCGTGCTCCTGATCTCCTTCGCCTCGGTGGTTCTGGAGGCGGCTGCTGCTCTGGCGGCGGCGGTGGCGGTGGTGTGACCGCCTCAAAATGTGGGTCCTCTGAGGGGACCTGCTAGTGCGGTGAAGAATGGTGGGAAGGTGTAAACTCCCAGAGGTAAGTAGCCCATCTCTCAGCAAAACTGTCTGGAACCCTATATGGCGAACCGTGAAAAGACGATCTGTCTGAAATCTCTATGGGATGCGTGGGCGTCCCAGTAGGTGGCTCGGCAGGCTCTGGATCTGGATCTTCATCCATATCCATATCTTGGGCTCCAGGAAAGTGGTCCTCTGGTCCCAATGGGTTGTGGCCCATTGGTTCTTCAATCACGTTCGCCGGGTTGAACCGACTCTGAAAGTACGGGGTCGGGTCTTGAAATGCCCGCTGTGAACTCGACCGCTGCAGTGGAAGAAAGGAATGGTGAGAATCATTGGGCTCGTTTTCTGATTGTGGCCCAAAGGAGTGGTGATACGAGGGCGAACAGCTTAGCGAGACAGAACGCCTCGCGGGTTCCAAATATGTCCTCCAATATTCTTGAGGACTAGTGCTCATGGTTACTAAAGGAGTTCGCCGGTGTGATGGTCCGGCCTCGTGGTCATGACTGGTGAAAATTGGGGCTTTTCCGCCTCTTCCTCTTCCTCTAATACGCGGCGGCATTTTCTTGTTCCTGCTAACACAAACAAAAGAAATAACAAAGGAAAACAATAAAGGACAAAATAAAAGATTAGGATTAGTCCTAAGTCCTTTGCCTAGACTCGGAAGTCAAGGAATGTGCAACTGTGTCATTGAGATTAAATACAAAAGGCTAGTGTTTAATTCACTCAATCTTGGCTCTGATACCAACCTGTCAAACCCTGATATTTCCACGTATTACCGGTGGGCCCGGTGGGGAGTATCGTGACGTAGTTGATATCATCATAGTCAATTTATCACAGTTCAATGCACAGCGGAAGTCTAAAGTAATAATATTACAAACCGATTGAAAGTAACATGAATTAATACATAGCGGTTGTAAAGTGGATCCACAGGCGGATCAAAAAAAAAAGAAGTATTGTTCAACAGATTTAAAGTGATAAAACTAGCAAGACTCTTTATTTATTCACTCAGGAGTAGCCAGCCCATTTCGTATAGTACCTGCACTTAACCTTTTTGGAAAATACGTCAGTTTACACTGGTAAATAAAATTAACTGACTCTTTTTGAAAAGTGTTTATAAAATAGATTTAAATGCACAAAGCATAAAATTCTTTTATTACTTGGGACAATTATTTAAAATAATCTTGTATACAGTTTTACATGTTTGTCGTCCATTCAGTAGCCCGGGTTAGAAATACCGGGTTAAAGGTTAATTAACACACCACAAGTATATGCCCACAAGAGATGTGAGATACCGTTTATACATACGCAACTGTCAGGTGTATGCCTACACCCCGTGCTTAAGCCGTGGCCATTTAATAAATGAAACGATGATATCCAAGACATGGTCATTAACCCCCCAAAGGCATTGCATCAAGCAAAACAGATTAAAACGGGTTATGCATCTTTTTAATCACATTCCGATTGTACGATTTCATACCCCACCAAGCGATATTATTGTAATACCGTATCCCAAGCCCGTATAACGGAAAATAAGTTAAAAGTATTTACATGAGCAAAATACAAATTTATCTCAGCCGTATAACAATCAGCAAGTGCAAATATCTTTTATTGGGCTCCTAAATTTGGAACGAAGGTTTTAATAACCTATTAGATTCCTAACGGGTCTTGCTTAAGTTTAAACTTAGACTGGTTAGTTTTAAAGAAAGGTTTACGGGTTCAAAACGCAAGATTAAGCGAAGACCGGATTAGAATGTGATTTAGTTCCGACAAGTATGAAGAATTGTATAATATGGGTAAACTAAACACATTCTGGATTTTGAAGTGAAAACGATAAGGTTTGACCCATTTCGGTTAATTCATGCAAACTAGTTACATAAACCGCACCGAACGTGAAAAAATGCATAACGGGTAACCAAATGAGTCATGTACAGATTTCACAAGTTAATATGCCGTAAATATGTTGTGATATCAGTAGGATACCTTCCATTATGCCCAAAACAGATTTAATTTGAATTTAAGCCTCGTAGGGGTAATTTGGTCATTTTAAAGATTATAAAAGAGGTTAAATGACAATCTGAGGTTCTGGTCTAAAATGATCAGTAAAAATATTTATTTTTGCAAGTCATATCAGTAAGATATTGTATATATGTGAAATTTATCATTTATGGCCAAACTATGCACCGTAGGGGCATTTTGGTCATTTAACATAAGCTTTAAAGGTCGAATTTGGAAATCTGAGTTAAAAACTTTTACTTACTGTTAAAGTATAAAAATTTATTCATAACATCAGTAGGTAACAAGTCTTAGGTGCCAAATATGGTTTTAAACCGTGCTATGCGCCTAAATCGCATAAAAGTCGGTATTTGACGATATTCGGGTTAAATAAGGAAATCTGAGACTTTGAATAGCCTTTACTGTTTAAAATAATTTATTTACTGTATAAAATCAGTAGAAAAGGGTTTGATATGTAGAGTCAGTTAATTTTGACTAGATACTTTTATTTGCCATACATAACATTTGATTATACAATATATGATTTACATTTGATATTGTCTACACATAAACATTTTGACACTGGTTTACACAAGACATTTTGGTGGTTTATTTGGTAAGTGATTTAAATAACGAGGCGACGTGTAATATGATAAAAGCATGGTGGATATGCCGCTGATACTTCCTATATATAAGTGCTTTTATGATATTACATATCGTAACGTTATCTAAATCATTTCAACAAGACATGTTACATTTTATACAAATAACATATTTTCACAAGACATTGTTTTACAAATGACATATTTCATAGAAATTCATTTTTACTTGGTTATTTATTTAACCATGCATTATTCTTTTATATAATCTGATTTCTTATCGATTTGCGTATGATTCATAAAAGAAAACATTTTTATAAGGTTCATGACTACTTTTTGTTAAACATTCTTTTAACCTACAAGTCATGAATCCTTGATCAATAAAACCTATGTATCTCACAGGCATTTTTATGCTGACGTACCTATTTTCACATGTGTTTTTCAGGAGCTGATGCATAGGGTTGATCAAGATACACTTAGGCGGACTTGGGCCTTAGTGACAATAAAAGATGCAAGACTAGTTAATTATGTTATGTTTCTTTGTTTTTAAGACAATGTAACCTCTTTTAATTCAATAAAACAAAACTTCAATTATCATGTGTTGTGAAACAATGATTCTGTTACGACACTCCCCGATGTTTCCACCGCGGTTGTTGTTTTACGCGGTCGGGGTGTGACAGGTAATTTTTGAATACGTGAAATATAAAGACGGAAAGCAGTAAATAAATATATACAAAGACGCATAAACTAAAAGCAGTAAATAAATATTTATAGATATTCTTTTTGCGAGTTTCGAGGGTAAGAGAATCATATCAGTGTACGGTCACACCAAAACGCTCTTGTAGATCAATTAGTTAACATTAAGATAAGTATCCTATAATGATTATCGGTATTGTTGTCCACATAAGCTCAACTTATCAGATGTAATCATGGCGAGGGGAGACGATTAGTGTATGATTTATACTTACCGACCGATGTTCATCCACACACGACACATTCCCGTATCAAGGTATGCACGAGAGTTCATCTTACTGGTGAGTATACTATTTATCATCTGTTTTCAACGTATATGATGTGAGATACTCACTTATTTTTGGATGAATACAAGCCCTATGTGATAAAATCACTTATTGATGAGGAACTTGATATTCGATGCATGCGGGCACAGGAGCAAGTCCGTGAACAGGTTAGTACCATCGTATAGACAAAGAGACGAACTTGACTCCCGGATAAATGTGATATTTTATAACTTATTTTGGTACATGTGATTGTTGATCACTTATTGAGGTCGAATGCAATATGTACACGTATGTATAGTATCATGGAAGATCTAGACTTCGTCTCCGTTATATATCGGTAAAAGAAACAACCATGATACCCAGATGATAAACAGCATAAAGACCACCTATCTCAGAACCTCGGCAATCTCTCAAACGAAATTTCGGTACTAAGACCATATGCCAATGAGCGGTTCCCACACAGTCTTCAGTCGATTTAGGTTTATATCACCTTGCACACTTTAAAATGATTGTGAGCCTACCGATACGTCTTATATAGAGCTGCTTATCGTTTTTCATTTTAGGTTCAAAGAGGTTTGGCCAGACCACTGATGTACTATCATTTTCTCTTTTTCTCGCCAGGAAACTCATTTTTTCTCTATTGGTTTTGTGTTTTTTAAATTTTTCGATGTTTTTGGATTTTTAAAAATTTTTCAATGTTTTTGTATTTTTCGGATTTACCCCCCCTAAAATGCAAAAAGTACGAGAAATTAAGAAAACACAAACAAATATTTACAAAAATGATTTTCCGATGTTGGATTTACTCTGGCTTGACCTTAATGCCGTTTACCATTAGTAGATAGTCAAATCGTGATTTGTCAAATGCTTTGGTAAAAAGGTCGGCACGTTGGTCATCGGTGTGGACCTTAACAACATCGATAAGCTTTTTATCAAAGCAATCACGTATGAAGTGATACTTAATTTCGATGTGTTTGGTCTTTGAATGCTGCACAGGATTTCTAGTGATCTGTAAGGCAGCAGAATTATCAACAAAAATAGGAGTAGTTAGGAATTCAAAATCGTAGTCGCGCATTTGTTGTTGAATCCACAGGACTTGGGAGCAACAACTTGAGGCATCAATGTATTCAGCTTCGCATGTTGATGTAGCGACACAAGTCTGCTTCTTGTACTGTCATGTGACTAGGCAATTTCCTAAAAACTGACATCCAGCCGTTGTGGATTTGCCGTCGATTTTGCATCCGCCAAAATCAGAATCACTGAAAGCGATCAAGTCAAAGCTATCATTCCTAGGGTACCAGAGACCGGTGTCCGGGCATCCCTTCAAATAGCGAAAAATCCTTTTCACAGCTGCAAGATGTGAGGCCTTCGGGTTCACTTGATATCTGGCAAGCAGGCACGTTGGATACATTATGTCTGGTCTTGATGCTGTGAGGTACATAAGAGATC
Organism: Helianthus annuus; assembly: GCF_002127325.2. NCBI lineage: Eukaryota > Viridiplantae > Streptophyta > Magnoliopsida > Asterales > Asteraceae > Helianthus > Helianthus annuus. The sequence goes on from NC_035445.2 coordinate 72,349,253, forward strand.
CGATCACTGCGCGGTAGTATGAGGGGTTAACAACTTCACCCTTCAAGTCTGGATGAATTCCGTGATTTTGCTGAAGTGGGGTACCAATGGGCGATGTGTCGGACATCTGGAATCGGTTCAAGATGTCATTGACGTATTTAGTCTGATGGATGAATATCCCAGACTTTGTTTGTTGCACTTGTAGGCCCAAAAAGAAAGTCATTTCCTCCATGGCGCTCATCTCGAATTTCTCCTGCATAACACGCTCAAAGTTCCTACACAAAACATCGTTAGTAGAACCAAATATAATATCATCTACGTATACCTGTACCAATAAAAGATCTCCATCTTGTTCTTTGATGAAAAGAGTGCAATCGATAAGACCTCTTCAAAATCCATTCTCCAGCAGATAATTAGATAAGGTTGCATACCAAGCTCTCGGTGCTTGATGTAGACCATAGAGAGCTTTGTTGAGCAACCAAACCCGATCAGGGTGAATAGGATCTTCAAAACCTGGAGGCTGTTCGACGTACACCTCTTCTTCAACCACACCATGTAAGAATGCACTTTTCACGTCCATCTGGTAGACCTTGAATCCTTTGAAGGACGCACAGGCTAGAAAAATCCGAATAGCTTCCAGACGTGCAACCGGTGCATAAACTTTGTTGTAGTCGATCCCTTCAATCTGACGAAAACCTTGAGCGACTAATCTTGCCTTGTTTCGAATGACTACTCCACGGTCATCCTTTTTGCATTTATACACGCAACAGGTACCAATCTTCTTGTAATCATCAGGTTTATCAACGAGTTTTCAGACACCTAGCTTCTGGAATTGCTGCAGTTCTTCCTGCATAGCTTCCACCCAAGAATTATCTTTCAAAGCTTCTTTCCAAGATTTTGGTTCTTCCTGTGATACGTAACACGCAAAGGACCAATCATTCTGCAAACCCGATTCTCTAATTGCTGCATACAAGCCTGCATTGTTGTTGTTTCGCAACTGGTTTCTTGTTTGTACGCCACTTTGTATATTTCCAATGATGTTTTGTTGAGGATGGTTATTATGAATTCGTGTTTCTGGATTATCTGGAACTTGAATATTTGTACCCAGATTGTTGAAATTAAGATCAACAAATAAGTCAATACCCTGAACTGGCGAAATGGATGATGCAGCAGCTTCAGATGTTTTGGGGGCGTCCACTAGAGGTGTAGCCTCAGAAGTACCATGTACAGCTTCTTGGTCTGCATCGAGAAATTCATCATCCTCTTAAGATTCATTTAGTTTAGTAGCATCGTGAAAATCCTCATTGTCGAGAGCATTATTGTTCACTGAAGATGGTTCTAGATTGTTGACAATAATTGGACGAACCAACGGTGAATCCGTTGCATTGTCACGCTCGAAAAACATCTGTGCCGCAGCATCTACTGCAACTTCTTCAATATTGATCGAATTTAAAAAGTCATCGTACTCAAACATCCAAGGTTGACCAGGACATTTAACTGGCAATGTGTGCCTTTGTACTCTGACTTCAGACCATTCCTCGACCCTTTTTGTCTCTAGATTCCAGACTCTTAAGTTCGGGGTGGCATACCCAAGAAAGTATCCTTCAATTGGTTTTGCCCCAAACTTTCCATTCGGATCGATCATTGTGCAAGGAGCTCCAAACAGTTCAAGATATTGTAAATCTGGCATGAATGGAATTTTCACGATGTGTCTTTTTACTTTAAGGTCTTGTTGTGTCTTTTTACTGGGTTCAGTGTGTAACAGGCAGAGGCCACAGCTTCACTCCAGAATGGAATGGGCAACTGGGACTCTACCAACATAGTCCTAGCAGTTTCGATCAATGTACGGTTTTTACGCTCAGGGACGCCATTCTGTTGAGGAGTGTAACTTGCATTGAATTAACGAAGAATACCTTTGGATGTACAAAACTCCGCCATTGTTGTTCCATTGTTGTTGCGTATCCGTCTAACTTTCAAAGTTTACAAATTATCAATCGTTGTGATCAAGTTTTTGATAATTCCGAAAGTGTCACTCTTGTGTGCCATAAATGCTACCCAAGAAAATCTTGAATAATCATCAGTCACCACTAGGCAGTACTGATCATTCCTGATGCTTTTATTCTTGAAAGGACCAAACAAATCCATGTGTAAACGTTCAAGCGGAACTGCCACGGTGTTAATCTTCTTTGTAGGGGGTGACTTCTTTCTTTGCTTTCTTTTCTGGCATGAAACACAGACGTCGTGAAGATGGAAATTCTTAACAGGAACACCAGTCACTAATTCATTCGACACCATGATTCATTTTTCTTAAATGAATGTGTCCCATCCGCCTGTGCCAAGAGATTGATTCCTTTTCTGTGGCTTTGGAAACGAAATAGGTTGCTTGTGCAAACGTTGTAATTGCTTGGCTCATATCAAGGACATACAAATCATTAATCCTTGGAGCAGATAAGAGAATCCAGTCTTTTGGAATCTTGAAGCCGGGTTTCAGCACATAACATCCATTTGCATCAAAGTGTACTGAAAACTTCTTATAAAAAATTTGTGAACCACTGAGAAGATTGTGATCAAGTTGTTGCACAAAGTTGATCTTATCAAAGCTTACAACTCCGTTGGATACCATTCCTTCACCAGTAATATATCCGCCTTTATCTCCAGCAAAAGCAACATAACCTCCTCTAATAGATTTAACGTCGTAGAGAAGCTTCATGTCGCCTGTCATGTGCCTGGATGCGCCACTATCAACAATACAAAGACTACTGATAGTTCCTCCTGGAACACCCTGAACATATACTCACATGATAAGTTGGAGATGGGGACCCAAGCCATTGTGGTCTTGGGTCTTCCATTTTCATCGACAAAAGTTACTTCAACTTTTCGATGGTTTGGAAATTGTGATGTTCCCCCTGAATTCGTGTCCAATTTGGGTTTCCATGTCTGTTTTGTTTTACCAGTTTGATTGTTTAACACATTAACTTCGTTATTGTTTGAAGTTTTTGAAATTTCTGGTTTGACAGAGACATGTTGTTTTTGAACCACATCTGTTTTGATCGCCTTTTCAATTACCTTAACTTGTTGGCGTTTCTGTTTCTTTTCCCTTTCTTTTACAAGACGGGGATCTTGTTTTGGAGAAACAGATCGTTTTCGGTCATTTTGGTCACGGGGATCATCAACTTTGGCTTTTTGTTTATGAAGGTATGGACAATTCCGAATAATATTTCCAAATGTACCACATGAGAAACATAATCTTCGTTCTACAAACCCCGAAGTATCATGTGACTGTCTTGTTGATGAACTTTGTGATCCTAAGGTACTTGGTTTTGAACTGTTTTGTTCATTTCTTTTCAAAAATTTAACTTGATTGACATGATCTAAGTAAGATTTATTTGCAAAAGTTTCCAATATCCGTTCCCTTTGATCTTACAAAGTTCACCATTTGATTCTTCTTTTGGTTCTGTTCCTTTCGACCTTGAGTTGTGGATTTTTCTTTAGGTTTAGTGTGATTTTGCTGAATTTTCCTTGTTGGTAATTTCTGATTGCCATATTGTTTTCGAATTTCGGCCTTTGGAATCGGAGGACATTGTATTACCACAATTCGTGAGCGCGACTCTCCCAAAAACTTACTTGTCGAATCTTCAAAAACTTTGTCGATTAAAGATTGATTTACGTTTTTTGATCGGAAAGTCTTTGTTTGAATAGACTTTATCATCACCAACTAGAGTGTAAAGCAAATTCACACTCTCAGACTTTTGTGCAGAAGTGGACTCAACCTGAACAGTCTTAGCAGGTTTTGCGGGAGGATCACATAGAATGTGATTCTCGAGAGGTATGTCCTCTTCTTTGATAACCGCATCAGACTGTGCAGAGTTAGTATCATCGGATTCATCATCTGAAGAATCAGCATCCTCAACAATGACTGGAGGATCCTGATTTTGTTCAGCAGTTACATACGTATCTGCTGATACATCCGAATTTGGTGATACTTCATTTTTGTATCCAAGTCTGGTTGCAAATTCCTCAATGTCTAAAGGAACGGATTGCTCAAAATAAGTTATATTCTCCTCATCAGGCATTGCGTCATAATTGTGTCTAACAGGTGGTGGATATTTCTTATATCCAATGCACGTGAAATCCTTTTTCTCTTTCTGTATGTCAATGATGTGATCCAACACATACCTAGAGTTTGAATAACTATTTAACTTAAGCTGGATCGCCTGACTTTCACACTTAACACAGGCTAACTCTTTTTGCATGTCCTCAAGACGATTGATATAACAGGTTATGTCAGTTTGTTTTCTTGAAACCATTTTTGTTAGCTCGGTTTTATCTTCTTTTAAATTGTCAATCACCGTTTTAAACTCTTTTTCATGGTTTTCATAAAACATGTTAGCCTCTTTGCATTTCGAAAGATCCACTATCAACTTTTGATTGTGGATATATGTCACGTCATACTTGCTTTGCAAATCATCATATTTGCTTTGCAAGTCCGACAATTTATCACCTAAATTAACACATTTATCACATTTATCAAAAGTTGGATCATTGACACATACCTGGTTTGATGAACTGCCAACATTAGCCATAAAGGCTTAATAAAGAGAAGAAGAAGAATAAGCAGCTTTATCCACCAGAATTGATCTTCTGTCATTCCCTGCTGCAGCTTCTCCCAACAATTCATCAACATCTGCATCGACTGTCACACTTAATGTTTCATTCAAATAATCAACGCCTGAAGATCTGGTTTCCTCATCTGAGCTTCTACTATAACCAGAACTGTCTTCATCTTCAGATGATTCTCCACCACTGGCGGGAGATTCTCCACCACTGGCGTGCATTGGATCCTTGACAACCTCAGCAAAACAAGCTGATCCATCCTGATCACCACTTCCCAACTGAATCGACCAGTCACATCCTTCATCAACTTGTACCACCAGAGCCTGGTTGTTGTTTGATGCTCCTGCTTGACGAGGATTGTTCACATGCATCAACGTACGCTCGTTATTCCTGTTTTGATTCTGATTCTGCTGGTTGCCTTGATTCCTGAATGGATTCTGGTTCCCTTGCTGAGCTGGCTTTGTACATTCTCTCTTGAAGTGACCTTTTTCACCACAATTAAAGCACTTGACTGATTGTTTATCGAACCCATACTTGGTATCTTTCTTGCTTTCCAAGCTGGTTCTACCAGTCCTTTCCATGAAGTCTTTAGCTCGCCTAACCGCACTAGCAAAAGCCCATTTGATGTCCATCATATCCATTTCCTCCTTATCAATCTGCTGATAATCTTCCTGCATCAGATTGATGTTCCCAATCTGCCCTGCTACTAACCCACAGTATGCGCTCACCAAAGTGTTCAGCAGCTCCATATGTTCTTTAGCTACTTCAACACTTACTTTCGAGAAATTTGAAGTGTCGAGCCAAACTGTATTTGGATTAGATGACTGACCAGCAGATGAAGTGCTTCCATAACAAGCTTGTTGTGGAACTGGTAGTGGATTTCCGTACATATCTCTTGCTCCGATAGATTGATAGCTTTGCTTTGAGACTTCTGGTTGTGGATTTCCATACATGTCAGTATTTGAGACAAAAGCTGTTTGAGTTGAGGAAACTGGTAGTGGATTTCCGTACATATCTCTTGATACAAAGGCTGTTTGAAGCTGAGCATGTGGAGCAGGTCTTGCAGCAGTGCTAGAACCTCCACATTTTCCATAATACATATCAGGATTCTGTTGCACTGGAATCCTTTTGGCCTTCCTGATTTCTTCTTGATCTTTGTTCTCTAAGAGCTGAACGAAATCATTGATGTTTGTTGCAGCCAAAGTGCCATTGTATTTCAAGATTTCCAAGAAACCATTCCATTGAGCTGGTAATGCGTCGGCAAACTTGATGACAACTTCTTCTGGAGTCACTACTACCCCAAAGTTATTTAACTCAGTCAACAAGTGATAAAATCGACTTGTCAAGTCTCCCAATGATTCCCTTTCCATACATGTGAAGCCATCAAACTCCTTCTTGAGTAGATCATGTCATAATTTGCGTGACGCTTCTTCCTAGACCTCTCGTCTTTAATGTATCCCATAACCACTTAGTCGTCTTGAAGCTGACAAACTGATGATATATATCCTTGCTCAATGCTTGAGTTAGAATAGAAAAAGCTTTCTTTTCTAAATCATATTTCTTCTTCTCGTCTGCCGTAAGATCTGCAAATGTCACGGCAGTTGAAGCGGCAACATCAAGTGCTTGATCGAAATCTGTAGTAAAACATAACAACAATTCCGTGTTTTGCCCAAGAATATATGTATGGAATCTGTCTTCCCATCCAGGATATTCATTCATGTGCCTTAGCTTCGGTGGACGATTAATGCTTCCGGTTTCACTTTCGCTTAAAAGTATACTTTGAATACTTTGATTTTGATTGGAAACGAATGCCCATTGACTTATCGAAATTTGATTCGCTTGAGATGGAATAGGCGAAGATGCGGATGCGGGAGATTCGGCCCATGATGGCGATTAACCCTTGCTCGAATACTTGCTCTCCGTATTAGATGGAATACCCCACCAATCTGAACTCATTTTGGATGTATGATAATGAATACCTGCTCAAAAATCTCAAAACAAACTGTTAATATAATTTTACAAAGCTTCTGTTAAAAAGTTTGAAGTGAAACCCACGAAAAACTATGTTCTTTGCGAAAGACTCAAACTGACAAAGGGGGGTTTTTCGTAAATGACCAAATGACGAAACACTAAGGTTTTTCATAAAGGACAAAGTGACGAAAAATGGGGTTTTTCGTCTAGACCAATTTTGATGAAAGATGGTTCTTCGTTGACTAATGTGCACACACAACTTTATGGTTGATAAACCAACTTTCAAAGATCACCTTACTTTTGATCACATTTGTCAACAATTCATCATTTCAATGACAAACAATTCAAACAAGATAATAATGCAGTCTTCAAGCCTTCAAACGCTAAACCCAGAATAATGAAGAACTTCCGATGAGTTTATGAGTTTACCGGCCACTGGAAAAATTTCCGATCACAATTTTTGCACTGAAGTTCAATAAAAACCTTAAATTAACATGTGTGCATAAGATAATAACAAGGTTTTGTATGAACTAATAAGCAAAACAGCAAGGTTTTCAAGATATTTAAAAAGATTTTCCAGAAAATGCATTATCTTCAAACCCAAAAATCAAGAAAAACATATGAAAATCTTTGAAAACACAAGAAATCAACTTGGTTTTAACAAGGAATCGAGCCAAAGCACTGATACCACTTGTAGGTCCACCCGGAGGATCGAGTACAACCTATTCCCTGTTTTCCGATGAACCCAAGAGTGCGGAATCCAATCGGGTAAGTAAAACCAAGTAAAGAACACGAATACAAGTACAAGATTCACAGTTTAAAGTTCACTTGTATATATATTTCAGCAAAGTTTTAGTACACTGTTTACACAAGAAAAACCTCTCGACTCTCTGAAGTGTGTGCTCTCACAGTGTGTTCTTCTGTGGTGTATGCCTTCAGTCTGTTGTTTATATAACAAAACAAGTCGACGAACATCCTGCAGTTGACGAAGGATCCCAGACGAAGATCTGAGATTGACGAAGAATATATCCTTCGTCGTGTGGTCTTTGGCAAACAAACAAGTGACAAACCTCATCAATCTTCATCACACTCCCATATTCGACGAAGAATGTTCTTCTTTACAGGTTCTTCGTCCAGCATGTGTTATCGACGAAGAATGTTCTTTACCATGAGGTTCTTCGTCTCACATGTATTGCTGATTCTTCGTCGAGACCAAACAGCCAAACATGTTCTTCGTCAACTTCATATTAGGCTGGGTTCTTCGTCAAACATGCAGGTTCTTCGGCAGAATGCATGCAAGGTTCTCTGTGGAACCTTATACAACACTCTAATCATATAGATTCTTTGTGAAGGACTGCAATCTAGCAGATCATTAACGAACAGCAGCAACAGATAGCACAAACATCAAACAGATTGCATTCTGCATTTTATTACAACATGTACAAAGCCGAATGCGTTCCGAGTCACGACGGAGGAGATCGTGCTTCGGTCTTCAATTTGTAGATGAGCTGAACCAATACGAGTTGCATCCACAAAGTGTATCAACATTTTCCTAGATTGGACGCGAATGTGCTAAGCCGTGAACAACTTCGAATGCAAGGCTTTGCGGTCATGAACAAAGGGAACACTTGTAAAATCAAGTCCTGATTCCATGAACCACTTTTATCTAGGGAATGACAATCAAATCAAATACTAGAAGAAGAATTAAGAAAGGATAAACATAAAATGTTCACACAAGAACATGAGCAGACATATCATCCACACAAGAATGATTTTTTAGAATCCTATTTCCAGACACTATCATTGTTTATTTGTTTAAATCAATTCTATGTTCTAGAAATCTGATTTCTATCATATTATGCAGATGATGTTTAATACGTTAGTTTAGAGGATATTTATCTCATAGATATAGATAGAATGCCTTTGTACCATAATGGACATTTTATCAAATGCAAGAAACCATAAATATTAATCAAATATTCAAATGCACAATGAAAATTTGTCCAAAACTCAAAAGCGTAAAAATGAAACAATGTTTTAAGACAACCAAAAAGATATTGCTCATGATTTGAAAGCATAATAAACTATTAATGTGCTTTCGCTGCAATCTCTCAGACTGCATTACTCTACCTCCTCAATGTATTCCTCTTCCCGCAAATCATAAATGTGAAAAACACATTTTAGCGTCAATACACTAAAGATTTGATGAAAAGCAAATAACAAAAATATTGTATATACCTCAAAAACTATCCCAGAAGAATCAGTCTTTATTAGCTTGGCAATCTTCTTTGTGCAATTCTAGTGCCCTTCTTTGCCACAATAGTAATAGATGTCATCATTGTAGCTTAAGCCCCTTTTCTTGCCTTGGCTTGGCTTGAGGTTTGTGGTCTTGATGTATTCTTGGGTTTCAGCTTTCCCTTAGCTGATACTAGCATATCTCGCAGCTCAGCTATAGTCCCTCCATAGACATTCTTGTTGTAGCCTTTTACGAACTCTTCATACTCAAGCGACAAGTATGGCAATATCATATCTATAGCCGTGTCTATGTGCATCGAGTATCCAAGCTTCTTAAGCCTGTTGATGTACCTTTCCATCTTGTACATGATCCTTGACATTATGCTCAAATTTCATTGGATGCTTCATTTCCTCGAGTATAGAAAAGTGCCAGTTTCTTTTGGCTTGATACCCTTCTTGCAATGCTAAGATCATATTTTAAGCATGCTTATACTCAATTTCATCTCATAAATTTCCAGGAAACTTGTCAAATAGACTTGATAGAATCAAATATTGGACCTTTTGGTGTCTTGATCTTATCTCCATGCTTTGGAAAGAATTTACCAAACCCAAATTTCCATACCAAAACCTCTAACCTCTTTCAAGCAACTAACATGTTTGACTCCATATAGACATAGAAAAGATGAATGTTTCGTGCTAGTGACAACGCAAGGTTATTAGTATGTTTTTAAGGATTCAGAAAACTCACTTTCAATATGGTATTCCTTACTTTGTGTCATTAACCAACACACACACACACCCTTGTTAATCCATAGTTTGTTTTTGTTAATTCCCCATCAAGGGGTTTGCTTTCCCCAAACACCACAAGAACCTTAGCCAATCATGGCCTTAAGCCACTTAATTTTCCCGCAAACTCATCAATTGGCTTCCTGACTTTCATCTTCAAAGACTCAAATTCACTCGTGAGGGTATGTAAGCGTGCCTTCTGAACCTGACAGGCACTGATGTGCTCTAAATTGTACATGATATATATATATATATATATATATATATATATATATATATATATATATATATATATATATATATATATATATATATTCCCTACACTTTTGAGTAGATAGAGGGTTATTTTTATTAAATTCTACTTGTATCTGGTTCATATTTAATGTTTAGTGATTTTAAGAGATAATGAGCTAAAATGAAATATTTTTACTAAACTATTCAAAACGAGCCAAAACAATTGTATAAACCTAAACTCAAGATAAAATAATAAACATATATATTAATGGTTAAATATACATAATATTAGTTTAGGAATTATTATTTTTAATTGATTAACTAATATAGTAAGTTATGGACTAAATTAACGTGTAAGTCATGACCCTAGATTATCTATACTATATAATAAAAGAAACCTGTTTTGGACAGTGTCAATCAATGAAAGCTTTTCCCCTTCCTCACCGGGTTATGAAAGTGGGCCATACGGTAGGTGATCCACGAACCCACGTCTTATTCAAAACAAAAATCATTATCCAAAACCCTAATTTCTCCAACTCCACCATCAATCTTCCTAAATCAAAACCCCTAAACACCTTCCCCTCAATCCTTCCTCATCCTCCAGCGACCGGCTATCATATTAACAAAAAATTAATCGCTGTTCAACATCGCTGCTACCAACTTCAAGCTATGTGAACATGTGAAGCATCACACGTTGCTCTTCAATTTTGCATACTTCTACTAACCAATTCTGCAGATCCGGGTAACTGATCTTTATACGATTGTTATGGTTACTCATTTTTTCTGAGATTGTTCCATTAGTTTTTTCTGAGATTGTTCTATTAGGTTAGATATGTGCTTGATTTGAGATAAACTTAAGTTAACGAAAGAACTAATATGGTTTTTGGGTTCGTTAAAGTATCAAATCCTGATTTTGTTGAGGCTTTGTTTTACAGTTTTTACCCCTTTCAGATTAAACACAAACCATCTCGAACCATTCATAAGTAAATGGGTTGAAAATGCTACCTCTGTGCACAGCCGACTATTCAATTTGAAGTCTTATAATGTGATTAGAATTAGTATTTATTTATCAATAATAATATAAATCTTTGTATAAGACCATATAGGATTTGTATGCGTCAAATAGATTTTGCATGACTCTTATTCGTCTGACCAGTTTATAACCTATATGAACCAATCCCGTTTTAGCTAATTTTTATTTGGCCCCTTTCAGATTAAACACAAACCATTTCGACCCATTCAGCGCTATGATGACCATACGGATGATTAAAGTCGTGTGACCATTCAGCACGTGGAGCGAATTAGCGAGCTGGTATGATACGAATCAAATTAATTTTTTTTTATTTCATATATGTGTTTACATGACTCTTATTCGTAAGATCCATGGAAAGAAGTAGGGCTCAAAATGTTATGGTATTACTTTTTCAATGATTTCAAATCAACAATTCTTTTATATTTTCTTAGTATTTAAAAAAAATATAATTATTGGTTTGTAAGTTGTAATGAAAGGTACACACACAAAGGTTCTACGGGATTCAAATATGATGCTACCATTCTTTTACCAGGATTGTTTTACAAGATTTGTTTGAACATGTGTAGCAGCTGTACATGTTAGATTTGTTTAAAATTAACTCATATTAAATGTATAATAAGTTGTTGCTGTTCTGTTACGATTTAATTAATGATGAAATTTTCAGCACAGATATCCCGATACAAAATCCTTGACTTTTGCAGACACACGCCTAAGGTTAAACGAGCTAATGGGCTACACCCTTGAGCTCAAACCGTCTCAAATTCCCCATGAACAAGCGGGTCGAGGTTTATTTGTAGATGCAGATGTTGGCTCAGTAATAGCACTCTACCCGTATCTTATAACCCGTTACCGTAGGACCATAATTACCATTACATCCCTGGATACTGAAGAGTCTATGCACAAAACCTGTATCTTATAACCCGTTACGACAGGACTATAATTAACGGTCAATTTCGGGGTACTGCTGGTGAAACTACTAAACAATGTAGAGGATAAAAATAGAATAAAGCATGCGGATATTTGACAATTGGTCACTATGCTGGAGATGTATGCATTCTATCTTAACCCATGTTCATAGTTATAATAGTATTCGTTGAAAATAGAAATATTTTTATTCTTTAGGTGCAATATCAGTTTGAACAGTTTATTGACAAAGAATAAAGAGTATGTGGTTTTCGAACTGAGGAGGTTGTTTCTGGAAGTTCTGGTACGTAGGATTCTCTCTATGTGCATAGATTTCTAATTCTTTATATGTCCTACTGGTATCATAAATATTGCAACCCTAAGGAAAGTGGTGTGACTTAACAAATGTGAAATTCTATTCAACAATCACAAAATAATGTATTTTGGTAGACCCAAATCAGTATAACTAAAAATATGTAATGCTAGGAGACTTAACCAGCTTTATACTAAACCATGTAGATTGATCATCACGAGTTTGGTGTTTTAGTTGTCTTTATGTTTTGATCATTATGACACCATTTTAAAAATGAATCGATCAATTTGGGTTATGTTTAATCTATATTTATCTAAAAGGTTAAACGAGTAGAACAAGATAAAAAATAGCTTTGTAGAGCAAAAGGGTTGAACGGATCAGAAGTGGCTAAATTGTATTTTAGTTACATAAATCCTATTAAATATTATATTTAGAGTTAATAAGTTTAAATTTTGTTACCGTGTTTGAGTCAACTCAATCCGTCCATTTTGCCATCTCTTTTTGTTTTAATTTGACATACACACTTAAGGGAGTAGGTGTGTTGACTTGGATTGTAATCTCATTTTGAAGAATGGTTGTTCATTATCTGGAACATGCTTGTGTAAGATGATGTATAAATGAGTAGCGAGTTTATTGTCAATTATTTATCAATAAAGTAATGAACATCTCTATTGTTTTCAGGGGATAGTCTTGAATGATATGTGGTGCCATAAGCAAAAACCTTCAGGATGCAGATTTTGTGAACCCTTAACAAATCCATGTGCTGGTAAGATAGATTTTAGCAAAAAGACCAGAACGACACTTAAGTTGAATCATTGAAAACTAAGTGGAAGATAACAGGGTCAGATAAAGATGCACACATCTTGACAAAAATTATTCTCTATTTTTGTCTCCTACCTTCGTACTCCTGATTGTCTAAAAGATTGCATCTTATTAAATCATCAAACTTACAACATACTTAGACCTCTAACTTGATAGTGTATAAGTGTATTCTAAATGGAATTAGTTGTAATTTGGATACTTATAATTAGTTTATGTATCTTTCAGGTGTAATATTCATTTTTTTCCTTTTTGAAGAATTAAATGGAATATGCAGTCTTTACAAGATCATGTGCTACGGAAGTTGGGCAAATTGGAGAACCAACTATAAGAGAAATTGGTCATGGTACACTTGCAACGGATTGAAAGTTGAGCAAAATCTATTTTTACTATGTATACAAATAAGTATTTAGAGATTTGTGAGTTATAATTGTAACTTGTCATTTCTTATTATTGTATGCAATATATGTAATTTCGGTCATAAAAAGTATGTATGTTCAGATTTATGAATTATATCGTTTTCCTTTATATAATTCGTGTATACACGGGTTTATAACTTAGAATATCCTATGTATTTTTAAGTTTTTTAGTGATATTGTTTCATTTTATTATTATCAAATTCAAATAAATTTGAAGCATTTTTATTTGTGAAACCGCGTGTACACGCGGGCTCTAACCTAGTATTATAATGATCTTCAATTAAAAAAAACAATTTTTGTATGAACAATTCATTATTAAGGTGAAATAAATTGAAAAATTAAATGAGATATTAATGACATGTTCTATTCATACGTGTAGGCATGTGATGAATTAAAAGTTAATTCTATTTGAAGGACTCGTGAGTTTTAAAGAAAGAAAAGAAACATGTTCATGCGCCATCCATGTTCATGCGAGATATATTGTTGTTGTTTTTAGGCTGTAGAGCATCACAGAGGAAGCCCAATTCACCTTAGCAACTTGCTACATGACCCAGTTCGCTTGTAGCAATACACCATAAGCCCAACGTCGTGATTATTTATATTGTGGTCCGATTATAATATTAAAGGAGAATATGACTTCCTACGGGAATTTAACAACTATTTTATATATACCCACACAATAGATCGCAAAAAAAAGGAGACGATGGTTTTGACACGGGGAGGCAGACGAATTGAAAAGAGAGACCAGACGGCAGAAAACAGAAGGCATTCAAGGGACGATCGAAGTGTTTCAAAAGAGAGGAAAGCTTGTGATTGAAGAACGTAATGAAAGTTTATAGCTTGTTTAGTTAGACTTGTCTATTGATTCAGTTTTTATTTAAACTTGAGTATTATATACATTGTTTTCTAAATCCGTTTGCTTTTTTTATTTGTGTTTCGATTATCTCAATGCTCGGCTAAATTCTTTGTTGCTACCTAGGCTATGGATAATTGTTAATTTTACTTGTGGTGAGTGTTCTAATCTAGGTTCTAATGTATGTGTATATTTAATAATTAATGGTTTATATTTGATCCACATTTTCTTGGTTAAAATTGATTGTGTATTGATTAAAGCGACGGTTAGGTGATTTCATTAAATCTGTGTTTTCGGCTAAATCTCATGGTTGCTAGACGTAGTAAACCCTACGAACAAACTAATAAACTATTCGGTAATTAAATATTCTACCGTCTTTGAGACCGAGAGGAGATTAGATGTCAGGTTGTCTTAATCATTAGACAGGTTAGGTGTTAATTGGACGAGAGTGAATTACCCTAGGTTTTCTTGTGATTTTTAGCAACCCGTGTTAGAACCTGATTAAAATCACCACCCCGTGCATCCCTTACACTTCCCGGATGTAGCGTTTCTTGTGAGACCGAGAGGTATTCTAGATTTACGGTACTATAACCTAGTTAGAGAGACCGAGAGGTGATCTGACATTTACCAGTGAGTTTATACACTCTTAACCCTAGATTGTGACCTGTTTGGAGAATGATCTACCGGCCAGTTTAGGTCTTGTTTAGTGAACCTTAAGATCCCGGTAGCCAAAACTTAGTTATTCCATTCCGAGAGTCATGGGTGAGTTAACATGCATCTTGCCTAGGTAGCTACTTTTCCATCATCTGACTGCACCCAAATCTGCTATTCGTGCTTTGTTTTTGTATTTGTTTTTTTTTTGTTTGCTTTCTTATTTGATAAAATCTAAAAATCTATCCCGAGAGTCGTATTTTTTTGTTTAGTGTCGAGAGTCGCGCCATTGTGTCCACGGATTGATACTCGGTCTTACCAACTTGACTACATAAAGACCGGTGCACTTGCCGATTGTGTGTAATTAAGCTAGTTTGACCATTTAATTTGGTGTTTCAAAAATATATTAAACATTTTACACATCAAGTTGCACCCACATATCTCGTCCTTAAAGACTTCCAAATCTTATTCGATGCCTTCTTCTTTGCCACCTGCAACAAGACGTCTTCTAGAATTGCTTGAAAGATGAACGCTCGAGTTGTTTTGTTCTTCTTTTCATTTTCTACGACACCAACCGGTAGCTCAATGGACTCTCACAAACCTTGAGCGTCCATAACGGCCTCCATTGTTATCACCCATGTGGTGTAGTTAATCGCGCTTAAGGTCGGGATCTTTAATGACACATAATTGATTTCTTTCGGGATTGACAAGGTTGTAACAACAACACTCATGGTGTTTAATGTCACACCGTCAAATTCCACATGCGGAGTATTACCGCGAGGCGTGTGACTGACCAGGATCCAGCCACCAATCATATTGAACATTCACAAATATAAAGCAATTTATCAAAATACGATTAGTGGCAACCAAAGTCCACTCTAAGTCTTAAGTTTTTAAACAATGTTAAGAGCAAATAGCGGAAGCATAGTTTCAACAGTTAAATCAAAAGTCCAAAGTTTAAATTTATTTGAAACCCGACACGGGTTAATGCAACTAGTGTACCATGAAACTGCAAGCTCATGCCATCACTGATTACCTGCAAAGTATGCAATAGGATATCAACATAAAGTTGGCGAGTTCACGAGGTATCCAGTTTTATTTTTCATAAAACTTATTATAGTTGTTAAGTTACTCATTTATATCATGCCATGGGGAGCTACCCCATATGTAAGCTACTAAACTGCGTAATACCGAATACTTAGCGACCGCACGTTTCCGTGATTTGCCCCGTTTGTCAATATCTATCATCATTGATTGTTTGCCAGAGCCATTAGTTCACGCCCGATCCTATCCAGGCACGGTGTGAGGTTGGTGAGACCTAATAGCGCTATCAACTAATAAACCCGTTCGCCAGGCCAGGCGACTAATCGGTATAGTAAATGGGGACTTCCAAGATAGATTTTCGTTTAGCACGCTTGTCACATCTAATATAAATAGTAATTAACCGATCGTCCCACTCAAGGGGAAAATGTTACCCGTATCCCATGCAAGAAGATAGTGTAGACTGTATTCCCACACAAGGGGAAAATGTTTATCGTTCCGTTTCCCAATCCACGGGAACGCATGCTTTTAAAATAAGGTAGTGAACTCACCTTGGTTTTCTCGGCAAGTTATTTACTCGTTAAATCAACTTTGGTCACTAACACCCTAATATAGTTTATAACGTCTAATTAGATTGTATACAAACATTTCACGTATTGATACTTATCACTAGTCAAGTAACACACAAATATAGATTTATTTCACTAGTCAAGTAACACACAAATATAGATTTATTTTGAGACTTGTTGTGACACTATGGTGTAGCATAAAGCATATCATCACATATTATCATACAACATTTGAGCCGTATAAGATCTATTTCACAAAAATTATTAGAACGACAATAACATGTGTTTATTATATGAGTTTTCAAGTGTGCGGTTTCACCCTTATAACCAGCCCACCAACGGTGTATGGCCCAATCACTTAGAAGCCCAAAAGAAATGCCTTGTGTGTCCATTACACAAGTGTGCGATCAAGTGCATGGTTGTACGACCAGGAAAATGTGCAACCAAATTCACCACAATTATGCATGTGCAGCTCATCCCCTTACCTTAAGTATTTTGTGAATGGCCTCCACCACCATTTATTGTGCGGGCCCCATTATACAATTTAAGTGTGTGATATGCATCTCCTCACTTGTATCCTAGGCATAGATATGTACATTACATGAAAACTCAGCATCAAATGTGATGAATGTCAGCCACACACATTTGAATTAAAAATAGATAAGACAAAAGTTCCTTTTTCATCATCCCTAAATCATTCAATAAAAACAAAAACCCAGATTCTTTCTATGAATCCCATGCTTATAGTTATAATTCATTTCATCGAATCATTTGTTTAAATCATCAGACTCGCACAATCGAAAACATGACTAGCAACAATCATCCTCATCATTTAAAGCAAACTAACACGGATTATCATAATCATCATTTCAAATATTATACGGAAATCGGTAGCATTCTCATCAATTGCTTAAAACATTCAACAGATATCGTCACTTAGAACCATAAATCAGAAAGCATCATCCTTTAACTTTCTAAAACAATTAATCAGATTCGAACACCAAGCATATGAGTGTCATGTGTGGGTCAGAACAGATTCATTTTCATCGAGTTCACCATTCAACGGAAAAGCAACATAATTTCGAGTAGTTTAACAGAAATCATCACTATTCACCTCATTTAAAGATAGTTACATGTACATCATATAACACTTAGTGATGGTAATACTCTAACCTGGATTTGAAGTGTTAACGGAATGAAAGCTGAGTAACGGAAAATGAAGTTCCGGTTAGCTAGACGTGAGCTGCCGTCAAATCGTCCCCTCGTTAGTTTGGAATTTCGTCCTGAAATTCAGCTGTAGCCTCAATGCTGGAAATGTTATTCGCAAACAACTGGGGATACTTGCGCATCATCTGGTCTTCCCATTCCCAGGTAAACTCTGGGCCATGACGCGAGTTCTAACGAACCCGAATAATACGTATCTTGCTGCCTTTAAGGGTTTTGAGCTCATGATCCATGATTTCAACCGGTTCTTCAACGAAACGTAACTGATCATCGATTGTGAGTTCCTTAAAAGGTACGATGAAGGATTCATCTGACAAACACTTCTTCAAATTCGATACATGTAATACGTTATGTACCACGCTCAGCTCTTCAGGCAGATTCAGTCTGTAAGCTACCTTACCGATTCTTTCGGTAATTTTGAAAGGTCCAACATATCGCGAATTAAGCTTGCCCCTTTTGCCAAAGTGCACCACACCCATCCAAGGTGAGACTTTTAGTAGAACCCAGTCCCCAACCTGGAATTCTAGCGGTTTCCTATGCTTATCAGCGTAGCTTTTCTGACGGTCTCGAGCCGCCGCCATGCGTTGTGTCACACCCCAACCGTTAGCGGAATCATCGGGATGTGGCATGATGCGAATAGGTTGCTCGAGAGAATCCATAACGACTAATTGTGACAATATTTAATAAGGTTCAATTTCTCATACAATCAAACAAACATTGCATAAAAACCGTAACGAATTTCAATAGTTTCTCAAGCAACAAAACAAAACGTAACAAAACTGGCAAGGAAATTTAGGCAGGTTTCTAAGATCCTAGATCATTTCCAGCAGTAAATCCATCAACCTGTCACATACGTTAAAATAAAAGTCAATACAATAATGTAAAGGTGAGTACACAAGTTTAGCATAAGTATAGTAATAAAGCGTTTACGCATAACCAGCATGTAACACGTAGAGAGGTGAATCAAGTAAGCTATCGACAATGATACAAGCTAACCAACATGACTGCGTAGTGGTGTATGCGCGATACGTGTTCACCACAGTGAGAACGCACATAAAGTAAGAGATCCTTAACAACCCCTAAGTATACAAGTGCTGAGTCCAAACTATAGTACTATCGTTGCTAGGGGTGGTAGGTGACGTGATGTCGTGGTCACAATCAAATTTAATCCAATTACTACTAAATAGATAGTGGCAAGTGGGTGTTGAACACAGGGAGTTTGTGGAATATGTGTTATTTGAAGTGTTTCTCTAAGTCAACGAAAATTAAACTAAATGCAATTAAAGTAAATTTCAAGAGTTGGATTGATTGAATTGATTTTAAAACTTAGATTAGTAATGTAATTGCAAAAATGGAAATTTGGTTTGTAAACAATTTAGAGACAAATGACTATCTTAAGTTTCTGGTTTGCTTCGACATTCATGCTAACATTCAACTAGAAAGAATCACATAGACATGATTCATGTATGATTACTTGTTGTGATGAAAGGGAACTAAGTACTCGGATTCCTAGAACGCGAGGTTGTTACCCGATGACCAATTAATCAATACCCAATCCTAATTCTACCTATGATATCTCGATTGCCAACGACACCAAGAACGTATAGTTTCAAACAAGATTAGCATACTAATTAACAATTTACAAACAAGCAATCACACACCATAACAAACAAATCATAAAGACGAGTTCATTATTCTAGAAATATGAAATCAAAGCACAAAGTCTTACACAAACCTTCAACCCAATATAGTCATCAAAAGTTTAGCCACACATGGCTTTGACAATTAGTTCAATGTTCATATGGATTAAAAACACTAACAAGATGTTTAGAAATTGTTTCAAGCTCTCAAGAACACCCAAAATTCGTTTCCAAAGTGTGTGTAACCGAATGGGATTGATTGGGAGTGAAAAGACACCATAAATCCGCATTAAAAGGTGGAAGTTACACAGTTACGCAGGTCAGCGCCGTAAGCTACGGTGGCCACTGTAGCTTACGGTGGCTTGGAATGGCTTACGGTGTCTTAAAACTGGCTTACGGTGACAATTTTTGTCAGTCGGCGCCGTAAGCTACGCCAATGGCCGTAGCTTACGGCAGGCTTCAACCTGAAAACTTGTTTTCAGCATAACTTTTTTGTTTCAACTCCGTTTTCTTCACTGTTTTCGCCTACGTTCTCATAATTTTATCCTCTATCATGTGATATTCTTAGTTCTTCCATTCCAAAATTTTATTTTTTTCATTTATTCTCCGTCTTTTAATCTCCAATCCAGTCGCGTCTATTCAAAGCTTTATTTCCCCACTTTTAGGCCCCAAATGTACCTGAAACACAAGCAACCGTAGTTATCTAATTCAAGATAATTACATGGATAAATGTAGGATTAAATTATATTTTATAACCATTAAGGGTCGTCCTACGGACGACCCGTCACATCCCCACACTTAGCCGTTGCTTGTCCCAAGCAACCCATTCAAAAATTATTTCAAAACCACAAGCGATCAACATGCAAACCAAGCTAAAATGTATTGTCCTTTTACTAACCTTTTATCACACCACAAGACACACCCCTCGCAATAACTCTCGGTGACAAGAAATATTAGCACATTATGCTAAAACACTCAATGCACGGGTGTGATTGTGCGACAATAAGCTTGTGTACAAATCAAATCTCCTCCTATCAATTATTTAGCATGCCTATGAATCAAAAGGTCTTATGGGTTGTAACGAGGCTATGTGTAAAGGTAGGAAATAATGGGAATGTGAAAGTAGCTCATTAATTCGACCCGGTTTTTATTTCTACTACTAAACAAAGCAACATCACTATATACACAACATCATCAACTTTCTCAACTACTATTGCAACAAAATACTTCTTTTTGTATTTTTTTCTCATTTTTTTCTTTTCTTTTTTTTTTTTATAAAACATAAAACTCAACAATATATACAAGAACATCATCAATCACAAACTAAATTCCTAAACCAGGTCGTCTCAATAGGTAAAGTTTTGTAGGAAGTAGGTTTGGGTCATAACCGAATGGTATAAGGCTCAAACACGGCTTTCTAAAGACCAAACCCCCACCCCTCACAATACCAAGCTCATATATGTAACGTATGAGGTCCAACCCACCAATCCCACACTCTCACACATCTAGACGAGGCTACCTAAAAGTCCCCTATCATTTTCACAAGCATGCTAACTCTAGGATTTGACAAGAATTCGTACACAAGTTGTATTAACACAAGCCACACACCGCCACTCAAAACAAAGAAAACATCTTTAATAATCATATGTGGCTTAAACTCTCACCAAGAAAGGACTAGAAATAGGTGTCGGTATGTCAAGTGGAACAATATCAAGTGTTCAAATTTCGACAATTTTTCGCTTGATTTCACAATTTTTTAAAAGTCTCAAAAATTTCCCCCCAGCTCATCCCCACACTTGGGATACATTGTCCCAATGTATGATTTTGAGGGGAAGATCGCTTTTACCAAAAAACATTAGCTTTCGCTAATACTCTCAAACCCTAAATTTCTTTTTGTTTTTTATTCTATATATATAAATATTTTGCTTACTAAAACACCACCAGCTTTCACAACCCATCAAACAAACACATCAAAACACCACCCAACTGCCCAACCATAAACTTAAACATGAATATATACAAAAAAATGAGAACAAGACACAACCTGATCAGTAAATCAGTAGTGTTGATAGCGATGCAGCTGCAGTAATCGGACAGGAACATAAACATCTCTTGGATTCGCTGATATCTCAACGGGGATGTTGCCAAACATCCCCACACTTGAATCGTTGCATCCGCGAGGATTGAAACGTAGTAACCTGCCAAAACACAAACACAACACCAAAACAAAACAAAACAAAACAAAACACAAAACACAAAACACAAATACAATACTTTACATCCTCGGGCTGCCTTCCGAGAGCGCTAAGTTTAAAGGTCTTCAGCCAGACCATACCTGATATGCGTTATGGTGGTTGCAATGCACACTTACCCAAAACATTTCCAACGAATGCCCGGAAATTTACATGCCATCTCCATAGGTTTGTCAATATAATTGGCATGTTCAGACTGCACCTGCGGCCTTTGCTAATCCCCTTCATGATATGTACCCTGATGTCTTGTAGTTTCACCCTCCTCATCTTCTTCCTCGAATTCTCTTCCCCACACTTGTTATTTTGAATGCCCGATATGGGAAGAGGTTCGGTATACATATTCATCTTATCAGACTGTTCTGCCTCATAATCTGCACACACTATCTGATCCAACAGTGACTCTTCATCCGATAAAGGACTCATTGGTGTGGTATTATCCTCCATAACCTCCTCCTTCGGGTGCGAATAGTCTCTAATATCATCAGGTAATGGTGAGAGGCATTGTTCTATTTCAATCTTCATTTTTAAATTTTGACACTTAGAAACTAAACAACTGATTCGGTCTTCATCGGAAAGGTTCGGTGCTGATAAATAGTGCTCGAGTTTGGACAAAGTTACTTCCAATATAGCAAGCTCTTTCTCCTCCTCGGTCTGATAAGTATAAACACTTTCGGGGTCAGAATACTCTTCGGGATGACATTGTCGATATCCCTGATACGGTCTTAAGATGCGCGCATCCATCATTTTTTTATTCCAATACTTTGGGTTTTCTAAATACACCGTGCACACATCATAATCATAAGTGTGATCGCGACCGCAACAGAAACATAGACCATCCGTCCATGCCTCATAATAAACATCCTCGTCCCAATCATATCCATCCGAGTAGTAATCATCCTCCATTTCTGATTCATAATCATCAACGTATGATGGAGGTGGAAGCTGTGAAACATAAGAAACTGGTTTTCCATGTGCCCTCCTGTAGTGGGCCTCATGGCAACCGATACACGGATGACGTGGACCCCCGCACAATATACACGTAGAGAAGCTGAAATCTGTGTAATGCACTGTCATCCTGCACAACACAACTCAACTACCATGTGTAAATCAAGAACATAAAAGGTAATCTTTTTGGGTTTTTAATTATTTTTTTTAATTTTCAAAACTAATACACAAAATAACACCCGTCGCACTACTCCCCGGCAATGGCGCCAATATTTGACGTGATGTCGTGGTCACAATCAGATTTAATCCAATTACTACTAAATAGATAGTGGCAAGTGGGTATCGAACCCAGGGAGTTTGTGGAATATGTGTTATTTGAAGTGTTTCTCTAAGTCAACGAAAATTAAACTAAATGCAATTAAAGTAAATTTCAAGAGTTGGATTGATTGAATTGATTTTAAAACTATGATTACTAATGTAATTGCAAAAATGGAAATCTGGTTTGTAAACAATTTAGAGACAAATAACTATCTTAAGTTTCTGGTTTGCTTCGACATTCATGCTAACATTCAACTAGAAAGAATCACATAGACATGATTCATGTATGATTACTTGTTGTGATGAAAGGGAACTAAGTACTCGGATTCCTAGAACGCGAGGTTGTTACCCGATGACCAATTAATCAATACCCAATCCTAATTCTACCTATGATATCTCGATTGCCAACGACACTAAGAACGTATAGTTTCAAACAAGATTAGCATACTAATTAACAATTTACAAACAAGCAATCACACACCATTACAAACAAATCATAAAGACGAGTTCATTATGCTAGAAATATGAAATCAAAGCACAAAGTCTTACACAAACCTTCAACCCAAGATAGTCATCAAAAGTTTAGCCACACATGGCTTTGACAATTATCTTCACAATTAGTTCAATGTTCATATGGATTAAAAACACTAACAAGATGTTTAGAAATTGTTTCAAGCTCTCAAGAACACCCAAAATTCGTTTCCAAAGTGTGTGTAACCGAATAGGATTGATTGGGAGTGAAAAGACACCATAAATCCGCATTAAAAGGTGGAAGTTACACATTTACGTAGGTCAGCGCCGTAAGCTACGATGGCCACCGTAGCTTACAGTGGCTTGGAATGGCTTACGGTGGCTTAAAACTGGCTTACGGTGACAATTTTTGTCAGTCGGCGCCGTAAGCTACGCCAATGGCCGTAGCTTACGGCAGGCTTCAAGCTGAAAACTGTTTTCAGCATAACTTTTTCGTTTCAACTCCGTTTTCGCCTACGTTCTCATAATTTTATCCTCTATCATGTGATATTCTTAGTTCTTCCTTTCCAAAATTTTATTTTTTTCATTTACTCTCCGTCTTTTAATCTCCAATCCAGTCGCGTCTATTCGAAGCTTTATTTCCCCACTTTTAGGCCCCAAATGTACCTGAAACACAAGCAACCGTAGTTATCTAATTCAAGATAATTACATGGATAAATGTAGGATTAAATTATATTTTATAACCATTAAGGGTCGTCCTACGGATTACCCGTCAGTAGGGCAAGTGATCACTGTGTAAACATAGCAAACAACCATTCAACGATTCACATATAACATACGAGAGTGGTTAGCGTTTAAAAGAGTTTAAGCATTGTGTGCGACATGTTTTGATAGAGAACGTAGGTAACACCCAAAAGCGTGTTACGCGAAAAGGGGTCGAGTATACTCACAGTGCGTGTCTAACAGCTAAACACGATCTGGAATGGAGTGGAGTGAGCGCCGGATTAGCCTGTGTAGGGGGACAAAATGCATAAGTCTTCCAAAGTGCTGAAACGGTCAATGTTGGAGTGTCGAGTGGTAAACAGGCTCTTTGTACGAAGGGGGTGCCTTCGTACGAAGGTGGTGCCTTCGTACGAAGGGTACCTGGTGCTTTGTGTGAGTTGCATGTTTCCGTGTCCAAAATCGAGTGTTCTTCGCGTGTTTCTTTGGGAAATCAAGTGCTCATCCCTCCAGTCTTAAATTATTGATTAAACTTAGAGCCGGAAAGGTCTTTTGAACGTTTTAGTCACATGTAGGAACATGGACTGGTTTATACGAAGGGCATACGAAGGGAGGTGATGCCTTCGTACGAAGCCAGTCCGGTTTGTACAGGCGACTGTTTCAGCGTCTTCATGCATTTGGAACTGTGTTTTCGCCTGAATCAGATGTGTTTTCGAGTCCTCTTCATGACGGTTTCGACACCGCTTCATCCCACTATTCAGTGAACGAAACATGTGTTGGTTTTGGTCCGTTTTAGTGTAAAAATCGAGTTTAAAATAGTTTTTCCTTGGATCAAACACTTGGTGAGTGTGAAATCATCAGATCTCTATCTTGGGGAGCCAAAGCTAAGCCCAATACACTCATTTAGGTGTAAATCCGCAGCAAAATCAGAAGTTTTGATGAAAAAGATGAAGGTTTTTGTAAAATAGAGAAGTTTAGATGAAATCAGAGATAAACTGGTGAAAAATCGTTATGGAAATCGTTGTGATTCTTGTGAAAAATAGTGGTTCTTACCTGGAAAGTAGAGAGGAGGAAGGTAGGGAGTGTTCTTGAGTGAGTGGCAGCAAGTTATGAATGAAGGAGTGAGTTAGGTATTTATAGAGGGAGCTGCTGGGTTCTGTACGAAGCTGGTGCATTCGTACGAAGCTGCTGCCTTCGTACGAAGGGGCCTGTTTCATGTGAGTGGCTCCCGTTTTGCGTGTCGGATGTTTGTTTGGTGCGTTTGGTTGTATTAGTTAGTTCAAGTACTTTAAGTGTTTTAGCGAGGTATTAAATATTGTGTTGCGTTGCATTTTAGCGTGATAAATCGAGTCGTGCGAGTGAGCGTTTGAGCGTTTTAAGCGAGTATCAAACACATATAACACATTTAATATTTAAACACACAAGTAAGATAAATAAATCCGCGTTTTGAGTTTGTGTCGAGTGTTGAGTTTGCGTTGCGATGAGCGTTTAAGTAATAAGCGTTTAAATGCGATAAATAAGCGATATAAAATGCGTTAAAAATGTAGTTAACCCTTGGTAATAATCGAATCTCGGAGTACAAGCGTTTACGAATGAATCAACGATAAGAATAGGAACAACCGAAAGTCGGGTTGTTACACGTTGTCTGATCTGGGCAATCTTTTTCGTTGTGTCAAGTACGAGTTCTAGGCCGGTGATTTGACTTTCGCCAACTTCCACCCAACACAAAGGTGATCGGCATTTATGACCGTACAATGCCTCAAATGGTGTTGCCTGAATGCTAGTGTGGTAGCTGTTGTTATATGAGAATTCTACCAGAGGTAGGTGTCGCTCCCACCCATTTCCAAAATTAATAACACATGCTCTCAGCATGTCTTCAAGTGTCTGGATGGTACGTTCAGTCTGGCCATCCGTCTGCGGGTGGTAAGAAGTAATCAAGTATAATTGTGAGCCAATGGATTTGTGCATAGCCTGCCACAACTTAGACGTGAAACGTGGGTCACGATCAGAGATGATAGAAGTTGGCACCTCGTGCCTAGCAACTACTTCTTTCAAATAGACGGCTGCAAGTTTTGAAGACTTCTCGGTTTCTTTGATTGCAAGGAAGTGAGCAGACTTTGTTAAACGGTCTACGATTACCCAGATGGTATCGTTCCCGCTTTGTGACCTTGTTAAGCCAGAAACAAAATCCATGGATATTTGCACCCATTTCCATGTCGGCAATTCGGGTTGTTGCAGTAACCCTGATGGCTTTTGGTATTCGATCTTGACTCTAGCACAAGTCAAGCATTTGCTAACGTACTTAGCAATAATGGATTTCATGTTAGGCCACCAATACAGGGCCTTTAGATCGTGATACATCTAGTCAAAACCCGGATGTATTGAGTAGCGAGACTTGTATGCTTCGTCCATCACAAGCTCTATGAGATTTCCGTAAGATGGAACCTAGATACGGTCCATGAAGTAGTGGACGTCGTCGTCTTTAAGTTTGAGCTGCTTTTCCATGCCCCGCATAGATTCAGCTAGATGGTTTTCCGCTTTCAGTACTTCAACTTGTGTGTTTCGGATCTGGTTAGGAAGGTTCGAGTGAATAGTAAGTTGTAAAGCACGAACACACTTAGGTTTGGTCTCTTTTCGGCTAAGGGCGTCGGCCACAACGTTTGCCTTGCCAGGATGATACTTGATTGCGCACTCGTAGTCGTTAAGGAGCTCGACCCATCGGCGTTGTCGCATGTTCAACTCCTTCTAGTCTAGTATATGCTGGAGGCTCTTGTGATCGGTGTAAATCTTACACTTGGTCCTGTACAAGTAATGCCTCAAAATCTTGAGTGCGAAGAGTACTGCCCCCAGTTCCAAGTCGTGTGTTGTGTAATTCCGTTCGTAGATCTTGAGTTGTCGGGAAGCGTAGGCAATAACTTTCTTGCGTTGCATCAACACGCAACCGAGTCCTTGAATAGAAGTGTCACAATAGACAACAAAATCTTCAGTGCCTTCAGGTAATGACAGAATAGGAGCACTACAAAGTTTCTCCTTTAATTTCTGAAACGCAGACTCCTGAGCATCGTTCCATTTGTACGCGATACCCTTTTGGGTCAGAGTTGTGAGGGGCCGCTGAGTAATCTTCAAGAATCCCTCGATAAATCTATGATAGTACCCGCCAATCCCAAGAATTGATGGATTTCGGTTAGAGTCTTGGGTGTAGGCCAGTTCTTGATAGAGTCAATTTTGGCTGGATCAAGGTGAATCCCATCCTTATTGACCACGTGTCAAATGAAATGGACTTCATGAATCCAAAAGTAGCATTTCAAGAACTTGGCATAGAGTTGTTCGTTGCGTAAGAATTCTAGAATAAGGCGTAGGTGATGCTCGTATTCTTCTCGATTCCTTGAGTAGATTAGGATGTCGTCGATGAATACGATCATGAATTTTATCAAGATATGGTTCGCACACTCGGTTCATGAGATCCATGAAAACCGCAAGCGCATTTGTCATTCCAAAGGGCATGACAAGAAATTCATAGTGTCCATAATGGGTCCTGAAAGCAGTTTTCGAGATGTCTTTGTCGCGGACTCTCAACTAATGATATCCCAATTGTAGATAATTTTGGAGTAGAAACTTGACCCTTACAGCTGGTCGAATAGATCGTCAATGCATGGAAGTGGGTAACGGTTCTTGATAGTTACTTTGTTCAGCTCGTGATAATCGATGCACATACGAAAAGTGCGGTCTTTCTTCTTGACAAAAGGTACTAGGGCTCCCCAGGGTGATTATAACAACCCTGAACCGACACCCTCGTAATACTTTTCGACACCCTAAAAATATTTAAAGTATCCCAATATGTCTTAAAATACACCCCATACGTGAAAACGGGCCCCGAATACCTTAAATATTAATAAAAATAATTAAAAATAATGTTTTTGGGTTTGTCGCGGGCCGCGTAAACCACTTATGGGTCTTACGCGGGCCGCTAGAGATCAAAAGTGTGGCGCAGCCCGGTGTTGACACGTGTCCGACTCGTGTTGAACCTATAAGCTGACCCGGATCACCTAGAGCCTAATCCAGCTACGACGCAGGCTGCGTAAGCTTATGCTTACCTTTACGCGGGCCGCAAGAAACCTCGATTACAGCCCTATATATAGAGGGCATCGGCCTTCAGTTCCGATCGCTCAAATCTTTCTTTCTCTCAATTTTACATAGTGGGCTTTATACTCGAGTCTAATACCCCCCTAAGTAGCGAAGTTCTGCTCCGTTGTAAGTATCATAACCCCTGGATACGTATTAGATACTCTGCCCGATTGATCTAGGGTTCCGTAACGGCTGTCGTGGTTCTGCCCGACGTAGGCGTTAGAATGTCGTCTCGGGGAGGGTATTGCTAATGTTAAAATGGGTTATTATACTAACACGCGTGCATTTGTGTAATTTATAGATTGTCACCAGGAAACCCTAAAGGATAATCTAAGACAGCAATGTGAGTAATCCTCTTTTTGTGTTAACTGTAAACCTCACACGATTAATTATATATTAAACAGTTATTGAGTATTTGTAAGAATACAATTATCATGAGTATGTTGGGGTTTTGTATACAAAATTTTGTTACCACCTGGTCAAGGAGTAACATTTCCACAAGTTGAGTATGACAGTACCATGGATATTAATTGGTATGACTTGGAAACAAATGTAATTGTGAGACCGCCCTCAATACTGTACAATGGTTTTTACTAAAACTTGATTGAACTGGGATTCACTCACCAGTATTTCCCACTGACAAAATGTTTTAAAACGCATTTCAGGTAACAAAATGTGAAAGCCAAATAGAAGCCAGCTGGACAGCACTGAAGGCTTGGAAAAGTGGCAATAAAGTTACCTAAAAATAAATAGATGTTTTATTAAATAAAATAGGGTGTATCCCTATGAAAAAGTGTGTACTGAAAACTTGAGTTTTACCCATGTGTTTAATGTTACGGAAATGTGGTATTTTACTCTGATAAAAGATTTCCTAACTACGGTCCTGATGAAAATTCCGCTGCCAAATTAGACAAAACGGGATACCACCGAAACTGGCCGCGGCTGCCCGTTCCCGGGTTTGTAATAGGGGGACGGGGGTTGCGACAGAAGGTGGTATCAGAGCTAAGCCACTGATTTAGCCACAGAAATGTTCTGCTGACACCAAAATTCAAAGTGTTAGGAAATAAATTTCTGGAATACATGCATAATTGTATTTTCTTGTTATGTGTTATCTGACTATTTGTTAGTTTACAGTATGAGCGACCAAGGACCATCTGACGCGTATCGTCAATTGTCTGGTTCGCCTAGGAGCGAAGGTGCCTCTTCTCAGCCTGCCCTCTCGGGGTACTCTGCTGATACAGAAGAAGGAATATTCGTATTTAAGGCTCAATCTGAAGAGCCATTTCCTCAGAAAAAGAGGGGATGGTTCAGTAAGGGAACACATGAGGGTAGAAAGCGTATGAAACAGTTGCAAGAGCAAAGAGCACTAGCCGCAGCTAAAAGAGAGACTGATGCATATGCCCAGGATATGCTTAATAGGGGAATAGCCAATATCCATATCTTAGCAACCACTGCAGCTGACCCTAACCTAGAGCAAATGTTAGCACCCCAACCACAACCACCAATTCCTGACCAACCAATGGAGATAGAAAACCCTGAAAAACAAGTAGAAATGCATGACTTCAATCCAGAAGAAATACCTAGGGTACCCGCACCAAATCCCTTAGACCCAAATTACGACCCATGGTGGGACGACAACAGGGACTATGTGCAACGCTACCCTATTCCAGAAGACATGCCAATGCAAAACCTAGGAGCCTACCCAGGTTTAAATCCTCTAGATCCCTATTTCGATAATGATGTATTCATTAGAGAGATCTTAGAGAATCCTTACCCATTTCAGGCCCCTATACCTCCATACCAGGAACCCGCACCCCAGATTCCGAACCCAGTCCTAGAACCTGCACCCCCAATGAGTGTAGAAAACGTACAAGAACTTAGGACTTTTGGTGAGGAAATTTTAGAAAGTAGTAAACGGATGAGACAGGTAGGAGAGTGTCTCGTATGGAAATACGACGAACGCAATATAGATTTTTGGATGAATCCATATCCATGAATGAGATGGTCAAAATGGTAGTAATAATATAATAATAATATACTAATAAAATATGTGTGTATGTGTATGCAAAAAAAAAAACTACGAATGCCTATTACTAGTAGTGTAACTTTAAATTTCAGTCGGTATTGTAATTTTAAATTCAGTACTAGTATGTAATAGATGCATACTATATGAATAGAGTAAAGTTGCAATGATCGACGCTTTTGACCAAAGTGCGTGTCATGTGATTGGCTATATTCAAATATTATTGGTGATATTAATATGTTGGAAATATTTAAAATTCAGATGGACAACGAAGTGAACCAGGAAAACTTGAACAACGAAAACCAGAGTGATAACCACTCGAATATCGACAATCTGAATAATGAGAATCCAAACAACAATAACAATGGAAACCAAGTGGATAATAGTGCCATCTAACACATAGTAGCACAAGGAATCATAGATGCGATGCCATTTATTATTCAAACTGTTAAGGAAGCGGGCAATAAAAGTAAGCACAACATTAAGCGACCAACTGAACCGAACACAGCGTAAACAATGGACCCGTACTTCAAGTGCCCATTCCCAAAAGAAGAAGAACCATGCCATATGGTTGTTCTTATAAAGAATTCTGGTCCTGTAAACCTATAGAATTCTCGGGCAATGAAGGACCCATTGCAGCCCTACGCTGGATAGAAAAGACAAAGGCTGTTCTGAAAATAAGCAAGTGTGCTGAAGAAGATAAAATAATGTTTTCTTCTAATCTGTTTAAGAACTCAGCTTTAGAATGGTGGAACACTATCCTCCAGTCAAGAGGAAGTGATAGGGTATATAACATGGAATGGGAGGAGTTTAAAAATATGGTAGAAAGGAAATTCTGCCCTCCTAATGAAAAGGAACAGATAGCAATTAAGTTTCTGAACCTTAGAATGACCGGAGTAGATAGTAAGGGTTATACTACCACATTATTTGAATATGCTAGAATAGTGCCAACCCTTGCATCACCTGAACCGGTATTAAACCCCCGATACATCTGGGGATTAATTGGATAAATTAGACATGTAGTCAAGGTAGCAAGGCTCCAAACCATAGTAGAAGCCGTAGAACTAGCTAATACCTTGACAGATGAATTAGTGCGTACTAGAGAAGAAGACCAGAGGAGAAACCTAACTCAAAGGCTTACCCAAGAATTCCGTTCGGGAAATTCCAACCATAGGAATGTAGGTTCTACCTCTGCACCATACTGCAAAGCTTGTAAGAAGAAGTATTCAGGAAGATGCTCCACTCACTTCAATTTCTGCAAAGCACCAAGACACAAGGAAGAATATTGCAAGAGGAAATCTAGTGATGGACTGTGCTTCAACTGTGGAGAAAAATGTCACATCAACCCAAATTGTCTGAAATTGGCTCTAGCTGCGAACAATAAGAACACTAAAAATGCTAGAGCATTTAGTCTAACTGCAGATGAAGCCAAAATGATCCCAGGCATGATAGCTGGTATGTTTTTAGTTAATGATGTTTTTGCTAAAGTATTATTTGACTCTGGTGCGAACTAAAGTTTTATTAATACTTCGTTTTGCAAACTTCTAAATCAATCATTAACTAAACTCCCACAAGAATGTCTAGTAGAGACAGCAAATGGAGAAACCGTTAGGATTTCTGAATCTTGCAGGGAGCAAGAATAGAAATTTTTAACCAAAAATTTATTGCAAACCTTTACCCAATGAATCTGGCAGGATTTGATGTCGTGTTAGGAATGGATTGGTTAATAGCCAATAGAGCCAGTATTCTGTGTGATCAAAAGTCAATCCAAGTAAATTCATCAAGGGGTGAAAAGATCACAATTAAAGGAGATAAACCATTTAGATTCACTAAATTCATCTCTGTGATGAAAACTGCAAGTTGTATAAGAAAAGGATCTATAGTGTATTTGATTTCTATAATCAGTAACACCAAAGGAAAAGAACTAAAAGATATTCCAGTAGTGTCTCAGTTTTCAGATGTATTTCCAGAAGAATTGCCAGGGCTACCGCCAGACAGGGAAGTTGAATTCAGAATCCATCTGCTACCAGGAACAGCACCGATTGCCAAAGCACCTTATTGTTTGGCACTTGCCGAAATGCAGGAACTGAAGAAAGAATTAGACGAATTATTGGAGAAAGGATTCATACAGCAAAGCTCATCGCCATGGGGAGCACCGATACTGTTCGTTAAAAAGAAGGACGGATCAATGCGTATATGCATTGGCTACCGTGAATTGAACAAGGTCACGATTAAGAATCGGTACCCATTACCAAGAATCGATGATCTATTCGATCAACTTCAAGGAGCTCGATTTTTCTCTAAAATCGATTTAAGATCGGGATATCATCAATTAAAGGTACAGGAAGAGGACATTCTAAAAACCGCGTTTAGAACAAGGTATGGCCATTATGAATTTACTGTCATGCCATTTGGTTTAACCAATGCCCCAGCCGCATTTATGGACATGATGAACCGAATATGTAAGCCATATTTGGATAAATTCATAATTGTCTTCATAGATGATATTCTAATTTACTCTAAGAGTAAAGAGGAACATCCAAAGCATTTACATGCACTTTTAAGTCTATTAAGAAAAGAAAAACTTTACGCTAAGTTTTCAAAGTGCGAGTTTTGGTTAGAGCAAGTACAGTTTCTTGGACACTTAGTTGATCATGAAGGAATTCATGTGGATCCAACAAAGATCGAGGCGATTACCAAATGGAAAACCCTTGAATCACCAACGGAGGTTAGAAGTTTCTTAGGATTAGCCGGTTATTATAGAAGATTTATTCAAGATTTTTCTAGAATAGCCATTCCCTTAACCAAGTTAACCTGTAAATCCATTAAGTTTGAATGGGGACCAAAACAGGAAGAAGCCTTTAGAATTCTTAAGCAAAGACTAACCCATGCACCTATATTAGCGTTACTAGAAGGAACTAAAGACTTTGTAGTCTATTGCGACGCTTCTAAGTTAGGTTATGGATGTGTATTGATGCAACGTCAAAAGGTTATAGCCTACGCATCTAGACAACTTAAGAATCATGAAGAGAATTATTCAACCCATGATTTGGAATTAGGAGCCATAATTTTTGCCCTTAAGATTTGGAGACATTACCTTTATGGTACTAAGTTTACCATATTCACTGATCATAAGAGTTTAAGTTATGTTTCGGGCAAAAAGAACTGAATATGAGATAGAGACGATGGATAGAGATTCTTAGCGATTATGATTGTGATATCCAGTATCACGCAGGAAAAGCCAATGTAGTGGCTGATGCTTTAAGTCGAAAGTATCATGAAAAGCCAAAAAGGGTACGTTCTCTTAAATTAAATCTACAAGTAGATTTAAACGATCAGATTAGAAAAGCACAAGAATCAGTAATCAAGGATGATACTGAAAAATTAAAAGGAATGATTAACGAACTAGAACAAGGAACAGATGGAATTTGAGATACCATAAAAAGAGAATGTGGATACCTAAATTAGGAGACCTACGTCGTCGTATATTAGAAGAAGCCCATAAGTCCAAGTATACGATGCATCCAGGAAGTGATAAGATGTACCAAGATTTAAGGAAAAATTTCTGGTGGATAGGAATGAAGAAAGATATAGCAGCTTACGTTTCTAAATGTTTAACTTGTTCCCAAGTTAAAGCTGAACACCAGAAACCCACAGGATTGCTGCAACAATTGGAGATGCCAGTACGAAAATGGGAATTGATAACAATGGATTTTGTTACCAAATTACCCAAAACAAGAAAAGGTAATGATATAATCTGGGTGATTGTAGATAGGCTAACTAAATCAGCTCATTTCTTACCAATGAAAGAAACTTTCAGTATGGAACAGTTAGCTAAATTGTATGTAAATGAAATTGTTTCATTACATGGAATACCTTTATCAATTGTGTCTGATAGGGATAGCCGTTTTACCTCTCATTTTTGGGAAAGTTTCCAAAAGGCAATGGGAACCAGGTTGAATCTAAGCACAGCTTACCATCCTCAAACGGACGGGCAAAGCGAAAGGATGATTCAGACAATGGAAGACATGCTTAGAGCTTGTGTAATTGATTTCGGATGTAATTGGGACGATCACTTACCTTTAATAGAATTTTCTTATAATAACAGTTATCACACAAGTATCAATGCTACACCCTTCGAAGCACTTTATGGACGAAAGTGCAGAACCCCAGTCTGTTGGGCAGAAATTGGGGAAAAGCAACTATCTGGACCTGAGATAGTGCAGGAAACGACCGACAAGATCACTCAAGTCAAGGAACGACTAAAAGCAGCACATGATCGACAGAAGAGCTATGCTGATAACAGACGTAAGCCGTTAGAATTCCAAGTAGGTAACAAGGTATTGTTAAAAGTCTCTCCTTGGAAAGTAGTGGTAAGATTCATCAAGCGAGGGAAGCTAAGTACTAGGTATGTTGGAATTCCAAGTAGGTAACAAGGTATTGTTAAAAGAATAGGACTTGTAGCTTATCAACTACAACTGCCAGAGGAAATGGCAGGAATACATGATGTATATCATGTGTCTAATCTCAAGAAATGCCTAGCTGATGAATCACTCGTAGTACCTCTTAAGGACATAGAGGTAAATGAACATCTCAAATTTGTAGAAAAGCCTCTACAGATTGAAGACAGGAAGGTTAAGAATCTCAAGCACAAGAGATTAGTTCTGGTCAAAGTGAAGTGGGACTCCAAAAGAGGACCAGAATATACATGGGAGCTTGAATCCGAAATGCAAAGGAAATATCCACACTTGTTCCAGTAGATCTCGAGGACAAGCTCTAAAACAAGGTGGGGAGGATTTAACAACCCTGAACCGACACCCTCGTAATATTTTCTGACACCCTAAAAATATTTAAGGTATCCCAATATGTCTTAAAATACACCCCATACGTGAAAACGGGCCCCGAATAACTTAAATATTAATAAAAATAATTAAAAATAATGTTTTTGGGTTTGTCGCGGGCCGCGTAAACCACTTAAGGGTCTTACGCGGGCCGCTAGAGATCAAAAGTGTGGCGCAGCCCGGTGTTGACACATGTCCGACTTGTGTTGAACCTATAAGCTGACCCGGATCACCTAGAGCCTAGTCCAGCAACGACGCGGGCCGCGTAAGCTTATGCTTACCTTTACGCGGGCCGCGAAAAACCTCGATTACAGCCCTATATATAGAGGGCATCGACCTTTAGTTCCAATCGCTCAAATCTTTCTTTCTTTCTCTCAATTTTACATAGTGGGCATTATACTTGGGTCTAATACCCCCCTAAATAGCGAAGTTCTGCTTCGTTGTAAGTATGATAACCCCTGGATACGTATTAGATACTCTGCCCGATTGATCTAGGGTTCCGTAACGGCTGTCGTGGTTCTGCCCGACGTAGTCGTTGGAATGCCATCTCGGGGAGGGTATTTCTAATGTTAAAATGGGTTATTATACTAACACGCGTGCATTTGTCTAATTTATATATTGTCACCAGGAAACCCTAAAGGATAATCTAAGGCAGCAATGTGAGTAATCCTCTTTTTGTGTTAACTGTTTTTACAAAACCTCACATGATTAATTATATATTAAACAGTTATTGAGTATTTGTAAGAATACAATTATCATGAGTATGTTGGGGTTATGTATACAAAATTTGTTACCATCTGGTCAAGGAGTAACATTTCCACAAGTTGAGTATGACAGTACCATGGATGTTAATTGGTATGACTTGGAAACAAATGTAATTGCGAGACCGCCCTCAATACTGTACAATGGTTTTTATTAAAACTTGATTGAACTGGGATTCACTCACCAGTATTGCTATTTCCCACTGACAAAATGTTTTTAAAACGCGTTTCAGGTAACAAAATGTGAAAGCCAAATAGAAGCCAGCTGGACAGCACTAAAGGCTTGGAAAAGTGGCAAAAAAGTTACTAAAAATAAATAGATGTTTTATTAAATAAAATAGGGTGTATCCCTATGAAAAAGTGTGTACTGAAAACTTGGGTTTTACCCATGTGTTTAATGTATGGAAATGTGGTATTTTACTCTGATAAAATATTTCCTAACTACGGTCCAGATGAAAATTCCGCTGCCAAATTAGACAAAACAGGATACCACCGAAACTGGCTGCGGCCGCCCGTTCGCGGGTTTGTAATAGGGGGACGATGGTTGCGACAGTGATTAGCTAGGACAAATAAACCCTTTATCCAACAGTTCCTGTAATTACGTAGAATGTTCCTCCAGTTCGGTTGGGGCTAGTCGATAAGGCCCACGAGCTATGGGTGCCGCTCCAGGGGTCAGCTCGATTTGAAGTTCAACTTGACGATGAGGTGGGAGTCCAGGTAATTCCTCAGGGAATACCTCAGGGAAGTCACGCTCTATGGGAAAGCCTTCAATCTTTCTTTCCTTTTCCTGAGTGTCAGTGACGAGTGCTAAAATAGCGGTATGCCCCTTTCGTAAACACTTTTGGGATTTTAAGAATGAAATGATGTCTGTGACTGCACCCCTTTTGTCGCCTAGAACAAGAAGAGGTTCACCAAAAGAACGAGGAATACGAACGACTTTCTCTTGGCAGAGTATCTCGGCTTAATGTTTCGATAACCAATCCATTTCGATGACAACATTGAAGCTTCCATGAACAATGGGAAAAATATTTACGAAGAAAGTTTGGCCAGATAGCACAAGCTTGCAGTTGTTGATAACGTGTGAGGCATCGATGTTTCTACCGTTAGCTAATTCGATGACGTGCTTAGAGTTTAAAGGTGTTGGTACAGGCTTAAGCGTCTTATTAATACGTAGGGATACATAACTAGCATCCGCTCCAGAATCAAACAATACAGAAACATAACGATCGTCGAGTAAGAACTTACCCGCTACCACGTTGGGATCATTTCTTGCTTCACCAGCTCCAATCACGAAAGCCCTTCCTCTAGCACCATTGCCACCGTTGTTATTGTTGTTGTTGTTCCCAACACCTTGATTGTTGTTTTGATTCTGGTTCAACTGAGGGCAATTCTTCTTCATCTGCCCAACTGCTCCACACTGGTAGCAACCGCGATTGTTTCCCTGTTGTTGTTGCTGAGGTTGGTTTTGCCCTGCTGGGTACTGGCTTCTACAGTCTTTTGCTTCATGCCCTGGATTGTTGCATCTTTGACAGCGGTTTCTATCACACGGCCCGTGATGATGTCGGTTGCACTTGTTGCACTTGGGTCGATTTCCTTGGTAACCACCCTGTTGTTGAGTACCCTTGTTGTTTTCGAACTTCCTCTACTGTGCTGGGGCTTGGGTGGGGTTAGCATTCTTGCCTTGGTTGCCATCCCATTTGCGTTTGTTATCTCCAGAAGTCTCAACAGTAGTACCAATACGCTTGGGCAGCTTGCCCTGTTCCATAGATTGATCAGTGAGATGATGTGCCAGACGGATAACTTGCTGGATTGTGTGGAGGTTAGCTGAAGTCACTAGGCTTTGAATTCTGGGAACTAGACCCCTGATATACAGTTCGATTCTTCAATAGACAGGCTGAGACATGTTGGGACAGAGAGCAGCATAATCATTGGATCGCTTAATGTACGTCTCGATTTTCGATCCAACCATTTTCAGCTCATAGTACTCGTTCTCGAGCTTGTGTATGTCATCCCTGTGACAGTACTCTTCTTTGATCAAATTCTTGAAATCGTTCCAAGGAGTAGTGTTAGCATTTGCCAACCCGAGCATCTCAACTTGCGCATTCCACCAAGAAAGCGCGTTTCCTTCTAGTGTACCGGTAGCAAACTTCACCCAATTAGCAGTGGGACATTCGCACACAGCGAATACAGATTCGACCTTCCCAATCCAGTGCAGAAGGCCTATAGCTTCTTCAGTGCCATTGAAAGTGAGAGGTTTGCAGTCCATGAAGGTTTTGAACATGCAAACACGAGGTTGAGGAGGTGCAGGTTGACCTGTCGCACAAACAACGCGAACAGATTTAAGAACAAATAAGACGACATGAGAGTAGGATCTAAACATCCTAAAACGACTTGTTTACCTCCAGGGTGGGCTGCCAAGGCTGTAGCCACAGTGTTAATCAGACTCGTTAGCTGATCCTGATTCATGTTGACATTGCCTCTTCCACGTCCGCTTATTGTCTTCATATCCAGAAAACACAGCATGAGAATGACGTCGTAGTATCATAAGAATAAGTAAGAGGATGGTTGTCCATTGCACGCCAATACACATATATATATACATATACACATATAACTAAGCACACTAGTGCATATAACATCACATATGCACTAAATAAGTAATAAGTAAACACATGCCCGAGCCATGAAGTCTAGGTTGTTGATCCTTGCACTTGGAGTGTAGTGTAGTTGCGAGTCTACTAGTACATAAACGGGTTATAGTTTAGTTTTTCTTAAAGAAACTTTCCTTTTTAAAACCGATTTCACTATAACCAATGGCTTTGATACCAATCTGTCACACTCTCAAATTCCACATAAGGAGTATTACCGCGAGGCGTGTGACTGACCAGGATCTAGCCACCAATCATATTCAACATTCACAAATATAAAGCAATTTATCAAAATACGATTAGTGATAACAACTAAGTCTTAAGTTTTAAACCAACATTAAGAGGAAATAGCGGAAGCATAGTTTCAACAGTTAAATCAAAAGTCCAAAGTTTAAATTTATTTGAAACCCGACATGGGTTAATGCAACCACTACACTCCATGAAACTTCAAGCTCCTGCCATCACTGATTACCTGCAAAGCATGCAGTAGGGTATCAACATAAAGTTGGCGAGTTCACCAGTTATCCAGTTTTAATTTTCATAAAACTTATTATAGTTGTTAAGTTACTCATTTATGTCATGGGGAGCTACCACATATGTAAGCTACTAAACTGCGTAATGCCGAATACTTAGTGACTGCACGTTTCCATGATTTGATCCGTTTGTCAATGTCTATCATCATTGACTGTTTGCAAGAGCCCATTAATTCATGCCCAATCCTATCCAGGAACGGTGTGAGGTTGGTGAGACCTAATAGCGCTATCAACTAATAAACCCGGTCGCCAGGCCAGGCGACTAATCGGTATAGTAAGTGAGGACTTCCAAGACAGAGTTTCCTTTAGTACGCTTGTCGCATCTAATATAAATAGTAATTAACCGATCGTCCCACGCAAGGGGAAAATGTTACCCGTATCCCACGCAAGGAGATAATATAGACTGTATTCCCACACAAGGGGAAAATGTTTATCGTTTCGTTTCCCAATCCACGAGAATGCATGCTTTTAAAATAAGGTAGTGAACTTACCTTGGTTTGCTCGGCAAGTTATTTACTCGTTAAATCGACTTTGGTCACTCACACCCTAATATAGTTTATCACGTCTAATTAGATTATATACAAACATTCCACGTATTGATACGTATCACTAGTCAAGTAACATACAAATATAGATTTATTTCACTAGTCAAGTAACACAAAAATATAGATTTATTTTGAGACCTGTTGTGACACTATGGTGTAGCATAAAGCATATCATCACATATTATCATACAACATTTGATCTGTATAAGATCTATTTCACAAAAATTATTAGAACGACAATAACATGTGTTTATTATATGAGTTTTCAAGTGTGCGGTTTCACTATTATAACCAGCCCACCAATGGTGTATGGCCCAATCACTTAGAAGCCCAAAAGAAATGGATTGTGTGTCCATTAAACAAGTGTGCGATCAAGTGCATGGTTGTACGACTATGCAAGTGTGCAACCAAATTCACCACAATTATGCATGTGCAGCTCATCCCCTTACATTAAGTATTTTGTGCCACCACCATTTATTGTGTGGGCCCCATTATACAATTTAAGTGTGCGACATGCATCTCCTCACTTGTATCCTAGGCATAGATATTTGTACATTACATGAAAACTAAGCATCAAATGTGATGAATGGCAGCCACACACATTTGAATTAAAAAACAGATAAGACAAAAGTTCCTTTTTCATCATCCCTAAATCATTCAATCAAAACAAAAACCTAGATTCTTTCTATGAACCCATGCTTATACTTATAATTCATTTCATCAAATCATTTGTTTAAATCATCAGACTCGGACAATCGACAACATGACTAGCAACAATCATCATCATCATTTAAAGCAAACTAACAGGGATTATCATAATCATCATTCAAATATTATACAGAAATCGACAGCATTCTCATCAATTGCTTAAAACATTCAACAGATATCGTCACTTAGAACCGTAAATCAGAAAGCATCATCCTTTAACTTTCTAAAACAAATAATCGGATTCGAACACCAAGCATACGAGTGTCATGTGTGCGTCAGAACAGATTCATTTTCATCGAGTTCACCATT
This sequence comes from Helianthus annuus, assembly GCF_002127325.2. Classification (NCBI taxonomy): domain Eukaryota; kingdom Viridiplantae; phylum Streptophyta; class Magnoliopsida; order Asterales; family Asteraceae; genus Helianthus; species Helianthus annuus. The sequence goes on from NC_035445.2 coordinate 72,389,736, forward strand.
CAACGGAAAATCAACATAATTTCGAGTAATTTAACAGAAATCATCACTATTCACTTCATTTAAAGATAGTTACGTGTACATCATGTAACACTTAGTGATGGTAATAATCTAACCTGGATTTGGAGTGTTAACGGTAACGGGAAATGAAGTTCCGGTTAGCTAGACGTGAGCTGCCGTCAAATTGTCCAAAGTATGTTGGAAAATTAGAATAATATGAATGAAAATTAGTTTAGTGATAATTAATGGACTCTTCATGGTGACAAACTCTTGAGTAGAGTTTTTATGTCACTTGATTATCTTTTATTAGAGTTTTTATGTCTCTAATTAAATCACTAATTAAGTGAAACTTTTATTAGAGTTTTATGTCTCTAATAAATCACCAATTAAGAGTAACTCTTCGCTACCCATATCTATTGTAAAAATGGTAGGCTATGTGCCTCATTGGAATGATGAGAAAACTACAAGAAAAAAAATATGCATGAAGAATTCTTGGAGAAGTGGTGAAGACTTAAAGACTCATGTATTGGGTACTTAGAGAGATATGTTTTCTCTATTCAATTTCATCACCTTATATCATTATTTTCCACAAGTTCTAACACTATAATTTTATCCGGTGTAACCTCGGGCGCGTGGCCATTTCCGGCAGTACATACTGCTTCGGCTGTTGTACCCTGGGAAACAGACGTGTCATCTTTAGTAGAGGCGCGAAATCTGTTTTAAGGGAAGCGTGTTGAACATGTGCCTCAGCCACAACCGTCAACAATCAACATCAGTTTGTTCATTTTTTCAGCCAAGAAGGATCGCACAAGGAGACGCGGTTCAAGTTCTCGTAGCAGAAATTGTACAAGAAGACGTTTCTCAAGCTCTTGTCAAAGACAACGATTTGAATCGATTTATTTAAATATGTTGTATTTCATATTTAATTTTGTATGGATTTGTACACGGTACTGGTACTACAATTTCCCAAAAATTATTAAAGAGAGTATCTTCATAATTTTATATTTATTTATATGATTTTTATAATAATTGTGACTCATTTCCTACAAACTTAAATCACATTTCGTGAGATTGTTGCTACAATCTTAAAACCTTAGTTATAAGAATTTTGGGTTCACGAAAAGATTTATAATAAAAAAAATATTTTTTTAGAGATTAAGATCTTATAATTATTTTTTTGGGGGAAATATGTATGTAGTACAACTTGTTGTGTTTGGACTTATTGAGATTGAGATATAATCTTAAATCCTATACCGTGGTACAAAACAAATAGTTTTGGTTCAAACGTTTGGTTTTGAAACGATTTTGGGAATCGTTAATTTTTCTAATTTTTGTGTTAGATCGGGTTTATTAGTGTCAGTGGCGGACCCAGGATTTTTTTCTAATGGGGTTCATTTTTTCGGTGTTCAAAATTTTTATAATAAAATGTTAAAATTTTCGGGTTGGGTCAGAGAAAGGTTTGAACTAGATTAAAAAAAACAGAGAAAACAGGCTATACAAGGATTGAACACATGACCTCTTGTTGTTAAAGAGGGAGGTTTACCACTACACCAGTTTCCCTTTTCTTTCTATAGTGTCCACCTAATTGTATTTATAGGGTCCTTATAAAATTTAATATGCCGGATCTACTAATTGTTTAAAAAACACTGGGGTCCGGGGACCCCGATCCGTTCAATGTGGGCCCGCCCCTGATTAGTGTAAAACATACGTTTTTTATAAACGTTCAATTCTCTAACATGTGTGTTAGACCGGAATTATTGGTGTAAACCATACGTTTTTTGTAAACGTTAAATTCTCTTAAGTAAAGTTTTTATGTCTTTAAATAAGAGTTTTATATTACTTGATTAGAGTTTTATATCTCTAATTTTGTCTCTATTTAAAGTAGACTTTTCATCCACCCATGGATTGATATGAACAAATAAGTCTTATAATGATTTTTGTAATCATTTGTCTTCTAACATGTGTGTTAGAAACATTCATGAAACGCGTTAGTTTGGAAGCAATTTTTTAATTGTTTAGTTTCTAACGTGTGTATTAGAAATGACTTATTTATTTGAACCATATATGTGTTTTAGCAAGTCGAATTAATATTTTGTGGAAATGTTAATATTTCTAACGTGCGCGTCAGAATTTCTTTCATTTTAACATGATTGTTAAAAAATGGTTAAAATACAAATGCGTTGAAATGTTTTATGTAAAGATTTTATATAAGTAATTTGTTGTAGCATTGATTTTAGTGCTTTGTATGATTTAGAAATAAAAGGTCATACATTGAAGTTGATGTTTGATTGGCTTCAAGATTCAAATCACCATAAAGTGATGGTGTAGTTGTGTGGGATTTATCACCAACTTTAATTTGTGATCTCTAAATCCATTTGAGTGAAATTTTAATTACTAATTAAACTTTTCATATGGTGAAACTTCTTAGTAGAGTTTTAATGATCACATTTGATGAGTTTTATTAGAGTTTAAGTCTATAATTATTGAGACTTTTAACTCTTTATATGGTGAAACTCTTGAGTAGAGTTTTAATGATGACATTTGATGAGTTTTATTAGAGTTTAAGTCTATAATTATTGAGACTCTTAACTCTTCATATGGTGAAACTCTTGAGTAGAGTTTTAATGATGACATTTGATGAGTTTTATTAGAGTTTAAGTCTATAATTATTGAGACTATTAACTCTTCATATGGTGAAACTCTTGAGTAGAGTTTTATCGATGACATTTGATGAGTTTTATTAATGACAGGTAATGCCTTAATTTGGTCATGTTTTGTACATATAAAATGACTTAAATTTTCTAACACGTGTGTTAGAAAATGTGTATCACGAATACGAGGTTAGAGATTGTTCATAATGAACATAGATGTTTTATGTAAACATTTAATTGCCTATGTGTGCATTAAAAATGATGGGAAATGGTTTATTTTATAAACTATATCTTTGGAAAACATTTTATGTAAACATTCGATTCTATAATGTGGTTGTTATAACATTTTTTTTCTAACATGCGTGTTAGAAAATGTTATTTGGTGAAAAACAACATGGTGTTGTTGTGAACAAATTTAATTGTTCAAGTTTACTACTTAAATGTAGTATTTGTAACAACTTGGTGTTGTTTTGAGCATAATTGCCCAAGTTTAAAGTTTCAAGATGAAATGGGGAACTTGTACTTACAAGTGTATGGAGTCTTATTGAGGGAGTACCTCAAGACATGCCATGGGACGATATTGTTGAGAAGATTTCAGTCAGATTATAAAGTGTTGAAGATAAAAGCACTTTGCTATTTGATGTCTACATATTGTCTATGCTTTCGTTTAAATTTCAAAAGTGATTGATACTTATGATTTAGTTTCCAATATATTTTATTGTTTTGTGTTCAATATCTTCGGATAACACATACAATTTTTTACAAAGAAATAAATCACTAATGGTTGTGACGTATAAATTATTTTTGTGGAAAATAATTATAACATCGGTTATACATTGTTTAAAAGAATATGGTTTTAAACGGATAGTACATGAAAATACTTGAACATGAACAACTTGAGAGTTGTTGCATTGACTAAAAGTCAAAGACGAAACATCAAATGTATAACCACATCATGAGAGAATAATGAAAGAACGTACTCAGTGTATTGAGATGAAATACACTAACGAGATCCATGTCGACATACTTCGTTAGAAGTGATTGGAAAATTCACAAGTGTGAATTCTAACATATGAACGAAAAAGTACTATATGTTATTGTATACCTTTAATAAATCTTGCGAGATTTATTCCGAGTGATCTATACGTAGATGCGTCTACCACTTGATTATTGTTAGAACTAAATGGAGATTTTACCTTCGTTTGGGAGAGCATCCTAAATATACATATCTTCCAATGAATAAAAATAAATGTGAGCAAATATGGCAAAATTATGAATGTCATATTGTTGAGTGTCGATCTAGTTGATTCTATGTCACACATAATAGTGGTTGTAGACAAGGAACATTCATCTTGTTGGTGATGAATGTGTTCACCAAGTGACTTGGATTAAGACTTATGTGTAAGTCCTTATGAGTCAATGGTAAAGCGTTGAAGATCAAAGGTAAAAAAGTTATGTTCCTTAAATGAATGATAAAATTTAGCTATGTGCTATATACAATAATTTGTGAGACATTCCTAAATATTGATGTTTTAGGATTATGAATAAGTCTCATTATTTTGTCTTAACAAGGGATGAATGTTGCAAAGTGATATTATGATATCCTTAGGGTTGTGAAGAATCAGAATGATGCATCTTCTGTTCACATGCTAAAGTATTGTAGTCTAAAGCATGCTAGACTATTACTTGGTTAATTATGGGTCTTGACGGAGACTAGTTAACTCTAAACATTCAAATGTGTATGAACACAAAAAGAATTTGTGTATAGACAAAGTTGAGGGAGAATTTTCATTCATTATAAGGAAAAGACATGTAACTTTTTAAGAGTTTGTTCGAAAAGCTAATGAGGAGAACTCATTGCCTAAGCTTATTCTAGATGTTAAATTAGAATTATTCTAAGTTGGTGACAAACTTATGACAATGGCATGTGTTGCTTTGGTTAGCTCGGAAGCTTATGTAAGCTAATGCAATATGAGTTGAATTCACTGACACAATGAGGTTGATCTTGTTCAATCATATGTGTATAAATGTCATCATAAGTGGTGTTATGGAAATGTTGATCAAATGGCAAAAAATGCGGGGGATGATCCATTTAAGAAACAACCCTATAAGGGTATGTAGAAATGGTTCTCATTAACCCATCTAGATGTTATCCAATAACACTTAAATGTGAGGGTGTCTTGCATTTTTTTTTTTTTTTTTTTGCCAATAAGGATTTTGTAATCCAATGTAACATTGCAAATAAACGACTAAATGGAGGACACAAATGTCGTAGTGCATAATGGAGATATGTTTGTCTTAAATGATAAATGTATCATTCTAAGACAAATATTATAACCAGATTCAGGTGACCACTGAGGTTATAATCTTAGAAGTTAACAATAGGCAATGTTATCTTTCGAGTTACAAACACGTCATGACAATTGATCTCAACTGCAAAGTTATCTTTAGTGACTTGTCAAAGACAAAGATAATGTTATGGATCCAACAACCTGAGGGTTTATTAGAGATCAAGTTGTTGTAACACCCCGAAAACGGGTTTGGTAATCAAACCACGATAATACTAAAAAGACGGGTAAAGCACCGTAGGTGGTAAAAATTAACTCGTAAAACAAACTAACTAGGAATAAATTCACCTAGTTATTAATGTGTAAACATGTAATAAAACATGAATAAGTAGGCTTAAACACTTAAGACTAAACTTGAGGGGCCAAAGTTGTAAAGAGGAAAAGTTATAATTTATAAACAAAAATTAAAACACTACACACACTTAAAGTGTGTGTAGTAGGTCGATCATCAGGAAGAGAAAACGGGGTGCAAACCCTAGTTCACCAAAATCATCAAATTGAAGGTTGATTATAGCCCAAATCGATGCATGAACACAAATTCGTGATCACCTAAGCATGGGGATCGCAAGGTATGTTGAAATTTGTTATTTGGTGATACTTTGAAATTTTGATTGACATTCATGAACGAAATTCTTGCATGAATGATGAATTTTATAGTGAAATAGAGATGTGTATGAGTCTAGGGACGAACCCTAGATGTGAATTTGTTAAAATAATGCCATAAACTAGAAATCCAATGAAAGACCTTGTAGGTGATAAGTGGGTTTTATGGTATTAGGATGAATCCATGTTTAGAAAACAAACCCTAGTCGAAAACTTGCTGAATTAGTGTTAAAGACTAAGGATTCGATGATTACCCATATGTGTGCTAAGTGGGTTTTATGACAAGAAGATGAACACTTGAATTAGGGTGTTAAATGGATGAACATTGATGTTGTGATGCTAGTTCTAGGTGTAGTTCATGTACACTAGACATAGAGGCATGATTTTGATATTATAACTTGGTTAAAATGATGACCATAATTAGATAAAATATGCGTATAAAATCTCGCCTACAAGATGTTTGTTAAAATGCCCGAATGATTATTGATAAGAATAAATTATGAAAGAAATGCGTAATTGGCTAGTTTGACTAATTACGTAAAATATGGGTTAAAACGGATTCTAATCATAATGATGATTTAACTTAATTATGCATATCGTATGATTAAAAGTAGTTGACTTCTAAAAGTCAAACTAACCAATGATGAAGTCGAATAGTAGTTTCGGCATGAAATCCGTAAAATGAAATAGTCATAAGTAATGATGACTAATCTAATCGTCTTACGGATTATGATAATAGTTTGACGCTCGACAAGCTAGGTGGAGGCTTGGGAAAGAAGCGGGTCAAACGGATCGAATGCAAGGTAAGTAAAGCTTACACCCAATTGTAGTATATGTAATTGTTTTAATGGCGATAAATGCAACAATGGATTATGTTCGAAAAATGGGTTCCGACATGAACCGAAATGAGTCGGAACGAATAAAAACGATCAAAACCAAGGTTAATGGTAAAAGAGGCAAAATGGTAGTTTAGTCATGAATTGACTAAGAAAAAAAAATTTATAAGTTTTCTTAAAATTACCTAGTAGCGTAACTAGTAATGGGAAAAAGGGATAAAAAGGGTAATTTAGTCACATGATGACTAAATGTAAGATGAGATTAAATGGATACCCACGGCGTAAGCCGAAATGGGTTAGAAATGTAAGAAAAAGGAATTTTTGTAGTAAATTCTGAAATGGGTCGGACATGTGAATGGGTAGTTAAAAAAACATGCTTTGTTATAAATATGAATGTTTGGTCATATAGGCCAAACGGGTCAAATGGTGGTTGTGGCAACCCCCGTCCCCCTATTACAAACCCGGGAACGGGCGGCCGTGGCCAGTTTCAGTGGTATCCTGTTTTGTCTAATTTGGCAGCGGAATTTTTTTTCATCAGGACCGTGGTTAGGAAATATTTTATCAGAGTAAATTACCACATTTTCATAATATTAAACACATGGGTAAAACCCAAGTTTTCAATACACAATTTTTCATAGGGATACACCCTATCTTATTTAATAAAACATCTATTTATTTTTAGGTAACTTTATTGCCACTTTTCTAAGCCTTCAGTGCTGTCCAGCTGGCTTCTATTTGGCTTTCACATTTTGTTACCTAAAACGCGTTTTAAAAACATTTTGTCAGTGGGAAATACTGGTGAGTGAATCCCAGATCAACCAAGTTTTAATAAAAACCATTGTACAGTATTGAGGGCGGTCTCGCAATTACATTTGTTTCCAAGTCATACCAATTAACATCTATGGTACTGTCATACTCAACTTGTGGAAATGTTACTCCTTGACCAGGTGGTAACAAATTTTGTATACAAAACCCCCACATACTCATGATAATTGTATTCTTACAAATACTCAATAACTGTTTAATATATAATTAATCGTGTGAGGTTTTGTAAAAACAGTTAACATAAAAAGAGGATTACTCACATTGTTGTCTTAGATTATCCTTTAGGGTTTCCTGGTGACAATCTATAAATTACACAAATTCACGCGTGATAGTATAATAACCCATTTTAACATTAGCAATACCCTCCCCGATACGGCATTCCAACGACTACGTCGGGCAGAACCACGACAGCCGTTACGGAACCCTAGATCAATCGGGCAGAGTATCTAATACGTATCCAGGGGTTATGATACTTACAACAGAGTAGAACTTCGCTATTTAGGGGGGTATTAGACCCGAGTATAATGCCCACTATGTAAAATTGAGAGAAAGAAAGAAAGATTTGAGTGATCGGAACTGAAGGCCGACGCCCTCTATATATAGGGCTGTAATCGAGGTTTCTTGTGGCCCGCATAAAGGTAAGCATAAGCTTACACGGCCGCGTCGTAGCTGGACTAGGCTCTAGGTGATCCGGGTCAGCTTATAGGTTCAACACGAGTTGGACACGTGTCAACACCGGGCTGCGCCACACTTTTGATCTCTAGCGGCCCGCGTAAGACCCTTAAGTGGTTTACGCGGCCCGCGACAAACCTAAAAACATTATTTTTAATTATTTTTATTAATATTTAAGGTATTCGGGGCCCGTTTTCACGTATGGGGCGTATTTTAAGACATATTGGGATACTTTAAATATTTTTAGGGTGTCGGAAAATATTACGAGGGTGTCGGTTCAGGGTTGTTATATCCTCCCCACCTTGTTTTAGAGCTCGTCCTCGAGATCTACTGGAACAAGTGTGGATATTTCCTTTGCATTTCGGATTCAAGCTCCCATGTATATTCTAGTCCTCTTTTGGAGTCCCACTTCAATTTGACCAGAACTAATCTCTTGTGCTTGAGATTCTTAACCTTCTTGTCTTCAATCTGTAGAGGCCTTTCAACAATTTTGAGTTGTTCATTTACCTATGTGTCCTTAAGAGGTACTACGAGTGATTCATCAGCTAGGCATTTCTTGAGATTAGACACATGAAATACATCATGTATTCCTGCCATTTCCTCTGGCAGTTGTAGCTGATAAGCTACAGGTCCTATTCTTCTAATAATCTCAAAGGGTCCAACATACCTGGGACTTAGCTTCCCTCGCTTGATGAATCTTACCACTCCTTTCCAAGGAGAGACTTTTAACAATACCTTGTTACCTACTTGGAATTCTAATGGCTTACGTCTGTTATCAGCGTAGCTCTTCTGTCGATCACGTGCTGCTTTTAGTCGTTCCTTGACTTGAGTGATCTTGTCGATCGTTTCCTACATTATCTCAAGTCCAGATAGTTGCTTTTCCCCAATTTCTGCACAACAGTCTGGGGTTCTGCACTTTCTTCCATAAAGTGCTTCGAAGGGTGTAGCATTGATACTTGTGTGATAACTGTTATTATAAGAAAATTCTATTAAAGGTAAGTGATCGTCGCAATTACGTCCGAAATCAATTACACAAGCTCTAAGCATGTCTTCCATTATCTAAATCGTCCTTTCGCTTTACCCGTCCATTTGAGGATGGTAAGCTGTGCTTAGATTCAACCTGGTTCCCATTGCCTTTTGGAAACTTGCCCAAAAATGAGAGGTAAAACGGCTATCCCTATCAGACACAATTGATAAAGGTATTCCATGTAATGAAACAATTTCATTTACATACAATTTAGCTAACTGTTCCATACTGAAAGTTTCTTTCATTGGTAAGAAATGAGCTGATTGAGTTAGCCTATCTACAATCACCTAGATTGTATCATTACCTTTTCTTGTTTTGGGTAATTTGGTAACAAAATCCATTGTTATAAATTCCCATTTCCATACTGGCATCTCCAATTGTTGTAGCAATCCTGAGGGTTTCTTGTGTTCAGCTTTAACTTGGGAACAAGTTAAACATTTAGAAACATAAGCTGCTATATCTTTCTTCATTCCTATCCACCAGAAATTTTTACTTAAATCTTGGTACATCTTATCACTTCTTGGATGCATCGTATACTTGGACTTATAGGCTTCTTCTAATATACGACGACGTAGGTCTCCTAATTTAGGTATCCACATTCTCTTTTTATGGAATCTCCAAATTCCATCTGTTCCTTGTTCTAGTTCCTTAATCATTCCTTTTAATTTTTCAGTATCATCCTTGATTACTGATTCCTGTGCTTTTCTAATCTGATCGTTTAAATCTACTTGTAGATTTAATTTAAGAGAACGTACCCTTTTTGGCTTTTCATGATACTTTCGACTTAAAGCATCAGCCACTACATTGGCTTTTCCTGCGTGATATGGATATCACAATCATAATCGCTAAGAATCTCCATCCATCGTCTCTGTCTCATATTCAGCTCCTTTTGCCCGAAAACATACCTTAAACTCTTATGATCAGTGAATATGGTAAACTTACTACCATAAAAGGTATTGTCTCCAAATCTTAAGGGCAAAAATTATGGCTCCTGATTCCAAATCATGGGTTGAATAATTCTCTTCATGATTCTTAAGTTGTCTAGATGCGTACGCTATAACCTTTTGACGTTGCATCAATACACATCCATAACCTAACTTAGAAGCGTCACAATAGACTATAAAGTCTTTAGTTCCTTCTGGTAACGCTAATATAGGTGCATGGTTTAGTCTTTGCTTAAGAATTCTAAAGGCTTATTCCTATTTTGGTCCCCATTCAAACTTAATGGATTTACAGGTTAACTTGGTTAAGGGAATGGCTATTCTAGAAAAATCTCGAATAAATCTTCTATAATAACCGGCTAATCCTAAGAAACTTCTAACCTCGGTTGGTGATTCAGTGGTTTTCCATTTGGTAATCGCCTCGGTCTTTGTTGGATCCACATGAATTCCTTCATGATCAACTAAGTGTCCAAGAAACTGTACCTGCTCTAACCAAAACTCGCACTTTGAAAACATAGCGTAAAGTTTTTCTTTTCTTAATAGACTTAAAAGTGCATGTAAATGCTTTGCATGTTCCTCTTTACTTTTAGAGTAAATTAGAATATCATCTATGAAGACAATTATGAATTTATCCAAATATGTCTTACATATTCGGTTCATCATGTCCATAAATGCGGCTAGGGCATTGGTTAAACCAAATGGCATGACAGTAAATTCATAATGGCCATACCTTGTTCTAAACGCGGTTTTAGGAATGTCCTCTTCCTGTACCTTTAATTGATGATATCCCGATTTTAAATCGATTTTAGAGAAAAATCGAGCTCCTTGAAGTTGATCGAATAGATCATCGATTCTTGGTAATGGGTATCGTTTCTTAATCGTGACCTTGTTCAATTCACGGTAGTCAATGCACATACGCATTGATCCATCCTTCTTTTTAACGAACAGTATCGGTGCTCCCCATGGCGATGAGCTTGGCTATATGAATCCTTTCTCCAATAATTCGTCTAATTGTTTCTTCGGTTCCCGCATTTCGGCAGGTGCCAAACGATAAGGTGCTTTGGCAATCGGTGCTGTTCCTGGTAGCAGATGGATTCTGAATTTAACTTCCCTGTCTGGCGGTAGCCCTGGCAATTCTTCTGGAAATACATCTGAAAACTGAGACACTACTGGAATGTCTTTTAGTTCTTTTCCTTTGGTGTTAGTGATTATAGAAATCAAATACACTATAGATCATTTTCTTATACAACTTGCAGTTTTCATCACAGAGATGAATTTAGTGAATCTAAATGGTTTATCTCCTTTAATTGTAATCTTTTCACCCTTGGTGAATTTACTTGGATTGACTTTTGATCACACAAAATACTGGCTTTATTGGCTATTAACCAATCCATTCCTAACACGACATCAAATCCTGCCAGATTCATTGGGTAAAGGTTTGCAATAAATTTTTGGTTAAAAATTTCTATTCTTGCTCCCTGCAAGATTTCAGAAATCCTAACGGTTTCTCCATTTGTTGTCTCTACTAGACATTCTTGTGGGAGTTTAGTTAATGATTGATTTAGAAGTTTGCAAAACGAAGTATTAATAAAACTTTGGTTTGTGCGCCCGGAAAGATAGGCCGACTGCTGAGCCCGCTCTGGCTCAGCCGCACCACCCAGGGTGCGAGCCACCCGAGAAGCAAGCTATTACAGCGAGCGACTGGAGGATGAGCGCAAATCCTCGATTCTTCGTCCTCCCCGGAGTCATAAAAAGCCATAATCGGTATTCCTAGCTTCATGAAGGTCAACGAAAGAGAAATCAAAACGAGATATATTAAGATATCAATCAAAATAGATTGGTAGTTTCGAACCGAGATCACACGGCTCATCAACTTGATCTTCCGGGGGAACCGTATGTCCGAACAGGCCTGGAAAAAGAGGTAAGGTCTCGCTTTCCTTTTCCACTCAAGTGTACGGCATCTGCCGTGCTTAGGCCCCTTCTTCCCTTCCCTAATAAAAGAGTCCACCGCCTGCCTTAGTAGTCTCAAATAAGGCGTGCGGGCCTGCCCCTTTTTTTAGTAGGTGATTCACTACCGAAGCTAAGAAAAGGCCCAAAAAAATGGAGAGACTTATTCTTGCTCTTCCAATTCAGGAATAAATAGGATGGAATTTCCCGGTCGCATTCGATCTAGAGAAAGTCTTTGCCTAACTAGTAAGAGGATAAGGAAAAGTGCTAAGCCTAAGCTCACCAGAGTCAAATAATACTTTAGCAAAAACATCATTAACTAAAAACGTACCAGCTACCACGTCTGGGATCATTTTGGCTTCATCTGCAATTAGAACAAATGCTCTAGCATTTTTAGTGTTCTTATTGTTCGCAGCTGGAGCCAATTTCGGACAATTTGGCTTGATGTGACCTTTTTCTCCACAGTTGAAGCACAATCCATTACTAGATTTCCTCTTGCAATCTTCTTCCTTGTGTCCTGGTGCTTTGCAGAAATTGCAGTGAGTGGAGTATCTTCCTGAATGCTTCTTCTTACAAGCTTTGCAGTATGGTGCAGAGGTAGAACCTACATTCCTACGGTTGGAATTTCCCGAATGGAATTCTTGAGAAATCCTTTGAGTTAGGTTTCTCCTCTGGTCTTCTTCTCTAGTACGCACTAATTCATCTGTCAAGGTATTGGCTAGTTCTACGGCTTCTTCTATGGTTTGGGGCCTAGCTGCCTTGACTACATGTCTAATTTCTCCAATTAATCCCCAGATGTATCGGGAGATTAATACCGGTTCAGGTGATGCAAGGGTTGGCACTACTCTAGCATATTCAAAGAATGTGGTAGTATAACCCTTACTATCTACTCCGGTCATTCTATGGTTCAGAAACTTATTTGCTATCTGTTCCTTTTCATTGGGAGGACAGAATTTCCTTTCTACTAAATTTTAAAGCTCCTCCCATTCCATGTTATATACCCTATCACTTCCTCTTGACTGGAGGATAGTGTTCCACCATTCTAAAGCACTTGCTTATTTTTAGAACAGCCTCAGTCTTTTCTATCCAGCGTAGGCTGCAATGGGTCCTTCATTGCCCGAGCATTCTATAGGTTTACAGGACCAGAATTCTTTATAAGAACAACCATATGGCATGGTTCTTCTTCTTTTGGGAATAGGCACTTGAAGTACGGATCCATTATTTACGCTGTGTTTCGGTTCAGTTGGTCGCTTACTGTTGTGCTTACTTTTATTGTCCGCTTCCTTAACAGTTTGGATAATAAATGGCATTGCATCTATGATTCCTTGTGCTACTATGTGTTGGATGGCACTATTATCCACTTGGTTTCCATTGTTATTGTTGTTTGGATTCTCATTATTCAGATTATCGTTATTCGGGTGGTTATCACTCTGGTTTTCGTTGTTCAAGTTTTCCTGGTTCACTTCGTTGTCCATCTGAATTTTAAACATTTACCACATATTAATATCACCAATAATATTTGAATATAGCCAATCACATGACACGCACTTTGGTCAAAAGCGTCGATCATTGCGACTTTACTCTATTCTTATAGTATGCATCTATTACATACTAGTACTGAATTTAAAATTACAATACCGACTGAAATTTAAAGTTACACTACTAGTAATAGGCATCCGTAGTTTTTTTCATCATACACTTACACACATATTTTATTATTATATTATTGTTATATTATTACTACCATTTTTACCATCTCATTCATGGATATGGATTCATCCAAAAATCCATATTGCGTTCGTCGTATTTCCATACGAGACGCTCTCCTACCTGTCTCATCCGTTCACTACTTTCTAAAATTTCCTCACAAAAATTCCTAAGTTCTTGTACGTTTTCTGCACTCATTGGGGGTGCAGGTTCTAGGACTGGGTTCGGAATCTGGGGTGCGGGTTCCTGGTATGGAGGTATAGGGGCCTGAAATGGGTAAGGATTCTCTAAGATCTCTCTAATGAAAACATCATTATCAAAATAGGGATTTAGAGGATTTAAACCTGGGTAGGCTCCTAGGTTTTGCATTGGCATGTCTTCTGGAATAGGGTAGCGTTGCACATAGTCCCTGTTGTCGTCCCACCATGGGTCGTAATTTGGGTCTAAGGGATTTGGTGCGGGTACCCTAGGTATTTCTTCTGGATTGAAGTCATGCATTTCTACTTGGTTTTCAGGGTTTTCTATCTCCATTGATTGGTCAGGAATTGGTGGTTGTGGTTGGGGTGCTAACATTTGCTCTAGGTTAGGGTTAGCTGCAGTGGTTGCTAAGATATGGATATTGGTTATTCCCCTATTAAGCATATCCTGGGCATATGCATCAGTCTCTCTTTTGGCTGCGGCTAGTGCTCTCTGCTCTTGCAACTTTTTCATACGCTTTCTATGCTCGTGTGCTCCCCTACTGAACCATCCCTTTTTTTTGAGGAAATGGCTCTTCAGATTGAGCCTTAAATACGAATATTCCTTCTTCAGTATCAGCAGAGTACCCCGAGAGGGCAGTCTGAGAAGAGGCACCTTCGCTCCTAGGCGAACCAGACAATTAACGATACGCCTCAGATGGTCCTTGGTCGCTCATACTGTAAACTAACAAATAGTCAGATAACGCATAACAAGAAAATATAATTATGCATGTATTCCTGTAATTTATTTCCTAACACTTTGAATTTTGGTGTCAGTAGAACACTTCTGTGGCTGAATCAGTGACTTCGCTCTGATACCACCTTCTGTCGCAACCCCCGTCCCCCTATTAAAAAACCGGGAACGGGCGGTCGCGGCCAGTTTCGGTGGTATCCTGTTTTGTCTAATTTGGCAGTGGAATTTTTTTTCATCAGGACTGTAGTTAGGAAATATTTTATCAGAGTAAATTACCACATTTTCATAATATTAAACACATGGGTAAAACCCAAGTTTTCAGTACACACTTTTTCATAGGGATACACCCTATTTTATTTAATAAAACATCTATTTATTTTTGGTAACTTTATTGCCACTTTTCCAAGCCTTCAGTGCTGTCCAGCTGGCTTCTATTTGGCTTTCACATTTTGTTACCTGAAACGCGTTTTAAAAACATTTTGTCAGTGGGAAATACTGATGAGTGAATCCTAGTTCAATCAAGTTTTAATAAAAACCATTGTACAGTATTGAGGGCGGTCTTGCAATTACATTTGTTTCCAAGTCATACCAATTAACATCCATGGTACTGTCATACTAAACTTGTGGAAATGTTACTCCTTGACCAGGTGGTAGCAAATTTTGTATACAAAACTGTAGGATCGGTTATGGACCCAAATGAGTCGATCAGAAGAGTTTATACTCAAAACGAAAGGCGGAAACAGACGTAATGAGCTCAATTCAGCAAGATATACACATTAACTGCCTTTCTGATTGATTTGATGACAAATTACAGCGAGACGGCACTTCGGCAGCACTTCGTTACACTGACTGAACTGTTACAGTGATTTCGCTTGAAAGGGGTATATATAGGCGATTAATTCCGTTTGAACATGTTCCAAGCGGAATTACATGCATCACATTTCAAACGGAATTACCCCATTCAAGCGGAATTACTAATATCTCGAACTACGTGCCCTTTTCTAACATTCTAAGTACAAGACTCGATACAAGACGAAGTCGACAGACGCATACACTAACAGACTCCCCCTCGAATGTTGACGAGTCTTAAGTGTCGAGTCTTCGCATCTTCAGTCTTTATCAGTCCTCTCGAACTCTTTGAAGTATCTGACACTGTAAAGCATCCTCAATCTCTTCTTCTCTTTCTATCAGCACCAACAGACTCCCCTTTCACAAGCAGACTCCCCTTTTAGTTATGCTCAAAATCAGGATCGCAAGCTGGTTCTCAAGTCTTCTCATTCTCTTGATCAGATCTCTTGATTCCTTAAGTTCATCAGCATCTTGCGTGAATAACAGTCTTCAAGACTCATAACCTGGCTCTTATCATCTACAGACTCCCCCTTTCAATCAGCTGGGATCGCAGTCTTGATCGTAACCTGGTTCACACTCTGCTTAGAATCGAAACCTGGCTTTCTTTAAACACAGAATCCTCAGGTATCTGAACCTGGCTAACCTGCACAGTCTCTACCACAAACATAAGTTTTATATTATTAAGATTTGGCAACCTCAGACACCACTTGCAGATCTCTGATGAACCACTTGTAAGAATGAAAAGATTTAACATTTAAAAGTTTCTGATGATCACTTGCAGGATTATTTTTAAAAACCTTTTTACTCAAACTCCCCCTCAAATGATGTTCATCATATTTAGCACTTAGAATTTTGAAAATCAGCTTTCCAACACCAGTTGTCGAAAATCTTTTTGGATTTTTCAAAATTTTATGCTAAAACACACTTAAACTCTTTTTGGCATTTTATAAAGAAATGTAATAAAGAAATACTTACAAACAATATTTTTGTGAGTTTGTGTAAGAGGATCATATCAGTTTATGAGACAAATCACTAACACTGTTAAGCTTCATTTCATTTTAAGTTCTAAACAATTCACTTAGATTGTCAGTATACTGGTCCACTTAAAATTTCATACAAAGTTCAACTATTCCGAGATACGAGATTAGTGTTTTAATGAACTTAAACTTATTCGCGTGTCCTACCTCTTGAATATACTCCCGTATCCAGATCTCAATATTCAGTCTTACAGGTGATTATACCTAGATGATATCTGTAAAGGGTTAAATGCGAAACCGTGAGAGCTCAGGTCAGAACTTCCGTTCAGCAGAGAGATGACGGTTTGACTTTAGGTGTGTTCCCTTTAGAGAATCTTTTCTTCAACAGCACATGATTAACATTTTCAATGTTTCATCATTTTTTGTACTGAGGGTGGCGCTATATTTTCAAGCAAATGCAAAGTATTATACAGGGACTAGGCCATTGCTTCCACAATATCAGAAGTCCCGGGATAATACCCCAGATATCACTGGGTATAAAGACCTAGTATCTCAGAAAGATGGACCTTTCAAACAAGATTTTGGGGGTTACCCATATATCCAAGAAATGTTCCCCATGATATAAGTAAGTTTGAAATTTTAGGTTTATACCTCGAAAACAATCTACTAAATGTACAAAAACCTACTGGCACATCCACAGTGAGATTGTTTATCACATTTTTGACTTTCCATTTCTTTAGCGTGTTGTGATAGTCCACTAATGTACTATCATTTCCTCTTTTTATACAACAAAAACTCAATTTTAAATTTTATCATGTTTTTGGCTTTTTCAAATCTTCTAATGTTTTTGGATTTTCTGAAATTTTTACTCCCCCTAAAATGCAAACACATTTAAAAAAAACTTGAAAACAAACTGTACAAGTAACTTGACAACTGATGTGAAACGCATCAATTCTCCATCCACTCGGCATAAACAATCAGAACTCCCCCTTACAACAAACTATTTTCCCATTAAGATTTCAAAACACTTAAGTTTGTTTTAATCAAAATGGTTTTTCCGGAAAATAAGTTTTGCTGATTTTACCACTTGTTGGGAATGGGGATCAATTCATCATCTTGTTTCTCAACCACTTGTAATGAGATTACATCAAGTTCAAATTAATGACCTTGACTAATCACTTTGTAAGAACAAACCTCTGTACCACTTGTATGACGAAATCACTTTTTGTGAATTTCTCAAGAAAAATACCACTTGTAGGAAAAACAGGTACAACTTAATGTCCCTTATTTACCACTTGTAGGTATGCACAATCAAACCTGATATAAAGAATGATGCCGATTTCTGCTCCCCACTTACCAACCTGGGAGCTCCGGCAAGTCACACTTAAACATAATCAAAAACATTTTTCAAGAATAATGCCGATTCCTGCTCCACGATTACCAACTAGGGAGCTCCGGCAAGTCATACTTAAACACATTAAAAAAAACAATTTTTAAGAAAGATGCCGATTCATGCTCCACGATTACCAACTAGGGAGCTCCGGCATGTCAGGTTTTTCAGTCAAAGAATATATCCACCCAAGCCTGACCAGCCTTAGGTGATTCCGAGTTACCAACACTCGGTTTCTTACCATTCATCTTCTTTTCATAAAACTCTTTAACGCCTTTCACTTTTCTGTCAATCATTTTTCCAAAGATGTGTTTCACTTTGGGGTTAAAGTCTTTTCAACATCAAAAACCTTTTTATCAGAATAAAATTGATTTGAAATTTCAACTTTACCAATTTTCTTCTTAAAATTTTCAGCCCTAAGTGGTGGAAAGTTCTCATCATCCACTATCGGCACTAATTTTTCACCTTTTGATTCATCCTGTGGCTCCTCTGACTTTGTGGAATCAGATTCATCGCCAGAAGATAGTTCCTCTGATTTTGATGAATCAGAATCATTGCTAGACCCATCATCAGATTTCTTAACAACCCACTTTTGGTTGTCAAGATTTCCTCTTTTCTTGTAAAACCTGTTTGAACATTCACCAATTTCAAATTTTGAGTTTTTGAAAAGTTTAGTTCTGTCAATTGGTGGTTCAAACTCAATCACTTTCTTTTTCAGTTTAGAAACTCCCTGTTTGATTTGTTTTGCCTATAAACAGTACATAGCAATATGACCACCTTTTCCACATTTGAAACAGGTTCGAGTTTCCTTCTTCTGATCAACAGTCTGCATCTCTTCTTGCTTCTTCGCAAGGAAATCTTTGTTTGACTGCTTTCTGAACAACTTTTCTTTTTCTTCTTCAGAAGATGTACCTGAAACAAATACCATTTTTGATTTAAAATCTTGAACATATTTTTCATTTTTATAATTTTCTAGTGGAATAAATCCTAATCCTTTCTTTTTGAAATTACCGTTATGGTTTGGTTTCTTTCGATAACCAGAACCAGAACTGTAACCCTTTTTCTTGTTTTCTCTTTGTTGAACTCTTGAGGTGTATTTTTTAGGTTTTTCAAAAAGATTTACATCTTTTATTTCAGAAATATTAATTTCTATTAATTTGAAAACCTTTTTGATCATTTCTGGTTTAACACCTCTTATTGGAAATTCCTCATCAGAATATAATTTGTCAGAATCATTCAAAGTATAAGCAACTTTAAACGTTTCGTCATCCAAATTAGACTTTGATAACAGGAATTCATTATTGTAAACTCTTTTGCCTTGTTTGGAGGTTTGACTTGACGTGTCTGACTTAGACTTTGACTCTGGCCTTGACTCCAACATTGACTCCTCTGACTCATCCTTTTCCAACACCTGATCGACTACTTTCTTTATTCACTCGGACTCATGATCAGTGTCAGATGATGTAAAAGTAATGTCAATGTTTTCTGGCAAGTTAACTGTAGACTCAGACTCCCACTGTAGGTTTGTTGCCTTTTGGACTTTTTCAGAATTTGGATTTCTTGGCGAATATCCATTTTCCAACGGGGGTGGACACTTGTTGTAATTGACACCTTGTTTCTTACCAGATGTCTTTACTTTAGTATCCTTCTTCTTTTCTTTCTTCTTTTCAGGAGTCTTTTCTTCAGATGCCTTCTATTCTTTAGTTACTTCATCATCCTCAAATGCCTTCATGCCTTCAACAGTCGGATAAATCCTATCAATGATATAAGAAGTACATGAGTAACTTTTTAACAAACGATTAACTCTTTCTGTTTCAATTCTTTGAGTCTCAATTTTTTGTTCTAGAGCAGCACACTTCTCGATGTAATTGTTCACAACTTTCTGCTTTATCATGAAAGCTCCTTGAAGTGTCTTCATTGCTATTGCCTGTTCTTCACTTGTATCGTTGTACATATTCATGGCTTTGTTCAGAACTTCATAAGACTCCTTCAACCTGTTCATGTTGTGAATCAACATATTGTTTTGTTTCTTTATTGCTTCACAGTTTTCACAAATCACTGGACTCTTCCTTGCATCAGCTTCTTCATCAATCTTGAAAGCTAGAACTTACTTTACTTTTCATCTGACCACCGGAACATCTTCATCATCACTGCTGACCGGTGTTTTGACCTTTTTCTTTTTCTTTTTAGCTTTTTCATCTTCACTATCACTTTCTGCCATCATTTTCAAATGTTGTGCCATCCTTCTTGCATAATACTCAGTATCATCATCACTGTCTTCTTCAATTCGAGCAGCAAAAGCTTTGTGACTTGATGTTTTGTTAGGATCATAGTCATCCCAATTGAAATTCTCCCGGCTAAAACCTTCTGGTAATTTTTCATCATCTTGATTGATTAGGCATGCTTTGTTGTCAGTTGAAATATACTTGTTCCAACTGAAATCTTCTTGATTTACCAAACATGCTCTCTTTGATGATTCTTCAATTACTTTTATACCATGTGCTACTTGTGGTTCTTGTTATTGTTGAGCAACTTGATGATAAATGGCCTTCTGATATTAATCATTGTTGTTGAACGGATTTTGAGCTCCACTTGCTTCGCGATTAGTGCATTCCCTTTTGAAGTGTCCTTTTTCCCTGCAACGAAAACAAGTGACTTTAGATTTATCAAAACCCAAATTAGAAACACATGCATCACGGAAATCATCTCGTCCCATGATCTGTTTGAATTTCTCAGCTCTTCTCAACACACTTGCGAAACACCATTTGTATCCATCAATTCCATCTCTTCAGCATCTATCTGATCGTAATCCTCTTTTGTTAGCATTGGATTCCCGATCTTTCTTGCTACAAAACTCCCATATGATTCTAAAAAAGTTCCCAACAAAGACATGTGGCTTTTTGCAACTTCTTCTGTGTAATCTTGATCATTTTCAAGATTCATTACAATGTTGCATTGTAACTTCCTACCATTCTTTGTTACTGTCAAGTTTGGATCGAATAACGGATATGATGAAAAACTTGTGTTGCTGTTTGATCCTTTGGATGAACTTCCAGATGAACTTTTTGCATTGAAAGCCGTTTCAACCTTTGGTGACATGTTGGTAGATTTGTCATTCAATCCTGCTTTGTAATAAAGTCCAATGTCTTGTTCACCATCGAAATCTTTCATTCTTGAGATCTTTCTCTGTTCTATCTCTTAAGCCTCAATTTTTTCAATGAATTTGCTAAGTGTCAGATTACTAAAACCTTTCTTGTTCTTTAGCATCATGAGATATGTGCCCCAAGTCTCGTGTGGCAACGCATCTACTAATTTCTCAATCAACTCCTCATTGTCCTTATTGATGCTTACCCTTCTCATGTTTACCAACAAATTGCAGTACCTTTCAATTATCTGTTTTGTGCTTTCAGTTTTCAAACCTCGAAATAGATCAAACTCTTTCTTCAGAAGCGATTTTTTGTTCTTTATCATTTCTTGACTTCCAACAAACTTTGATCTTAAAGCTTTCCAAATCAAATAAGCACTTCCATTATGTTGCAACAAGACCAAGATGTCTTCTTTCACAGCTTGTTGTAGAAGACTTAACATCATTTTTTCATTTTTGTATTTCTTTTTATCATCAGCACTCATATCTTTAATTGCAATCTCCTCTTCGCCATCATTCGTCGGTCTAACGTATTTTGTCTCAACACATTCCCAAGCATCCAAATAATTTGCTTGAACCCAGTTTTCAAAACTTCCTTCCCAACCTTTATACTCCTCGATGTTCATTAGCTTAGGCGGTTTTTGCATCGTCCCCGTTTCATTTTCCAACATTGTTTGCTGAGTAATTGTGATCGGTGTAGCAAAGGCGTTATAAAATTCCTCTTCCATGTTTCGGATTTTCAAAGTTTACAAAAACTGATTTTTCAAATGGAATTACTCTACAAACGAGATTACTTTCAAACGAAATTACCCTAATATCGTTTGAAATCAACACCTTTTCAAGCGGAATTATAATTCCGCGCGAGATTACCAAATGGAAACAGAAATTCAAGCGGAATCACTAATTCCGTGCGAACCTCTCAAACGGAATTACTCCTCTGAAACGGAATTAGCTAATTTCGTGTGAAATTTCAAACAGAATTATCTTCTGTTGCGGAATTAGGTGCTAATTTCGTGCGGAATTAGGCTCTAACAAGACTCGATACAAGACGAAGTCGACAAACGCATGCACTAACAAAAACCCCAACATATTCACGATAATTGTATTCTTACAAATACTCAATAACTATTTAATATATAATTAATCGTGTGAGGTTTTGTAAAAACAGTTAACACCAAAAGAGGATTACTCACATTGATGTCTTAGATTATCCTTCAGGGTTTCCCGGTGACAATCTATAAATTACACAAATGCACGCGTGTTAGTATAATAACCCATTTTAACATTAGCAATACCCTCCCCGAGACGGCATTCCAACGACTACGTCGGGCAGAACCATGACAGCCGTTACGGAACCCTAGATCAATCGGGCAGAGTATCTAATACGTATCCAGGGGTTATGATACTTACAACGGAGCAGAACTTCGCTATTTAGGGGGGTATTAGACCCAAGTATAATGCCCACTATGTAAAATTGAGAGAAAGAAAGAAATATTTGAGCGATCGGAACTGAAGGCCGATGCCCTCTATATATAGGGCTGTAATCGAGGTTTCTCGCGGCCCGCGTAAAGGTAAGCATAAGCTTACGCGGCCCGCGTCGTAGCTGGACTAGGCTCTAGGTGATCCGGGTCAGCTTATAGGTTCAACACGAGTCGGACACGTGTCAACACCAGGCTGCGCCACACTTTTGATCTCTAGCGGCCCGCGTAAGACCCTTAAGTGGTTTACACGGCCCGCGACAAACCGAAAAACATTATTTTTAATTATTTTTATTAATATTTAAGGTATTCGGGGCTCGTTTTCACATATGGGGTGTATTTTAAGACATATTGGGATACTTTAAATATTTTTAGGGTGTCGGAAAATATTACGAGGATGTCGGTTCAGGGTTGTTATAGTGGTGATAACACCATTTGACAATATTGACTAACGTTGGTTGTCAAGACGTATGTACATAGGAGTGAACCGGAGGTGGATAAGCGTGTCGCTATAAAGTAGCGGCAAATAAAAGTAAGGTATAAATTGGGTCTATACGTTGACCTGAGCCAGGTACGCCTAAATGAATTTATAGTTAAAAGTGCAATTTTGGTCGAATTGATAGTAATGGTCCTTCTCCGTAAAATGAAGGACATAAAATTGACCAAAAAACCCTTGATGGGTAAATCGGGCAAACGATCCTTAGAGGTTGTTTAGGAACTTGCATTATGATTATGAAGTCCTTAGATGCGTATAAAAATTATAGGTAATGACATTCGTGGATCGAATGTCTAAACTTCGCAAACATGCCTGGAGGGCCGCGATACAAATACTAAACTTCGCAAACATGCCTGGAGGGCCGCGATACAACTATACCTAGTCTAGAATATATGGGAAACCTCCACTAATCTTAGCAAAACATGCCTAGGGGGCCGCGATACAAACACATACGATGCACGATTTACTAAACGAACATATGGTTTACAATACGCTTACTATAACTGAACAACCAACTGTGAACTCGCTCAACTAGTTGTTGACTCTCTGTTACATGCCTTGCAGGACCTTAGGTACTCATTGGAGCTTGCATGGGAGGCGCGGTCGTTGTGGGCACGGATTGTGAACGTTTGATAAACGCTTTTATGACATTTCATACTTTACTCGTATTGGGTTTTATTTATACGCTTCCGCTAAATAGTGATATTATGCTTATGTTTCGAACACCTTTCATATTTGTTGGGTTGAATGACATTTACTTTTAATCATTAATTACATGTTCAATATGATTGGTGGCTTGATCCTGGTCATGTCATGCCTCCAAGTGGTGGTACTCCGCATGTGGATTTTTGGGGGTGTGACAGATTGGTATCAGAGCCATTCGTTATAGAGAACTAGGTTTTAATGTGGAGAAAACCTTTTTATTAAAACCAGACTATAACCAGTACAGTGCTCAACGATCCAAAACGACGCCTCGCTCCATGTGCAAGACTCAACATCCTAGATAATAAGGTTTACGTTTGTTGCCTACATGCTAGAATTACATAGAACTTTGCTCGTGGTATGCTTAGATTACAATGCTTACTATACGTTATTGCTTGAGAACACTTGTGTGCTTACTCTCTTCTGTCATCGCACTATTCACGAACCTCTCTCACTTATGTTGCCTTTGATATGAAGATCAATGGCTGGACGCATTAACATGACACAAGCCCAGTTGACGGCTCTCATTAACGAACAAGTTGCTGCGGCACTTGCAGCTGCACAAGCAGGAGGTCAACACGTTCAGCAACCCATTTGCACTTTCAAGAACTTTATGGACTGTCGTCCTAGCACATTTAGTGGCACAGAGGGAGCAGTTGGACTCCTCCATTGGTTCGAAAAGCTCGAGTCGGTATTTGAGATGTGTGGATGCCCTGAGGCTCGCAGGGTGAAATACGCCACTGGTACATTGGAAGGAATTGCGCTGACCTGGTGGAACGCGCAAGTTCAGATTCTAGGGTTGGCAGCTGCTAACGTAACCCCTTGGAATGATTTCAAAGAGCTGATTAAATGGGAATATTGCACACGGGATGACATCCACAAGTTGGAAGTGGAGCTCTATCATTTGAAAATGAATGGATTAGAAATTGAAGCCTATACGAAACGGTCAAACGAGCTGGCCATCTTGTGTCCAACTATGGTGGACCCTCCAGTCAAGCGCATCGAATTATATCTCAAGGGGTTAGCACCCGAAATACAGAGCCATGTGACATCGGCTAACCTCGACAATATCCAAGACATTCAGCGTCTTGCTCATAGCCTCACCGACCAAGCCGTGGAACAGAACAGGCTGCCTAAACGCATCAGTGCTACCACTACTGCTGCTACTACTCCTGCTACTCCCAGCGACAACAAGAGAAAATGGGAGGGGGATTCCAGCAAGGGATCAGTTTCTGTTCAGTCTCAAGCACAGCAACGTAAGATAAATGACTACCAGAGTCCGAGTCAGCAATCATCAGGCAGTCAGGGGCAGGGTGGATATCGGGGAATTCACCCATTGTGTAACAGGTGCAACAGACATCACAGTGGTTAATGTCGCAAGGGCCGCTGTCAGAGATGTCTCAAGATAGGGCATGAAGCTAAAGATTGCAGGAGCTCACGACCTGCGAACCAGAACCAACAACAACCACCAGCTCCTCAAAACCAGCAACAGCAGCAACAACAGCGGGGCAACAGGGGATGCTTTCAGTGTGGTGCTGAAGGCCACTACAAGCGGGATTGCCCCTAGTTAAACCAGAATCGCAACAACAACAACAGTCCGGGCAATGGTAACCACAATGGTGGAAACAACAATGGCAACGAAGCTAGGGGCCGTGCATTTGTGCTAGGACAGGGTGATGCCAGGAATGATCCCAACGTGGTTATGGGTAAGTTCCTTCTTGACGACTTTTACGTTACTGTTTTGTTTGATTCGGGTGTGGATACAAGTTACATGTCTTTGAAAGTTAGCCAAATGTTAAAACGTGCACCAACTCCCTTAAACACCAAGCATGTCGTAGAGTTAGCTAATGGTAAAAGTCTAGAGGCCACACACGTAGTTCAGGGTTGTAATCTTATCCTCGCTGGTCAGACTTTCTCTATCGATCTCATTCCCATAGTTCTGGGTAGCTTCGACATCGTCATTGGAATGGATTGGTTATCCCAACAGCAAGCAGAGATCTTATGCAGGGAGAAGATAGTTCGTATTCCTCGTTCTGGTAAAGAACCTCTCGAAGTTCAAGGCGACAAGAGTGGTGCAGTGGTTGGCATCATCTCCTTTCTAAAGGCCCAGAAGTGTTTGCGAAAGGGTCACACTGCCATTCTGGCACTTGTTACCGATGTATCAGCAAAAGAAAAGAAACTGGAAGATATTCCAGTTGTACGCGACTTCCCTCAGGTGTTCCCTGAAGACTTACCTGGTCTACCGCCTCATCGTCAGGTCGAGTTTCAAATCGAGTTAGCACCAGGAGCAGCACCGATAGCTCGAGCACCGTATAGATTAGCTCCAGCAGAATTGGAAGAATTGTCAAAGTAGCTACAAGAGCTCTTGGAAAAGGGCTTTATTCGTCCTAGCTCTTCGCCTTGGGGAGCTCCAGTGTTATTCGTGAAAAAGAAGGACGGTACTTTCAGAATGTGTATAGATTACCGTGAACTCAACAAGGTGACGGTGAAGAATCGTTATCCTCTTCCACGTATTGATGACTTATTCGACCAGTTGCAAGGGTCGAGCTACTACTCCAAGATTGACCTAAGGTCAGGTTACCATCAGCTGAGAGTCCAAGATGAGAACGTCTCTAAGACAGCATTCAGAACTCGTTACGGCCACTACGAGTTTCTAGTCATGCCTTTCGGGCTAACAAACGCACCAGCAGTCTTTATGGATCTTATGAACAGGGTGTGTAAACCCTATCTAGACAAGTTTGTCATTGTCTTCATCGACGACATCCTGATCTACTCTAAGAGTCAGGAGGAACACGAGCAGCATCTGCGTCTTATTTTAGAACTTCTTCGGAAGGAACAACTGTACGCCAAGTTTTCAAAATGTGACTTCTGGCTTCGTGAAGTCCACTTTCTAGGCTATGTGGTAAACAAGGATGGGATTCATGTTGATCCATCCAAGGTAGATTCGATCAGAAACTGGCCTGCACCGCGTACACCAACGGAAATTCGCCAATTCTTGGGTTTGGCGGGTTATTACAGACGATTCATAAAAGATTTCTCAAAGATTGCACAGCCACTTACATTACTGACACAGAAGGGTGTCACCTACCGTTGGGGTAATACTCAGGAAACCGCTTTTCAGCACCTAAAGGATAGACTTTGCAGTGCACCTATCCTCTCATTGCCAGAGGGCACGGACGATTTTGTGGTCTATTGTGACACATCGATACAAGGGCTTGGTTGTGTATTGATTCAACGGGATAAAGTTATTGCTTACGCTTCGCGCCAACTCAAGGTTCACGAACGGAACTACACGACGCACCACTTAGAGCTGGGAGCTGTTGTTTTCGCGCTCAAGATATGGCGACATTACCTGTACGGTACCAAGTGCACTATTTACACCGATCACAGGAGTCTCGAGCATATCTTCAAGCAGAAGGAATTGTGTTAGTGCACTTACGTCTACTGACTACATCTTCCATCGAGTCTTGAAGATTGAATAGATCGGAAATGGCACGGATACCTAGAAATAGGAGATTGTATAGGATCGCTTATATGTACATATCTAGGACCGCTTTTGTGTCATTGTTAGTTCAGGATCGCTCATAGATCAAATGGTTGGACCGTTTTTCTGTCAATGTAGGACCGCTCATACGTACATGTACGTATGAGCGGACCAAAATGCCTATATATAGGTCATTAGGGGCGATCCATACACATAGTTGATGGTGTTTTGTTCCGGTACTCTGCCGAAGTGCTGTCAGATCGTGTAATTGTGAAAGATATCAATAAAACAGCAATATTAAAGTGAATACAGCTTCAATAGCACCGAATTATTAGTTTTCGCCTCTTAATTCGGATACGAACTTCTCTGAACGACTCAAACAGGTTGGAGAACGATCCTACAAGTGGTATCAGAGCTCAGGAGGAGGAGTTCTTGCCATTTTAGCTGCATTTCTTCTGATTTTCTACTCTTTCTTCACTTTTTCAAAATTTTTCACGGTAAAACAAGCTCAAAATCACACTGTGCACTCGGAATTATGAATTAACAAATCCTTGAAGTTTTCAGATCTAAAATCGACGTAGAAACTAAGATTTAGGTGGTTCATTCATTCGGATTCGCGCAAAAGGTGACGTAAGCATCTGGACCGCTCCAAAATTACTTGTCTGGACCGCTCAAAGGAACAGTTTTATGTGAGTTCGCTCATTAGTACACTGTTGGACCGCTCGAACGACTAAATGTTGGACCGCTCGAACGAATAACTGTTGGACCGCTCGAACTAACACTGTTGGACCGCTCGAACGAATAACTTTTAGACCGCTCGAACGAACATCTTTTGATCCGCCTGAACGAACAGCTTTTGGATCGCTCATTTGTCAGTTTTTGGTCCGCTCGGTCAGACATTGTTTGGACCGCTTATTTGACACTTGATCGGTTCGCTCGAAGGGATTAGTTGTTTGGTCTGCTTATCAGGACAAGTCT
Organism: Helianthus annuus; assembly: GCF_002127325.2. Lineage (NCBI taxonomy): Eukaryota > Viridiplantae > Streptophyta > Magnoliopsida > Asterales > Asteraceae > Helianthus > Helianthus annuus. The sequence goes on from NC_035445.2 coordinate 72,417,719, forward strand.
ATTGGTTCGCTTATCTGATCAATAGTTGCTTTTAGGACTGTGACAGATTTGCATATTTGAACAGTTCGTTTATTTGAACAAGTTTGTCAAAGTTAGGAAATTGTTGTGAATTTGTGAACGATTTGAACGATGGATATTGAATTTTATAACGCTTTTGCTACCCCGGCCTCGATTACTCAAAGTGCTTTGATTGAAAACGAAACCGGAACATCTCAGAAACCACCGAAACTCATGGATATTGACGATTATAACGTGTGGTCTGAACGTTTTGGCAATTGGGTCGAAGCTTATCATCTTGATGCATGGGAACACACTGAGGAACCATATGTTAAACCCACAAAGAACGATGTTGTGAATGGTACTCCGCTAACACTTAGAGAGATGAGTACTGCAGATAAAAAGAAATATCGTGATGAGAAACTGATGGTGAGTCTACTTCAGCAAGCGATAAAAGAAGATATTTTGATACTGCTTCAACATGACGGAACTGCATATTCAATGTGGACAGAATTGGAAGCAAAGTTTACGGGAAGCGATGATATGTTAAAGAACAAAATGTCTCTCATGAAGAAAGAATTTGATTTGTTTCGGGGATTGAAAAATGAAAACACCAAGCAAATTATTGATAGATATTGTAACTTGGTGAGAAATATGACAAAGTTAGGTATTAAGAAAGATACTGATGAGTTGATTGAAAAACTTGCAGATGCACTTCCATATGAAACATGGGGAACATTTTTGATGATGCTGAAGTCCAACAAAGCATAATATAAAAAGATGAAGCTAGGAGACTTCATAAAGCATTTGGAAGCTCAAGAGATGGAGCAGAGAAAGATCGCTTGGATGAAGAACTATGATGGAGAGCAGGATATCAGTCTGTACTACAAGCATGGTGTTACTGATTCAACAAAGTATTCTCCTAAGATCGAAACTGCTTACAGTGTTAAAGATTCTCCTGAGAAGACGGCATCTCAAGGATCAAGCAACAGCACAAGATTTTCATCTTTCGATCCTAACATCTCTGTAACAAAGAATGGTAGAAAACTTCAGTGTAACATTGTATTAAGCCTTGAAAGTGATCAAGACTACACTGAAGAAATTGCTAAAAATCAAGTGTCTTTGTTAGGGATGATTTTAGAGTCTTATAGTTGTTTTGTTGCAGGAAAGATCGGTAATCCAATGCTCACGAAAGAGGATTACGATCAAATTGATGCTGAGGAAATGGAATTGATGGATATAAAATGGTGTATGGCGAGTGTGATGAGACGCGCTGAGAAGTTTAAACAAATTACCGGCCGTGATGATTTTCGTGATGCAAACGTTTCAGCTTTAGGTTTTGATAAATCTAAAGTTACATGTTTTCGTTGTAGGGAGAAGGGGCATTTCAAGAGGGAATGCAAAAACCGTGAAGCTACCGGTGCCCAGAATCCTTTCGGAAACAATGATTATCACAAGAAGGCCATCTATCATCAAATCACTCAGCCAGCACAGCAGCATGCACAAACCGCTCATGGAAGAGATGTGGTTGATAAAAAGGCATGTGTTGTTAGTCAGGGAAAATATGATAATTTTACCTGGGAAAAGTATCTTCCGAAAGACAGCAAAGTGTGTTTGGCTGAACAAGATGATGAGAAGTTGGATGAAGGTTTTACTTGGGATGATTTTGTCCAGATCAAAATCTTATGGCCAAAGAGATGTCTAAAAACACTTCTCATGCTTTCTTTGCTAATGCTTATGATTTGAAATGTGCAGAATGGTGCAGAAAAGTCATGGAAGCTGCTGAAGAAAAACGAAGAAGGATCAGAGAAGAAGCAGAAGAGGAAGAGAGATTGAAAGAAGAAGCGAAAGCTGAGAAAAGAAAAAGAGCTGAATTTTTACAACCGAGCAGAAATGTTAAAGAAGTTCCAGAATTTGAAGTGAAGATTGATGCTGAACAAGTTGAAGTTTCTGAAAAGTGCTTAAACTGTGATTCGTTAATCAAACAAAACAATGAGTTGTTGCACAACATTCACAAGTTGAAAGAATCGTATGATACAATGAACAGAGAGATTAACAAATATACTGATTCGAGTGGTGTACAAGCAGTGGCGATGAACACGTTGAAAGTAGCATATCTTAGACAGCTTGATGATGCTAACTTTCATATCAAAAAGTGTGCTGATTTAGAGTTGGAGTTGGCAACACAAAAGATAGAGACTGAGAAAGTTAAAAAGTTGTTAGACAGTTACTCATGTTCGTCTTTTGTTGTTGACAGGATTTATCCAGTGGTGGAGAACTTGAAAACGTTTGAAGAAGTGAAGATGTCTGAAGAAAAGAAAATTGTGACTGAAGATGAAGAAAAAGTGAAAACTTCTGGTAAGAAACCGAGTGTATCCTACAATAGATGTCCGCCCCCGGTCGAATATGGATTTATGCCTCGAAATCCGAATTCTGAAAGAGTCAATAAAGCAATCAATTTGAAATGGGAGTCTGGATCGTCGGATAACTTACCGGAAAGTATTGATGTCACATATACGTCATCAGATACTGATCATGAGTCAATGTTGATAAAAAGTATGGTCGATCAGGTGTTAGACAGCGATGACAATGAGGGGTCAAAACCGAAGTCAAAACCCGAGTCAAAGTCTGGGTCCAGTGTGTCAAAGTCAACTGTCAAAAAGGACAAACGGGTTTATGATAAAGAATTTTTACTTTCAAAGTCTAATTTGAATGATGAATCTATCAAAGTGGCATATACTTTGAAAGGTTCTGACAAATTATATTCTGACGAGAGTTTTCCAATAAGAAGTGTCAGACTTGAAATGATTCAAAAGGTTTTCAGAATAACAGAAATTAATATTTCTGAAATAAAAGATTTTAATCTTAATAGAAAACCTAAACAATACACTTCAAGAGATCAACAGAGAATCAACAAGAAAATGGGTTACAATTGTGGTTATAGTTTCCAAAAGAAACCAAACCATAATTGTAATTTCAAAAAGAAAGGTCTTGGTTTTATTCCACAGAAAAACTATAAAAATGAAAAAGTTTATAAACCAAAAACAATGTTTGTTGCAGGAAAAACTACAGAAGTTGAAAAAGAAGAATCATTCAGAAATCAGACAAATCAAGAATTCCTTGCTAAGAAGCAAGAGGATATGAAGAAGAAGGAAGATCCGAAGAAGGTTGAAAAGAGATCTTGTTTTCAGTGTAAAGCTGTGGGTCATGTTGCGAAAGATTGTCCAAAGACATTTCGACCAAAACAAGAAGTCTCAAGAAAAATGAAAGAAAAAATTGTTGAGAAGATTGAACTGTCAACCCGGAAGTTCACAGGTTTTGAGAATTCAACTTATGAAAAAGAAGAATGTTCAAAGAGTGCTTACAAAAGAATAAACAATGATACAAATCAGAAATGGGTTGTAAAAGGTTCAGGTAAAAAGTCTGGTGATGAATCTAATTCCATAAAATCAGAGGAGCCACGTGTTGAGAAAAATATTGAAAAGAAAGTTCCGAAAGTGGACGATGTGAATTTTCCGCCACTAAGTGCTAAAAATTACAAATCTAAAATTGGAAAAGTTGAAATTTCAAATCAGTTTTATTCTGACAAGAAGAAAATTGATGTTGGAAAAACTTTTAACGGAAATGTAAAACGCATCTTTGGAAAAATGGTCAGTGGTAAGGCTCAAAGCATTAAGGATTTTTATGCTTCCAAAGGATGGGTTTACAAGTCGGTTGAAAGGAACAATGAAAACGATGAGGTTACACCCAAGGAAGGTCAGGCTTGGGTGGATATATTTTTCCAAGAATAAAATCCTGACTTGCCGGAGATCCCAAGATGGTATTGTGGATCATGAATCGGCATCTTTCTAAATCTGTGTTTGAGATTTTGTAGGATTTGCCGGAACTCCCAGGTTTGTAAGCGAGGAGTATGAATCGGCACCTTGAGAATTCAACCAAAAGATGGTAATTGGTTGAAAAACAGGTTTGAAAAGCTTAATTGCTAAATCTACAAGTGGTTGTATGTTTGTGATTGTTATAAATGGTTCAGAATGAGAACTAGTTGTTCGTACAAGTGGTTAAATCAAGGTCATTAATTTGAACTTGATTTAATTATTATTCATGAAATTGGTAAACAATGTGATGATTATGCCCCATTTTGACAAAAGGTAAAAGCAACTAAACTTATTTTCCAGAAAAACCATTTTGATTAAAACAAACTTAAGTGTTTGGAGATCACAATGGGAAAATAGTTTGTTGTGAGGGGAAGTTCTGATTGTTTAAGCCAAATGGATGGAGAATTGAAGTGTTTTGATATCAGTTGTCATGTTCTGTATAGTTTGTTTTAAATTTTCTTTAGATGTATTTGAATTTTAGGGGGAGTAAGAATTTGAAAAATCCAAAAACATGATAAAACAGAAATTTGAGTTTTTGTTGCATAAAAGAGGAAATGATAGTACATCAGTGAACTATCACAGCACGCTAAAGAGTTGTAAAGTGAAAATGTGATAAACAATCTTACTGCAGATGTGTCAGTAGATTTTCGCACATTTAGTAAATTGAAACCAGATATAAACTTAAATCAAACTTACTTGATTCGTGGGTAACTATTCTTGAATATATGGGTAACCCCCGAAATCTTGTTTGAAAGGTCCCGTATTCTGAGATACTAGGTCTTTATGCTCAGTGATATCTGGGGTATTATTCCGGGACTTCTGCTATATGGAAATACTGACCTAGTCCCCGAATAATACTTTCTGCTAAAAGCTTTGAAACATAAGCTCGCCCTCAGCAATCTGATTAAACAATAAAATTGATAGTCATTGCTGTTGTAATAAAAGATCCTCTAAAGGGGACCCACCAAAAGTCGAGCCGTCATCTCTCTGCTGAACGGAAGTTCTGACCTGAGCTCTCACGGTTTCGCATCTACCCCTTTACTGATATCATCTGTGGTATACTCACCTGTAAGACTGAATATTTGGGATCTGGATACGGGAGTATATTCAAGTGGAGTGATACACAATTAAGTTTAAGTCTCTAAAACATTAATATCGTATCTCGAATCAATTGAAGTCTGTGTGAAAATTTAAATGGACAAACATACTGACAATCTAGGTAAATTGTTTAGAACTGAACATGTAATCAAGCTTAACGGTGTTTGTGATATGTTTTATAACTGATATGATCCTCTTGCACAAACTCACAAAAATATTGTTTGTAAATATTTCATTTCTGCATTTATTTTCATTCAGAAAATTCAAAAAGATTTTTGGTGTGTTTTAGCATAAATTTTGAAAAATCAAAAAGATTTTCGATAACTGGTGTTGAGATGCTGATTTTCGAAATTCAAAGAGCTAAACTTGAAGAACTGGTTTGGGGAATGTTTGTGTGTAGATGGTAAAGTTGTTTTGATAAGAACCAGTTATAAATTCTTGAATGCAAAAACATTACTGTATTGGTTCAACATAGTTTCTAATTTGTTGAAAAGTTTTAATATTTGTAGAAACTTATAGTTGGGAAGAGATTGTGCAGGACTTGAGCCAGATATTGATCCTGAGAGAGAATGGAGCCAGGTATCGATCTGGAACCTGATGGGAGCCTGTTAACGATCTTAGAACCAGTGAAAGTTTGAATTCCAGACTACGATCCCAGCTGTGTGAGAGGGGGAGTCTGAAGACACCTAGTCAACATTCAAAAGAGAAGAGTTTGTTGATAATGAAGATCGAGAACGAGGATTCTTGGAACGACAGATATTTCAGAGGCAGATTGTCGACTGATGAAGATTGTAGATTGACATGTGCGAAGACTCTATGAAGACTCCGTCAACATCCGAGGGGGAGTCTGTTAGTGCACTTACGTCTGCTGACTACGTCTTCCATCGAGTCTTGAAGATTGAACAGATCGGAAATGGCACGGATACCTAGAAATAGGAGATTGTATAGGATCGCTTATATGTACATACTCTAGGACCGCTTTTGTGTCATTGTTAGTTCAGGATCGCTCATAGATCAAATGGTTGGACCGCTTTTCTGTCAATGTAGGACTGCTCATACGTACATGTACGTATGAGCGGACCAAAATGCCTATATATAGGTCATTAGGGGCGATCCATACACATAGTTGATGGTGTTTTGTTCCGGTACTCTGCCGAAGTGCTGTCAGATCGTGTAATTGTGAAAGATATCAATAAAACAGCAATATTAAAGTGAATACAGCTTTAATAACACCGAATTATTAGTTTCCGCCTCTTAATTCGGATACGAACTTCTCTGAACGACTCAAACAGGTCGGAGAACGATCCTACAAATTGAACATGCGTCAATGTCGATGGGTTGAGTTGCTCAACGATTACGAATGTGCCATCAAGTACCATCTGGGCAAAGCCAATGTTGTGGCTGACGCTCTCAGTCGAAAGGATATTGTACCTAGACGCGTACGAGCACTACAGCTTACTATTCAGTCTAGTCTTCCTGCATAGATACGAGATGCTCAGGAGGAAGCATTGAAACCTGAAAACGTAAGGGCTGAAGCCTTACGCGGCTCACGGCAACGATTAGAACAAAGAGAAGACGGCGCCTACTACGTAACATGACGCATTTGGGTTCCACATTATGGCAATTTACGCGAGCTGGTAATGGATGAAGCTCACGAGTCTCGCTACTCGGTACATCCAGGTTCGGACAAAATGTACCACGACCTCAGAACTACGTATTGGTGGCCTAGCATGAAGGCCCACATAGCGACTTACGTTGGCAAGTGTTTGACCTGTGCGAGAGTCAAATCAGAATACCAGAAACCCTCAGGCCTACTTCAGCAACCCAAGATACCACAATGGAAATGGGAGGAAATTTCCATGGATTTTGTTACTGGCCTGCCTAGATCCCAGCGTGGGAACGATACTATTTGGGTGATCGTGGATCGATTCACAAAGTCTGCATATTTCTTGGCAATTAAAGAAACAGACAAGTTCTCCACATTAGCAGACATTTACTTGAAAGAAGTGGTCTCGAGGCACGGGGTGCCCACCTCTATCATTTCGGATCGTGACGCACGATTTACTTCAGAATTATGGCAAGCAATGCACAAAGCTTTCGGCTCACGATTAGACATGAGCACAGCATATCACCCTCAGACGGACGGACGGACGGACAGTCTGAGCGAACTATCCAGACTCTAGAAGACATGCTTCGGGCATGTGTTATCGATTTCGGCAACAGCTGGGAAAAACATCTCCCGTTAGTGGAGTTCTCGTACAATAACAGTTACCACACCAGCATCCAAGCCGCTCCATTCGAGGCATTGTACGGACGTAAATTCCGGTCACCTCTCTGTTGGGCAGAGGTGGGGGATAGTCAGATCACAGGTCCAGAACTTGTAGTTGATGCTACTGAACGGATTGCACAGATACGGCAATGCATGGCGGCGGCTCGTGACCGTCAGAAAAGTTACGCTGATAAGCGCAGGAAACCACTCGAGTTCCAAGTTGGGGACCGAGTGCTACTCAAAGTCTCACCCTGGAAGGGTGTGGTTCGTTTTGGCAAACGGGGCAAACTTAATCCGCGGTACGTCGGACCGTTCGAAATTGTTGAAAGAATAGGCAAAGTGGCCTACAGATTGAACCTACCAGCAGAACTCGGTGCAGTTCACAATGTTTTCCACGTGTCGAATCTGAAGAAGTGTCTGTCAGATGAGACCCTCATAGTTCCTTTGAAGGAGCTCACTATCGACAAACAGTTGCGATTCGTCGAAGAACCAGTTGAAATCACGGACCGAGATGTTAAGGTCCTCAAGAGCACTAGAATACCTCTTGTTCGAGTTCGTTGGAACTCCCGTCGTGGCCCAGAGTTTACCTGTGAACGAGAAGATCAAATGGAACTCAAGTATCCCCAGTTATTCCAGAACAATGCAACTACTACTGAGGCTGAAGCTACTACAGAATTTCGGGACGAAATTCCAACTCAACGGGGGGATGATGTGACACCCCAGGAAAACCAGTAAACGATACAACTTACCTAGCTTCCTCAGTAACCGCATGCTAAATTTCGGGACGAAATTTCTTTCAAGTTGGGGATAATGTGACAACTCGAGTTTCCGACTTTCACTTTTGCATTTGTTGCACATTGACTTTGACTGTTTAGTTGTTTGACTTGCAATGTACACATTGTGTTATGATAAAACGTATTGTGTTTGCATGATTTTTGTGTTTGGTTGTATAAGTGTAACATGAGAACTGTTGAAAAACTTAAACTTAAACTATTAAAGCCCATTAAGGACCCGACGAAACAAGATGTGTTTCGCCAATAACAGTCCGACGAAACACAGTGTGTCTCGTCACTTGTCTCTCGACGAAACAAGTGTTTTGCCGGCCCAGTATCTCGCCGAAGCCCATTACGGGCCCAGAACGTTAATTCGTGTATATTAACGTGTAACGACTTCTATTTCACACTTTTGGCAAAAGTTAGAACCCTAGAACTCCCTTGTGTGTGTGACGGCAGCCCTGTGTTTCCCAGGCTCTCTCTAGTGATCTAAACCATCATCTTCAACATCTCGGTTAGTTGCTTGTGGTTAATTTGGTCTCATGATTCTTTGGCTACTCGATTCGTGCTTGTAATTATACTGATTTCTGTATAGATGTAGTTATGCATGATGAATCGGTTATACAATCTTATGTGAAACATGATGTGATTAGGGTTTCATGAGTATTACGTAATAGCTTTCGTTGCACACCTGATTAAACTGTTAGAATGCAATCATGGGATGGTTCCGTGAATCAACAAATCTGAACTAGTGTTAATCATGTAAACGCATAATAATGTTGAGGATTTCGTATTTATTCGGTAACTGTTATGTAGAGGGAACGGGTTCTAGTATGTTACTCAATGATTTGATTGAATGCTTGCTGTATGAATGTATGATCTCCTGTACGCTGATCGGAGATTAGGGTTTCTGTGATAATCTTGTAACTGACATGTTGCGACGTAACTGATATCTCCACGAAACAGACTTGACGAAATAGAACTCACGGCGAAACAGAATGTGTTTCGCCAAAGGGGTTCATGACGAAACAGAATGTGTTTCGCCAAAGGGGTTCATGACGAAACAGAATGTGCTTCGTCAAGGATGTGAACGACAAAAGGGATGGTATGAACTCTCTGAGCTTTGATAACACTTGTAGCATCGGTTACGGACCCAAATGAGTCGATCAGAAGAGTTTATACTCAAAACGAAAGGCGGAAACAGACGTAATGAGCTCAATTCAGCAAGATATACACATTAACTGCCTTTCTGATTGATTTGATGACAAATTACAGCGAGACGGCACTTCGGCAGCACTTCGTTACACTGACCGGAACTGTTACAATGATTTCGCTTGAAAGGGGTATATATAGGCGATTAATTCCGTTTGAACATGTTCCAAGCGGAATCTAATTTCGCGCGGAAATACATGCATCACATTTCAAACGGAATTACCCCATTCAAGCGGAATTACGTACTAATATCTCGAACGACGTTCCCTGTTCTAACATTCTAAGTACAAGACCCGATACAAGACGAAGTCGACAAACGCATGCACTAACAAAAACCCCAACATATTCACGATAATTGTATTCTTACAAATACTCAATAACTATTTAATATATAATTAATCATGTGAGGTTTTGTAAAAACAGTTAACACCAAAAGAGGATTACTCACATTGCTGTCTTAGATTATCCTTTAGGGTTTCCCGGTGACAATCTATAAATTACACAAATGCTCGCGTGTTAGTATAATAACCCATGTTAACATTAGCAATACCCTCCCCGAGACGGCATTCCAACGACTACGTCGGGCAGAACCATGACAGCCGTTACGGAACCCTAGATCAATCGGGCAGAGTATCTAATACGTATCCAGGGGTTATGATACCTTACAACGGAGCAAAACTTCGCTATTTATGGGGGTATTAGACCCGATTATAATGCCCACTATGTAAAATTGAGAGAAAGAAAGAAATATTTGAGCGATCGGAACTGAAGGCCGATGCCCTCTATATATAGGGTTGTAATCGAGGTTTCTCGCGGCCCACGTAAAGGTAAGCATAAGCTTACGCGGCCCGCGTCGTAGCTGGACTAGGCTCTAGGTGATCCGGGTCAGCTTATAGGTTCAACACGAGTCGGACACGTGTCAACACCAGGCTGCGCCACACTTTTGATCTCTAGCGGCCCGCGTAAGACCCTTAAGTGGTTTACGCGGCCCGCGACAAACCCAAAAACATTATTTTTAATTATTTTTATTAATATTTAAGGTATTCGGGGCTCGTTTTCACGTATGGGGTGTATTTTAAGACATATTGGGATACTTTAAATATTTTTAGGGTGTCGGAAAATATTACGAGGATGTCGGTTCAGGGTTGTTATAGTGGTGATAACACCATTTGACAATATTGACTAACGTTGGTTGTCAAGTCGTATGTACACAGGAGTGAACCGGAGGTGGATAAGCGTGTCGCTATAAAGTAGCGGCAAATAAAAGTAAGGTATAAATTGGGTCTATACGTTGACCTGAGCTAGGTATGCCTAAATGAATTTATAGTTAAAAGTGCAATTTTGGTCGAATTGATAGTAAGGGTCCTTCTCCATAAAATGAAGGACATAAAATTGACCAAAAAACCCTTGATGGGTAAATCGGGCAAACGATCCTTAGAGGTTGTTTAGGAACTTGCATTATGATTATGAAGTCCTTAGATGCGTATAAAAATTATAGGTAATGACATTCGTGGATCGAATGTCTAAAAACGGGTCTTACGCGTAAAATGACTAACCGAATGGTAGAAATTGAGATTATGGGTTCCTTGTGTTAAATCCACCACAAAAATTGTTGTGGTGGAATAAAATTAGTTGTTTAGTATGGGAATAAAAGGTGCGAAGTGAAAAGAGCGAGTTTAATGTTTAAATGCTCAAAAGTCTCCATACGGGTCAAAATACACTAAGAAGTAGATTGAGGGTTAAATGCTTAGATAGATACAAATGAATCGGTGAATGTAAGCGCCTACATAAACTCTGTGATGGGAGAGAAAACGCTAAGGTTTGACAAGCCCGGGATTGGGTAAAACATGTAGTAACTATTGGTATAAACATGTAGCGTGATGTTGAAATGAAACGGGTCGAATAATTACCTAAGGGATTTATGAGCCAATAGTGTATAAATCAGATTTTTATGCAAACCGAGGTGATAAACGGGTCCGTAATTTAATTATGGACGCGTAGGAAAAAGAATTACGTGAAACGGACATCTAGATCAAAAGTTATGAAACTTTCAAGTTGAAATATTATTAGAAATCATAGCTGGGTCTGCATCAACAAATTAACAAACATTCTGTCTAAATTGGACCTTAGCGTCGCGCGACGGCCAAGGGGAGTTATCGTCGCGGTGCACGACGGGGGAAAAACCCGCAGATTTTAGTTGTTTTGTTTATTTGACCCCAGGAACTAGATAAAACTTGTTATAAAATTATCAAAACTAACGTTTACGTTGGTTTTGATTACAGGAGGATAATGTCGGCTTTCTGGATGAAGATCAAGCGATTAACAAGAACCGAACACACCTCTTAATGAAGCTTCCGCATTTGATCTTGTTATGTTTTATAAAAGTGAATTATGTAAACACTTTTACTGGTATTTTGGATGTTGTAAACATGTGTAAATACTTATTATGTAAAAGTTTTTGTTAAGTGGCATTTTTCATATAAAATGCTTACTTTAATATTATAGTAATGTTAAAAATTACTATGGGTCTTACAGTTGTGGAATGAGACTAAAGCCCATGGAAAAAGGGTGTGTGAAGGAAACCTACCTTAGTTGACTGGAGATCCCAGGATTTAAGTTAAATAGGACAACAAATTCATATGCCTAAGGGTGGTTACTATGGGGGCATAGCTGATATGCATAAGGTAGTATATATGGTCATATATATCTCCTAAATGATAAGAGGGTGTTTAAATACATCCTAGTTCATTCCTATGAAATCAGTGACAAATTGTGAGGCTAAGCATATTATGTGGTAAATGATTTTGCGTAATCGTTGTGACAACTCGAGTTTTCGACTTTCACTTTCGCATTTGTTGCACGTTGACTTTGACTGTTTAGTTGTTTGACTTGTTTGACTTGCAATGTACACATTGTGTTATGATAAAACGTATTGTGTTTGCATGATTTTTGTGTTTGGTTGTATAAGTGTAACATGAGAACTGTTGAAAAACTTAAACTTAAACTATTAAAGCCCATTAAGGACCCGACGAAACAAGATGTGTTTCGCCAATAACAGTCCGACGAAACACAATGTGTCTCGTCACTTGTCTCTCGACGAAACAAGTGTTTTGCCGGCCCAGTATCTCGCCGAAGCCCATTACGGGCCCAGAACGTTAATTCGTGTATATTAACGTGTAACGACTTCTATTTCACACTTTTGGCAAAAGTTAGAACCCTAGAACTCCCTTGTGTGTGTGACGGCAGCCCTGTGTTTCCCAGGCTCTCTCTAGTGATCTAAACCATCATCTTCAACATCTCGGTTAGTTGCTTGTGGTTAATTTGGTCTCATGATTCTTTGGCTACTCGATTCGTGCTTGTAATTATACTGATTTCTGTATAGATGTAGTTATGCATGATGAATCGGTTATACAATCTTATGTGAAACATGATGTGATTAGGGTTTCATGAGTATTACGTAATAGCTTTCGTTGCACACCTGATTAAACTGTTAGAATGCAATCATGGGATGGTTCCGTGAATCAACAAATCTGAACTAGTGTTAATCATGTAAACGCATAATAATGTTGAGGATTTCGTATTTATTCGGTAACTGTTATGTAGAGGGAACGGGTTCTAGTATGTTACTCAATGATTTGATTGAATGCTTGCTGTATGAATGTATGATCTCCTGTACGCTGATCGGAGATTAGGGTTTCTGTGATAATCTTGTAACTGACATGTTGCGACGTAACTGATATCTCCACGAAACAGACTTGACGAAATAGAACTCACGGCGAAACAGAATGTGTTTCGCCAAAGGGGTTCATGACGAAACAGAATGTGTTTCGCCAAAGGGGTTCATGACGAAACAGAATGTGCTTCGTCAAGGATGTGAACGACAAAAGGGATGGTATGAACTCTCTGAGCTTTGATAACACTTGTAGCATCGGTTACGGACCCAAATGAGTCGATCAGAAGAGTTTATACTCAAAACGAAAGGCGGAAACAGACGTAATGAGCTCAATTCAGCAAGATATACACATTAACTGCCTTTCTGATTGATTTGATGACAAATTACAGCGAGACGGCACTTCGGCAGCACTTCGTTACACTGACCGGAACTGTTACAATGATTTCGCTTGAAAGGGGTATATATAGGCGATTAATTCCGTTTGAACATGTTCCAAGCGGAATCTAATTTCGCGCGGAAATACATGCATCACATTTCAAACGGAATTACCCCATTCAAGCGGAATTACGTACTAATATCTCGAACGACGTTCCCTGTTCTAACATTCTAAGTACAAGACCCGATACAAGACGAAGTCGACAAACGCATGCACTAACAAAAACCCCAACATATTCACGATAATTGTATTCTTACAAATACTCAATAACTATTTAATATATAATTAATCATGTGAGGTTTTGTAAAAACAGTTAACACCAAAAGAGGATTACTCACATTGCTGTCTTAGATTATCCTTTAGGGTTTCCCGGTGACAATCTATAAATTACACAAATGCTCGCGTGTTAGTATAATAACCCATGTTAACATTAGCAATACCCTCCCCGAGACGGCATTCCAACGACTACGTCGGGCAGAACCATGACAGCCGTTACGGAACCCTAGATCAATCGGGCAGAGTATCTAATACGTATCCAGGGGTTATGATACCTTACAACGGAGCAAAACTTCGCTATTTATGGGGGTATTAGACCCGATTATAATGCCCACTATGTAAAATTGAGAGAAAGAAAGAAATATTTGAGCGATCGGAACTGAAGGCCGATGCCCTCTATATATAGGGCTGTAATCGAGGTTTCTCGCGGCCCACGTAAAGGTAAGCATAAGCTTACGCGGCCCGCGTCGTAGCTGGACTAGGCTCTAGGTGATCCGGGTCAGCTTATAGGTTCAACACGAGTCGGACACGTGTCAACACCAGGCTGCGCCACACTTTTGATCTCTAGCGGCCCGCGTAAGACCCTTAAGTGGTTTACGCGGCCCGCGACAAACCCAAAAACATTATTTTTAATTATTTTTATTAATATTTAAGGTATTCGGGGCTCGTTTTCACGTATGGGGTGTATTTTAAGACATATTGGGATACTTTAAATATTTTTAGGGTGTCGGAAAATATTACGAGGATGTCGGTTCAGGGTTGTTATAGTGGTGATAACACCATTTGACATTATTGACTAACGTTGGTTGTCAAGTCGTATGTACACAGGAGTGAACCGGAGGTGGATAAGCGTGTCGCTATAAAGTAGCGGCAAATAAAAGTAAGGTATAAATTGGGTCTATACGTTGACCTGAGCTAGGTATGCCTAAATGAATTTATAGTTAAAAGTGCAATTTTGGTCGAATTGATAGTAAGGGTCCTTCTCCATAAAATGAAGGACATAAAATTGACCAAAAAACCCTTGATGGGTAAATCGGGCAAACGATCCTTAGAGGTTGTTTAGGAACTTGCATTATGATTATGAAGTCCTTAGATGCGTATAAAAATTATAGGTAATGACATTCGTGGATCGAATGTCTAAAAACGGGTCTTACGCGTAAAATGACTAACCGAATGGTAGAAATTGAGATTATGGGTTCCTTGTGTTAAATCCACCACAAAAATTGTTGTGGTGGAATAAAATTAGTTGTTTAGTATGGGAATAAAAGGTGCGAAGTGAAAAGAGCGAGTTTAATGTTTAAATGCTCAAAAGTCTCCATACGGGTCAAAATACACTAAGAAGTAGATTGAGGGTTAAATGCTTAGATAGATACAAATGAATCGGTGAATGTAAGCGCCTACATAAACTCTGTGATGGGAGAGAAAACGCTAAGGTTTGACAAGCCCGGGATTAGGTAAAACATGTAGTAACTATTGGTATAAACATGTAGCGTGATGTTGAAATGAAACGGGTCGAATAATTACCTAAGGGATTTATGAGCCAATAGCATATAAATCAGATTTTTATGCAAACCGAGGTGATAAACGGGTCCGTAGTTTAATTATGGACGCGTAGGAAAAAGAATTACGTGAAACGGACATCTAGATCAAAAGTTATGAAACTTTCAAGTTGAAATATTATTAGAAATCATAGCTGGGTCTGCATCAACAAATTAACAAACATTCTGTCTAAATTGGACCTTAGCGTCGCGCGACGGCCAAGGGGAGTTATCGTCGCGGCGCACGACGGGGGAAAAACCCGCAGATTTTAGTTGTTTTGTTTATTTGACCCCAGGAACTAGATAAAACTTGTTATAAAATTATCAAAACTAACGTTTACATTGGTTTTGATTACAGGAGGATAATGTCGGCTTTCTGGATGAAGATCAAGCGATTAACAAGAACCGAACACACCTCTTAATGAAGCTTCCGCATTTGATCTTGTTATGTTTTATAAAAGTGAATTATGTAAACACTTTTACTGGTATTTTGGATGTTGTAAACATGTGTAAATACTTATTATGTAAAAGTTTTTGTTAAGTGGCATTTTTCATATAAAATGCTTACTTTAATATTATAGTAATGTTAAAAATTACTATGGGTCTTACAGTTGTGGAATGAGACTAAAGCCCATGGAAAAAGGGTGTGTGAAGGAAACCTACCTTAGTTGACTGGAGATCCCAGGATTTAAGTTAAATAGGACAACAAATTCATATGCCTAAGGGTGGTTACTATGGGGGCATAGCTGATATGCATAAGGTAGTATATATGGTCATATATACCTCCTAAATGATAAGAGGGTGTTTAAATACATCCTAGTTCATTCCTATGAAATCAGTGACAAATTGTGAGGCTAAGCATATTATGTGGTAAATGATTTTGCGTAATCGTTGTGACAACTCGAGTTTCCGACTTTCACTTTCGCATTTGTTGCACGTTGACTTTGACTGTTTAGTTGTTTGACTTGTTTGACTTGCAATGTACACATTGTGTTATGATAAAACGTATTGTGTTTGCATGATTTTTGTGTTTGGTTGTATAAGTGTAACATGAGAACTGTTGAAAAACTTAAACTTAAACTATTAAAGCCCATTAAGGACCCGACGAAACAAGATGTGTTTCGCCAATAACAGTCCGACGAAACACAATGTGTCTCGTCACTTGTCTCTCGACAAAACAAGTGTTTCGCCGGCCCAGTATCTCGCCGAAGCCCATTACGGGCCCAGAACGTTAATTCGTGTATGTTAGCGTGTAACGACTTCTATTTCACACCTTTGGCAAAAGTTAGAACCCTAGAACTCCCTTGTGTGTGTGACGGCAGCCCTGTGTTTCCCAGGCTCTCTCTAGTGATCTAAACCATCATCTTCAACATCTCGGTTAGTTGCTTGTGGTTAATTTGGTTTCATGATTCTTTGGCTACTCGATTCGTGCTTGTAATTATACTGATTTTTGTATAGATGTAGTTATGCATGATGAATCAGTTATACAATCTTATGTGAAACATGATGTGATTAGGGTTTCATGAGTATTACGTAATAGCTTTCGTTGCACACCTGATTAAACTGTTAGAATGTAATCATGGGATGGTTCCGTGAATCAACAAATCTGAACTAGTGTTAATCATGTAAACGCTTAATAATGTTGCGGATTTCGTATTTATTCAGTAACTGTTATGTAGAGGGAACGGGTTCTAGTATGTTACTCAATGATTTGATTGAATGCTTGCTGTATGAATGTATGATCTCTTGTACGCTGATCGGCGATTAGGGTTTCTGTGATAATCTTGTAACTGACATGTTGTGACGTAACTGATATCTCCACGAAACAGACTTGACGAAATAGAACTCACGGCGAAACAGAATGTGTTTCGCCAAAGGGGTTCATGACGAAACAGAATGTGTTTCGCCAAAGGGGTTCATGACGAAACAGAATGTGTTTCGCCAAAGAGGTTCATGACGAAACAGAATGTGTTTCGCCAAAGGGGTTCATGACGAAACAGAATGTGTTTCGTCAAGGATGTGAACGACGAAAGGGATGGGTTTCGTCGAAGAGGGCTCACGGCGAAACAAAGGGGTGTTACGCCGATTTGAATAATCTGAACAGTAACTATTTCTGTTAAAACTTAACTGATTCAACTAACTGTTTTTAGATGCTATGCATGACTTGTATGATCATGAATACGTGCAATGTGCTACTTGGTGATTATTGATGCGTTGTCCACTATGATTACACTTACGCGCCAACTTCGTGAATACAAACTGATTTTGTATACGTACGTACTTTAGGACGTGATTGATTAACTGTGAGCACATACTTAGCATACCGAGCAAACCAAGGTGAGTTCACACTCTTACCAAGGCATGGGATTCCCGGGGTTGGGAATGGGATTGGATGATTTACTTGTAGTTACCTAGTTACTGGAACTTCGCAATGTTGTCCTTGGGAGGGGAAGGGTGCTTATAGATACGGCTAGACTAGTGATACTTACTCCACTCTTCGCACACACGCCTGGTATGGCTGCGATACTGACAATAATACTAATCTTCGCACACATGCCGGGTATGGCCGCGATACAAATACTAAACTTCGCAAACATGCCTGGAGGGCCGCGATACAACTATACCTAGTCTAGAATATATGGGAAACCCCCACTAATCTTCGTAAAACATGCCTAGGGGGCCGCGATACAAACACATACAATGCGCGATTTACTAAACGAACATATGGTTTACAATACGCTTACTATAACTGAACAACCAACTGTGAACTCGCTCAACTAGTTGTTGACTCTCTGTTACATGCCTTGCAGGACCTTAGGTACTCATTGGAGCTTGCATGGGAGGCACGGTCGTTGTGGGCACGGATTGTGAACGTTTGATAAACGCTTTTATGACGTTTCATACCTTACTCGTATTGGGTTTTATTTATACGCTTCCGCTAAACAGTGATATTATACTTATGTTTTGAACACCTTTCATATTGGTTGGGTTGAATGACATTTACTTTTAATTATTAATTACATGTTCAATATGATTGGTGGCTTGATCCTGGTCATGTCACGCCTCCAAGCGGTGGTACTCCGCGTGTGAATTTTTGGGGGTGTGACAATCATAGTAACCACGATGCTTTTAATGATTTCATAGAATCACCTATGTTAGAGAGAAGTGGGGTCGCTTCGAATGGAATTAGGGGCACAATTCCTAGAGCTCTCGCTGAACCAGGAAAGTGTTCCACGACCATTATTGGACACGACTATGAGGGGATGACCCGGCTAAGGAGAGTATTGTGTGAAGTGTATTGTCGTCTACACAAATGGGGGTCTGTTCAAGGACATCGTGTCTACACACCGAAAGGAGACTAAGTATGCTTCACAAAGGAAGGTTCAAAGCTAATACCAACCTATCCTGCAATACTCAAATGTCGATGTTGCATTCGAATTTTTGTGTGTTTTGATCAATCTCCATTCATATGGGGATTGTTGGAAAATTAGAATAATGTGAATGGAAATTAATTTAGTGATAATTAATGGACTCTTCATGGTGACAAACTCTTGAGTAGAGTTTTTATGTCACTTGATTAGCTTTTGTTAGAGTTTTTATGTCTCTAATTAAATCACTAATTAAGTGAAACTTTTATTAGAGTTTTATGTCTCTAATAAATCACCAATTAAGAGTAACTCTTCACTACCCATATCTCTTGTAAAAATGGTAGGCTATGTGCCTCATTGGAATGATGAGAAAACTACAAGAAAAAAAAATATGCATGAAGAATTCTTGGAAAAGTGCTGAAGACTTGAAGACCCATGTGTTGGGTACCTAGAGAGATATGTTTTCTCTATTCAATTTCATCACCTTAAATCATTATTTTCCACAAGTTCTAACACTATAATTTTATCCGGTGTAACCTCGGGCGCGTGGCCATTTCCGGCAATACATACTGCTTCGGCTGTTGTACCCTGGGAAACAGACGCGTCATCTTTAGTAGAGGCGTGAAATCTGTTTTAAGGGAAGCGTGTTGAACACGTGCCTCAGCCACAACCGTCAATATCAGTTTGTTCATTTTTTCAGCCAAGAAGGATCGCACAAGGAGACGCGGTTCAAGTTCTCGTAGCAGAAATTGTACAAGAAGACGCTTCTCAAGCTCTTGTCAAAGACAACTGCTGACAATAGCACAACACCTGCCTTGCCACCAATTTCAGTAAGGAATGGGACGTCATCTTTCTTTTTACCCGGGCAAGGTACGGTGTAGAAAAATCCTACACTTCCGGCAGCTTTTTTCGGCGTCTGATCTCCAAGATAGACCATAGCATCAGCAGCGTCAAGGGTCTTCAAGATTTCGGAAACCCTCCGTAGACGGTATTTGCGACTCATGCTTGTTTTTACCAAATCCGGTAAAAAGAAGTGATGTATATATAAAGTCTAAAATGAGCTGACGTAAGCACAATTAAGGGAGGTGTAAGAAATAGTAATGATTAATGTCACATCGCCACCTTCCGAACGCTGGCGTTACAGTAATCATCAAATTTATTAATGACTTCTGACAGCATCAAACGCCTGCACACCTTCCCACAAGCTACAGTTTCAGTAGGAAGGCGATCGGTCAAACACCTATTCGTCTTCTAGTCTATGACGCAGACGGTCCACGTCATGTCGACGACACAATCAACACATGCTAGAAAACGTTCACTATAGCATAAGTGAACGTTCCAACTTAAAAGAAAAGTAGCTTCCTCAAGAAGATTTTACACATTTCATGCCAAAACTTCACAAAAAAAAACACACACACACACACACACACACACACTTGTCTTATATAGTCCAGTACTCCACTTACTTGCATAAGAGCAACACTGGACTGGGGGACTTAAAGGGGTATGGTCCCAAAAACCTCGCGCAGGCACATTGGACCATACCACAACTTCATCACAATAAACGTCCTTAAAAGAACCCTGCGCGGCCACGCATCGGTTCTAAAGTAGAAAACACAGAAGAAAGCAGTCTTCAACACTTGCGCGCCGAGATTAGAACCAAGATAACATCCTTGCGCGAGCTGGTGCAAAGAAACCATTAGACTCGAGGTTGGAGAACAAAACCCCAAAGCATCTTCGCGCGATTAAAACCAAAGCAAGAGAAGTCTTTTCTGTTACAACAGAAGTAACACGTGGCAAGAGGATGAAGGGTTACAGTTGTAAGATCTTCCAGAAGACTTTATCGTGCATAAACCATTCAGTTATAACCGAATGGCTACGTGGCATCATCCTGAACTCCCGTCAGAGTCACGATGATGGCACTAAATTGGAGAAGGATCCACACACACCCACTTTCCACGTGGCATCTCCCCAGCTGCTGATCATGCCCACGATCCGTGTGCATAAACGTCACGTTAGCGATTAACGGCGAAGAAGATAACTGTTTACGGAAGATGCTTTCCGTTATTTCCTCCGTCAACAAACTTTCCCGCCCAAATTCGGTTATAAATAAGACAACTCAGGTATAATCTCTCAAGTTACTCTCACTTTACTTTCACTACTACTTCTTCTTCTTCCTTGAGATCTGTACTTAATCTCACGTCGGAGGATGGTCACGGAGAGAACCCCGTTCTCCCCGTGGCGAGTCTAACGGCTGTTCGTTTTGCAGATACCGTTCGGAGAAGAAGCTCAACCAAACCCCGAATCAAACGAGGAGATCCAACCTTTTATGCAGAACTAAACCCTTGGTCTGATTGATTCCAGTCATTCGAATCACTGTTTCTTCAATAACGATTTGAATCGATTTATTTAAATATGTTGTATTTCATATTTAATTTTGTATGGATTTGTACACGGTACGGGGACTACAATTTCCCAAAAATTATGTAAAGAGAGTATCTTTACAATTTTTTATTTATTTATATAACTTTTATTATAATTGTGACCCATTTCCTACGGAGTAAACTGCCGTCTAGATGGTCGGAGTGAGTGGAAATCGCCGGAGGTTTGATCGGAGTGAAAAGATGTCGCGTGTTGCAGGTTTTAGAGAGAAAGGGGAGAGTTAGTGAGAGAGTGAGAGTATAAAGGAATGTTCTTGGGATTTTGTATTGATTGCAGCCAACAAAAACTACCTGGATGTCGGTTGTTTTGTATTTAGGGGATACGGAGTGGAGATCGGCAACTTCGGAAAACCAATTTACAGATGCGGTAAACCACCGCTAGAACCAAGTTTGCCGATTCTGCCATGTTTGTTCGGTGATGGGTTGCCGATGCGGGGAAGGAGGGTAGGAGAGAGAGAGGGGGTGTGTGGGGTGGGGTCCATGCCATCTCAACCAATCACACCTTTTTCCTTTTTTTTAAATAGTTTGCCAATTCATGAAGTGTCTAACCATTGCCAACACTTTTGAGCATGGTTTACCACTTTGACATGGCACACTCTCATTGGTTGATTTTGAAGTTTACCACTTTCAAGTGTCTAACCACTCCCTATACTCTTATAACTCCACCATAGTGGTCGCACACTTGAAAGAGCTTGCCTTAATCCACTATGCGGTTTAATTAGGGTAAGATGAGGGACTTGGGCTTCTGTTGGGCCGAACAGACAAGGGGTGTGCGACCCATAAGGGTGCAGCCCAACCAACAGTCCAACACAGGGATTTGATCGGATGTATCGGATGGGGGGGGTAGTGTACGACAAGACTTGTTTGTTGCTTGCATAGACATAAGATATAATTCTCATAATTTTGCAAAAAGATAAAGTTATAAATTTGGATTTCTAATTTAATAGATTTACATAATTGTTTTGTACATTAAGTTTGTGCGGAAGGACCCGAAGTGTCACATTGAAGCATAAGTACTTGGGCATATACAGATCGAAAACAAAGCTCTGATACCAAGTGTGAGTGTATCTGAGATCAAAGCAAAAATGAACAGAGGGTATTGGGATCTGATTTTCTTCAGGGATCGCTTGAAAGATGAATGCTCGAGCCGTTTTGTTCTTCTTTTTGTCTGCCACCACACCAACCGATGGCTCAATGGACTCCCACAGACCATGAGCATTCATAACGGCCTCTATTTTGATCGCCCATGTGGTCTAGTTAGTCATGGTTGAGTTCGGGATCTGTAATGACACAGATTGGTTTCTTTTGGGATTCGACGAGGTTGTAGCAACAACACTCATGGTGTTGAAGCGTAAGTACTTAGGCATACACAGATCAAAAGCGGAGCTCTGATACCAAGTGTTAGAGTATCTGAGATCAAAGCAAAATGAACAGAGGGTATTGGGAAGATTTTATGATTTTATTACTTCAAAATCAAAGTTACGAATACAAGGAAAGGGAAAAAAAGCAAATTGCAGGAAACGAATTTCTAAATGATAAAAAAAAACCTACCAACTAGGTCATAAGTTACTTTTACTTGACTCTTTCAAACCTTAGACCATATGTACTCGTGTAATTTTTGGCGTGTTTTGAGAGGAAAACGCCCCAACCACGCCCCTATATGGCTCCCCTGGGCGTTTTTTTTTTTTTTTTTTTTGAGTTCTTGGTGTTTGGCGTTGTATATTCCACGCCCTTGCCCCCATTTACTTGTCCAATCAGCCTTCATTTTCATATCCTTTGTCAAATAAGATTTTTTTGATGATTTTTGTTTTATTTAATTAAATAATTGTGTAACGATTGACGGGGCATTACCCTTTGTGAATAACGCCCCTTTGCTGACTAGGACGACACGTGGCGGACAACGCCCAAAGGTGAGGCATTATTCACCCAACGACTACGCATGGTCTTAGTAGCCTATGATTTCCACACTTCCATGCCTCAAGAGACTACCCATGTTCGCCCATAATACTTGGTCAAACCTTGACCATGTTCCCAAGTCACATTAACTTACAGACTTCAAGTTTTTTTTTTTTGAACGGTAAATTTGGATCACTGACGAACCACTGGACTATAATCGTGTCACCAATAAAATCAACTGATCATATCCATCTCCATTAGGCAATAATGCTTATACACTAATTCTGGAGGAAACCTAATAAATCTGGGAAAACCCCCTTGTGGGAATCAAACCCAAGACTTAATGGTCTCTAAGCCTTATCTCACCCCTAGATGTCACTAAGCTATAATGCCAAGTTAATTAGTGAAATGCATAAGAGTATTGAAGACATGTTGCGACTGAAGTTAGTACTGAGTTGAAGAATTATTACTATATATTACTAAACGAAATGAAATGAATAGTGATTTTAATATTATAATAACATATACTTTTCTTTAATATTTTTATTATTTTAATATTATAATAATAGTTATTTTCTTTAGTTTTTAACTTTAATCCTTTTTTTAATATCAGGGGTTGGACTAAGTTTGGTGTCAACCGGTATCGAACCAGTACTGGTATCGAAAATACCGGGACGGTCCTGTTCGGTATCAGTACATGAAGGTAAAAACCGGCACTAATACAGAAAAGCCGAAAGTTGGTGCCGAATTGATATTGGAAATATTTTGGTTCGGGAAATTCCGTGCAGCTACCCGGTACCATTTGCTCATCTCTGATAACGGTTACCGTACGAACAACGGTATCGTACAACTTTTTTTGTTGATTTTCTTGAACTTTTAATATTTTCTTTTTTAAATTCAGGGGTAGGGATGAGATCGGTACCAACCGATACAGAATCGGTACTGATACCGAAAATACCGGTTACGGTACAGGTATATGAAGGTAAAACGGTAGTGAACCGGTACCAGGAACGCTAAAAGTCGGTACCGAATTGTTAATTAGGATCTTTCGGTTCGGTAAATTTGGTACCGGTACCCAGAACAATTTGCTCATCTCTGACCACGGATTTCATACGAACAACATCGTTACCATACAACTTTTTTGGTTGATTTTTTTTCGGTTATCTTTTAGTGTTTTTTTTTTTCTACATTTTCTTTTTATTATTGTCAGCAGTTCCGTTCGCAATACGCTCATAGTGATTTCAAAACACATATAAACACAGACTAAATAAAAAAAAAATTCGCCTCTTTAAAAGAAGAGTTTGTGCTAAAGTTCTTGAAGATAGAGAAAGTCAATTCAAGATAGATACAATCTTTTTTTTTTCATTTTGTGTTTATATTATCTTGTAGTAGTTAACTAACAGCATTACAAAAATTAAGGAGTGCAATCTTTGTATTTGTTATGTATTATTTATTTCCTAGTATAGGATTTCATTGTATTATATATTGTATCCTTTTGTTCATAATAGAATCATTAATTGAGAGCCTCTACATAGTATCAGCCAATTAGGCGATCCCACCCTCCCCCCTCTCTCATCTTTTCGGCCCACCCCCTAACCCTAATCCCTTTTCTTCTGCCGTCTGCCGCTGCCGTGTTCTTCATGGCCACCTCCTCAACCTCTGATCCCATTCCCCTCCACTCTCTCCTACACTTCATTCCTCAAAAACTTACTTCTACAAATTATCTTGCATGGACACAGCAAGTTACTCTTGCTCTTTCCATGCAGAACCTTCTTGGCCATATTGACGGCACCGCCTCTGTTCCTGCCGAAACCATCACTGAATAAGAAAAACCTGACAAACCGGTCCCCAATCCTGCCTATGCGACCTGGCTAACCAGTGACCGATCTGTCTGTCTTCTATTTCAATCTTCACTCTCTGAAGAAGCCAAGTCTGAAATCATTGGCATTTCCAATGCTCGTCAAATATGGCTGGCGTTAGAGACTGCCTACAGTCAACGCTCTACTGATCGCATGCACATGCTTCGTGACACCCTACGGCTTTTACAAAAAGGATCATCCTCTGTCACCGAGTTTGGCCGCAAGTTTAAAAATATTTGTGACCAACTCGCAGCCATCGGACACCCTGTTCCTGAAACCGACAAGTGCCACTGGTTCTTGTCTAGTCTTGGTACTGCATTTGAACACTTCTCCACTACCCATTGTTCCCTCGGCACCGCCTCTTTTCGAGAACTTCTTGGCAAAGCCGAAAACCAGGAGACATGGCTTACCTCCATTCACGGCCAACAACCACCCTCAGCCGCCTTTGTTGCTCAACACTCGCGTCCTGGTAACTATTCTCGTAATTCTTCCGGTTCCTCTTATACTAACCGTGGTCGTGGTCGTGGTCGTAGTGCAGGTCGTGGCAGAGGTAAACGGCAGCCTCATTTCCAATTGTGTAGGAAAGATGGCCACTACGCAAATATGTGCCAAAACCTTGCCTCTTATGCTCAACAGGCTACTCCTACTGATGCCAATTTGGCTCAAGCGTTCCATGCTCAGTGCAACCTCACTGAGGAGTATCCTGACTGGACAGGTGATACAGGTGCGTCTGCCCATATGACACCCTCTGAACAGGACCTTACGCATACCTCGGGTCATCTTCGAAATGACTTCGTTCGTTTCGGGAATGGCACACATTGCCGGTTACCTAAGTTGGCACTGCGCCTCTTACTTCTAATATATCCTTAAAAAATGTATTAGTTGTGCCCCATCTCACAAAACGACTTCTTTCTATTAGCAAACTTACAAATGACTCACCCGTTGATGTTTTGTTCTCTAATAAATTTTTTCACATTCAGGATCGAAAAACCAAGGAAATCCTGGCAAGGGGAACATGTGAAAATGGGCTCTATATCCTCGGTGAAGGAAATCAAGCGTTTCTTGCTTCTTACTCGAGTCATCATCTTAAAGCCTCTTTTGAACGCTAGCACGGTCGTTTGGGTCATGTGTCTTTTGATATTATTTCCCGTTTACATAAACTTGGTTCATTATTTGTAACTTCTTTGCTACCTAAACCTGGTATTTGTTCACCTTGTCAGTTATCTAAAGCACATCGGTTGCCTTTTAATTTAAATGATAAACGTTCTTTGCATGCTTTAGGTATGGTTCATTGTGTTCTTTGGGGTCCTTCACCTGTCACCTCTACCAATGGTTATCGCTACTATGCCATATTTATTGATGACCATTCATGTTTCACATAGTTTTATCCATTAAAGAATAAATCTGACTTCTATGACATATTGTTAATTTTTATTCCTTTCGTTCAAAATCAGTTATCTAGAAAAATTAAAATTTTTCAAAGTGATGGTGGCACTGAATTCACAAATCATAAAGTTCAAAAATTGTTTCAAGAACAGGGTATCCATCATCGCTTATCATGTCCTCATACGCCTCAGCAAAACGGTCGTGCTGAACGTAAACATCGTCACATTACTGAAACCGGTCTAGCCATGCTTTTTAACACTCATGCGCCTGCTACTTTGTGGACAGACGCCTTTGCTTCAGCTACGTTCGTCATCAACCGTCTACCCACTCCGTTTCTTGATTTCAAGTCCCCCTATGAAATCTTGTATGCAACTCCTCCCACATATTCCACCTTTCGTGTTTTTGGTTGCCGCGTTTTTCCTTACCTACGCGATTATGCAAAACACAAACTCTCCCCTAGAAGCTCCGAATGCATCTTCATTGGTTATGATGTGAGCTACAAAGGGTATCGTTGTCTTGACCCAAAATCTCATCGTGTCTACATCACCCGTCATGCTCAGTTTGATGAGGACACCTATTCTTTTAGTGGACCCACAAACCCTGTTGATGAAGCCTCTTTGGTCTTCTCTAATTTTGATGAATCCTTGCCACCGGTAACCTTACCAAATCCACCATTTGTCCCTTCTGTGTCTTCGTCCGACACTCGGCCCATTCACTCCACTCCCACTTGCACTTTGTGTCCTGCCCAGCCTACTTCCTCACCTATTTCCATCGATCCACATCCTCACCTACATGCATCGGCCCACACCCCCTCGGTTTCTTCTCAGCCGGCCCAACTCGTTAATCCCCAGGCCCAATCGTCTCCTCCTTCCGTATCCTCTCCAGCCCAACCACCCAACTCACCTATCACAGCCCCACCACCCATCTCACTATCACGGCCCAACCGCCCACCCCACCTGTTGTTCACTCACCCGAACCAAACCCGGGACCGTCTGATGCGCCGATGCCATCCCATCCGATGAGGACTCGATCTAAAAATGGAATTTTTAAACCTAAATATTATGCTAACTTGTCTTTGTTTTCAGGACCATTACATCATGCGTTACTTGCAGCTCATGATCCCCTCGGTTACAAATCTGCTGCTAAGCATGCTAAGTGGGTTAAGACTATGGAAGAGGAACTTGCTGCCTTGCGTTCTAATAATACCTGGGTTCTTGTTCCTCGTCCTACAGGTGCGAATATTGTTGGATCTAAGTGGATTTTTCGAACAAAGTATAAGGCGGATGGCTCAGTTGATCGCTACAAAGCTCGTCTTATTGCCCAAGGTTTCACACAGGTGCCTAGTCTTGATTTCTCTCATACATTCAATCCAGTTGTAAAAGCGTCAACAGTTCGTGTTATTCTTTCTCTGGCAACTATTTATAACTGGCCTCTTCGACAACTGGATGTTCGCAATGCATTCTTAAATGGAAACTTGACTGAAACTGTCTTCATGGAGCAACCGACTGGTTTTGTTGATGCAAAATTTCCGAATCATGTTTGTTGTTTAAAGAAGGCCCTTTATGGTTTAAAACAGGCACCGCGGGCATGGTTTCAACGTCTTAGCAGCTTTTTGCTTGCAAATGGTTTTGTGTGCAGTCAAGCCGATACATCTTTAGCTATCTTCAAGAAAGGATCTGCTTTACTTTATCTATTGGTTGATGTTGATGACATTATTATCACCGGTAGTGACTCCTCGTTGATTTCCGCTTTCATTTCACGTCTGCATAAGGAATTTTCGATTAAAGATTTGGGCTCCTTGGGATATTTTTTGGGCTTAGAGGTCACTCACTTGCAGTCAGGACTGTTTCTTAGTCAGGCGAAATATGCTCATGACATCCTTGCTCGTGCCGGCATGTTGGATTCCAAACCGGTTGCTACTCCACTTGCCACCACTGACACCTTCCTCAGTCACGGTACACCTTTTGATGATCCAACTCTTTACAGATCGTTAGTTGGAGCCCTTCAGTATCTCACCATTACGCGACCGAATCTCTCCTACGCTGTGAATCAAGCCAGTCAGCATCTGCAAGCTCCAACTATCTCCCATTTTCAGTCCGTAAAACGCATCTTGCGCTACGTACAGGGCACCATCTCGTTGGTTTGACTTTCTCCAAACCAACCACTACAAAATTAGTGGGTTATTCTGATGCGGACTGGGCTCGTTGTATTGAAACACGACGATCAACTTATGGTTATTCAATTTATTTGGGTGAAAATCTTGTGTCCTGGAGTGCTAAGAAACAACCCACTGTTGCTCGTTCTAGCTGTGAATCAGAATACAGGGCTATGGCAAACACAGCTGCCGAAATTATCTGGCTCACTCATCTTCTGCGCGAGCTTTATGCTCTTCCCGAGGTTCGACCAACATTGCTATGCGACAATAAGAGTGCAATCTTTTTGAGTCAAAATCCGGTTTCTCACAAACGAGCAAAGCATATTGATATTGATTATCATTTTGTTCGCGAGCTAGTCTCGTTAGGGCGTCTCAACACGAAATTTGTTCCGTCCAGTCTCCAGGTAGT
Source organism: Helianthus annuus (assembly GCF_002127325.2). NCBI lineage: Eukaryota > Viridiplantae > Streptophyta > Magnoliopsida > Asterales > Asteraceae > Helianthus > Helianthus annuus. Next base: position 72,446,380 of record NC_035445.2, read on the forward strand.
GGACATATTTACCAAAAGTCTCTCGCAGCCCTTGTTTGAAAAGTTCCGCAGCATGCTTCGAGTCGGTCCGCCACCAGTTTGATTGAGGGGGGTAACAGCATTACATAAATTAAGGAGTGCAATCTTTGTATTTGTTATGTATTATTTATTTCCTAGTATAGAATTTCATTGTATTATATATTGTATCCTTTTGTTCATAATAGAATCATTGATTGAGAGCCTCTACGTTAACTTTATAGATCATATTATTGTATGAATAGATGTTTGAAGGTTTAACATTGATTAATTGATTATTGTATGAAAGGATTTAACGCTGGCGACTACTGCTTTTGACAACTTGTAATCATTCGACATATAATAATTATAAGAAAAGTTTCAAAATAACTTTGTGATCTTAGACTGAAGGGTATGGGGGTCGGCTGAGGCCTGGCTAGGACCGGTGCCGGTCCCCCACACCGCCCCCCATAGGGTCGGCTCGGCAACATCGGCTCCCCACAGCCGGATGTGCCGTGCCTCTCTCCTCTCTCCTTCTCTCACATATATACCTATACATACATACATATATTTAGAAAGGGGCTCATCCCCCACCCCCCTAGGTCCATCTCCTCCAAACCAAGTCTACGTGGCGCTTACGTGACGACTCATCCCCTTAAGGATGAGGCTCTCCATACCCATCAGTCTTAATTGTTATTAATCTAATTCCATTGACTTACGTGATTCAATCTTGACAGATACGTCACTTCCAAAAGGTGGTATTTCAACCCCATAATGTTATATACATTTGACCATTCAAACAAAACCGCTCAATAATTCATATGTTATTCAACTCGCATGTTGAACTTTTGTTAATGAAAGATTTATTTAAACCTAGTTATTATTATTTTTTATCAGTTTGAATGAACTTTTGGATTTTACTTCCGTTTTTGTTATTAATGTTACATAAAAACACACATGACAAAGCTAATTTTATGTAAATTTTAGTTTAACGATTTCTGTCTCTTCTCGTAATAACAGTTTAACGATTTGTAAATTTCATGAGTTAATAACAAGAATGTTTTAAGTATTTCCCTCAAATCAGATGTAGGATCATTTATTATAAGGGGAAATTAGTGGGGGCGACGTTCCTCTAATAGTAAAAAACGAAGCAAAAACACCTCAAAAAGAAAGTTGTCCTAATGATAAGGGTGGAGGTATCTGATGAAACAATGGTTAATCAGGCAGGGTTAACACACTAATCTCGTCAAGAAGGATTAATCCCTTCCTCTCGAGGATCGCTGGCTGGATCGTCCGCCGGTTGATCTCCTGCACAAGGAAACAAGCCGTGACTCGTAACAAGGAGGATGAGGTGGGGGGTGCTCTTTGTTACCACTCTACGGCGTGAGAATCAGTAATTTGCTTGAGAAGCAAGATATGATAGTAGTAGTGAGAGAGTTGTGAAGAGATACCTCAAACCTGGTTTGGGGTTGGTATTTATAGCCGAGGAGTGAAGGAGGAGTTGAAAGGACGGACTGACGACGTGCAACCCTTATGCAGGTGTGTCAGCCTTGTCGGTTGTGTAGGTGAAACCACGTCCAACTGCAGTGTCAGTCTGTTGCTTACGTGTGGTCTGACAGGCGACTGTCATTGGTGCCACTTGCTCTGTACCGTCAGTCCCACTTGGCTTGTGGGCAGGATGCGGTGCCGCACCGCATCGCTACCTGCGGTAACTACCGTTGTTCCCGCGTTGTCCTTCTGGCAAAGACTGTGGGATGCGGTGCCAGGCCGCATCGCCACTTGTAGTGACTGTTGCTGTTATCCAACTCCCTTGTATTGATAGAAGTGTTCACAGGATGCGGTGCTAGGCCGCATCGCTATGCTACACTGCTTTCATACAACAGATGCGGTGCTGCGCCGCATCATTATATACTCCAGGTAAGTCCTCTTCAATCATTGGGCAGATTGGATTCGACCTCTGTGTTCGCGCGTGCCCGCACAGACACAGATAAGTCTTTAGCTAGTGGGGGTTTTGATAAGGGTAATGGTCACTCGCGGTCATGTTGGCGCGAGATCTGGGACCATACCCTTCAGTATCGTTCAATCACTTTAGGATGTTTGAGTTATTGTCTATCCAATAATATCATGCCATGTCAAGTCCCCATTCCACACCCCATTTTGCACTCAATCACCGGCAATAGTTCAAACACCTGAAGAGTGGTAAAGAATTTAAAAAAAAAATTATGATTGGTTGAAAAGGGTTGGGACCCACCGTTAAACCCTCTCTCTCCTCCTTCCCTCCTCTTCGGCATTAGTGAGTATACACCAAAGAAATCATTCACCGCTCCCCGAAAAGAGGCCGGCAACTGATCACCGACCGGTGATGACAAGTCTCTGAAGGGTTCACCGAAGCCATACCGTGTACCCTAATGTGTATACCTGTCATATGTCTTCATGGTGTACTCTCCCTGTCTGTGAAGCCTGACAGTCGACCCACTTGATATAAGAGCATTCACATCCAGCCCTTTAAAATTATACATACATTCCACTAAAAAACAACTCCTATATCAATATATTTCAACTAAAAACAAATACTTTTTCTCTCTCCTTTCCAATTAAATAATATTTTTATACCTTTATCATTACATTTTTCTCTCTCCTTCACTCACAACCACTTTCAATATATATTAAAAAATTATAGTGGGTGAACAGTGTCCCCCCAAATATACAGATGAACAGTAACATTTTCTCTCTCCTCCACTCACAACCATTTTCTATACTCTTTATATTTTAAAAACCACACACTCACAATTTAGTTCTTTGGATGTGAATGCTCTATAATGTCCCTTTTAGATAACACAAGATTTATAAAGGATGTATCAAAAAGGTTGTATAAAAAGCTTAAGAACTTGTTTCACCTCATAATCAAATTATAAAGGATGTATCAAAAAGATTGTATTAAAAGCTTAAGAACTTGTTTCACCTCATAATCAATGTTTCATAATTAAACGAAAACTTAGGGTCAGACTCTCAAAATTCAAATTAGTGAGGGCCGGACTAAAAAAAACAATATTTTACACTATAAAAAGAAATTCGAAAATTTTTATTTAAAATAAACAGTACAAACGAAAAATCTGCGAAGACTAGACACCCCGAGCTTTATAAAGATCCTTCCATGTTAGCAATTAAAAAGATATGTTTTTAAAAGGGGCCAAACTATCCACACACCAATTTTGCCTATCTACACACCTAAAAGGTGATTTTTGTCTTTACATGCACACCCTGCAGTGTCGAACTGTGGCCAAAACGGGGCGTTTTGGTCCGATTAACCAGACAAAGACTGACGGGAGTCTGACGGGTCTGTTGTCCGGACCAAAATGCCGAGCTTTGGCCGCGTTTTGGTCCTGTCAACCAGACCGGGTATCAGTCTTTTGTCTGGTTGACAGGACCAAATCGCGGCCAAAGCTCAGCGTTTTGGTCCGGTCAACAGACCCGTCAGACACCCGTCAGTCTTTGTCTGGTTAATGGACCAAAACACCTCGTTTTGGTCACAGTTCGACACTGCAGGGTGTGCATGTAAAGACAAAAATCACCTTTTTGAGTGTGTAGATAGTGAGATGAGTGTGTGGATAGATACACTCTTTTAAAAGTGGATATGATTGCGTGCAATAAGTAGTACACATGTATTAAAAAAAAGTGGGGTAGCATGGTCGGGTGTAGTACACATGTATTAAAAAGTTGTAGTACATAGAAATATATAAGGTTAGGTATATGGAAAATCCATTAAAAACATGAAAACCGAGAAAACTGTTACCGTCTAATCACATCTAATCAACTAATCATTTTGTATTAAAAATTTGTAGAACATAGAAATATATATCTAAGGTTAGGTATAAGAAAAAGCCATTAAAAACATGAAAACCAAGAAAACTATTACCATCTAATCAACTAATCATTTTTTTTTCTTTTTCATTATTGCTTTTAATTATAAGACATATTAGTATTGGAATATATATATATATATATATATATATATATATATGGAAACGGGTTGAAAAGTGTGAGAACGGTGAGAACGAATCCTGGCCAAACACGTGGCAGGGGGCCCTAATTGTTATGCGGGGGTACGATTGTCCTTTTATACGTTCCCTCCTTATTCGCGTTATAAATCTCGTTCAAATTAAAACTCCATATATTTATTGTTAGCTGTTACCTTCTTTACAAGCTTTCTCAGATCTATGGCGTTTAACGTGGATTCTGTTCGACAAAGTAATATTCGTTGGCGTTTTCTATTTTCGTTTCAGCAAATCATGCAATAAATATGACGTTTTGTTCTTTTATCATTGTTCTATGGTGTTTTTTTGTATTATTAATTTATAATGTGTTGTATGATTTTCCATAACGTTATTCAATTATGCAGTTTAATCGCGTTTTAATTGATATTTAATCTATTATTCATAACTGCAATTGGAGTTTTCGATATTAATTTTAATTGTCGTTTACGTTTTTGTGTATTTGTTATGTTTTTAAGATCATTGGCGTTTTTCCGTCTATTTGATTAGTTTTGAATTTTATTTAGTAGTATTTGTGAATATTAGTTATTACTATTTTGTTAATTTGTGGAAATTTAGTTTTGTTAATTTTGGCGTTTTCATTATGTGTTTATTATGTCTTGTTTATTTTTCAATTAATGGCGTTTTAATGTACAATGTTATTACGAGACATCACTCTGTTTTTCTAATTTTTCTGTTCCTCCCTGTGTTTTCTCAGACGAAGTCTCTTCCTCGAGTCAAAGGCATTGCCCCAAAACTGGATTACCATTTATCATTCCTGACGTCAGTGAAGAATTAAAGCCCAGAAAGGACATGCTATTCTCAAGCCTTGATGATTGTTATTCAATGTATGTTAAGTATGCTAAGGAGTGTGGGTTTTTAGTCAGGAAAGGGACTACAAAGACAAACTCTAAAGGTGTGTTACATATTAAGTATTTTTTGTGTACGAGAGCTGGGGTATATAAGGACAAGAAGGTTGATACGTTGGACCCCAATCAAAAAGAGCGAGTAGTGCGATCTAACTTTTCCAAGAGGACTGATTGTGGTGCACTGTTCTGTGTAGAATATGAGAATGGATTTTGGAAGGTGTATAAGTTTGTCGAGGAGCACAATCATGAACTTGTTGAACGTCCTGATAAGCATTTTCTTCCAACTGAACGACATCTCACTCAGCTCCAGAAGCATGTTATACACAACATGTCTAAGCTGAATTTGGGTCCTGTCAAGGCGTTTAATGTTATGAAGACTTGTTTTGGTGGTTTTGAAGATGTGGGCACAAGCAAAGTTGAAATTAAGAACTATAAGAGGCAAATAAACTTGTTCATAGGGGAATATGACACTGATATGGTTGTGAAACATTTGAATGAGAAAAAACATTCCCAGCCTAATTTCTCGTATGATTACATCACAGATGAAGACAATCGTTTGAAGGGTCTTTTTTGGTGTGATGATCAAGCCAAACGTAATTACCACGTGTTTGGTGATGTGATTTTGTTTGACTCCACGTATCGTTCCAACAAGTAATTTTTTATAATTCAACTTCTTTGTTTTTTGGCGTTTTATTAATTTTACATTCATGGCGTTTTTTTATTTTACATGCAATGGCGTTTTTTTAGCTTACATGCAATGGCGTTTTACTAGTTTACATTCAATGGCGTTTTATTATTGTTTCATTTATCATGGCGTTTTCATATGCAGATACTCTACGGTGTTTGTACCGTTCACTGGTATAGACAATCATCACTGCAATGTCACATTTGGTGCAGCATTGTTGCCGTCGGAAACTGCTGATACGTATATTTGGTTGTTAAGAGTTTTTCTTAAAGTTGTTGGTTCTCAGCCAAAAGTTGTTGTCACTGACCAAGATCCAGCAATGAAGAAGGCTATTTCTGCTGTATTTGTTGACACGAGGCATCGGTTATGCATGTGGCATGTGATGCATAAACTTTCTCTGAAGGTTGTTATGCTTTTTTTACCTTTGGCGTTTTAGTATTCAATGCGTTTTAAGATACATGGCGTTTTGTACCTTGTTACAGTTTTTTTAATTAAGTTTTGTCTTTTGTTTTTTTTATATATGTGTGGCGTTTTCGTGTTATTTATAGGTTGGTGTTAAGCTATGCAATTCCACCAATTTTAAAGAACGTATCTGTGGTGTTGTGTGGACGGATATTCTCACACCTGAAGAGTTTGAATTAGAATGGGAAATGGTTATTGCAGAATTCAATTTAGAAGATAATGACTGGCTATCTGATATTTTTGCACTTAGGGAATCTTGGATCCCTGCGTACTATAGAATGGAGCCTATGTCTGGTCTTATGCGAACGACATCCAGATCGGAGAGTGAGAATCATTTTTTTGGTCAAGTGTGCAATTCGAAAGCTACTCTTGTTGAGTTCATGACGCATTATGAGACTGCAATAGAAGCACAGCGTCACACACATCATAAAAATGATCATGAATCTCGATACAAAAGACCCCAATTGAACTGTAGTTACAAAGTGTTGGAAGGGTAATCTGTTGATATATATATACAAAAAGTATTTTTTGTAACGTTCAAGCTGAGCTTATTGGAGTTGCGGATTGCATAAATCAACGTTACGAAGATCAGCCTGGTGGGTTTGTTAAGTTTTATGTAAATGACTTCCAATAGCTTTGTACATCCTTATTTGAGGTAAATAATGGCGTTTTGGTTTTTATGGCGTTAATAGTTAATGGCGTTTTATCATATGCAATGTGTTCTTTTCTTTTTTAGTTTTTTTAGACAAACATTCTATGCATGGCGTTATAGAGATATTGTTTTTGGCTTTTTTCAGGTATTGTTCCGTAAGTCTGATTGCACATGCAGTTGCTCATGCAGACGTTTTGAACAGTTTGGTTTGCTATGTAGACATATATTCTATGTTTTGAGACTTATGGACATTAGGGAATTTCCAAAACAATATATTCTGAATAGATGGCGCAAAGAGGCCTCCCCAAACTGCTCTCCTAAATTCTCAATTAGTCGTGAATATATGACTAAGCTTGATCCTGATGTGCAAAGTATGATGCGAGATGTTATTTATTCAACCGAATACACTTTGAACCGTTTATCTGGTAATAAAGAGGAGCTATCCTTATACAAGGATCATGTTCAATCTTATATAAAGAAGGTTCAAGATATGCAGATTGTTGCTCCTCCCGCTAGTTCTAGGGATAGATTTTCCGAGATAACTGGTCAATATAAAAATGACAAAAATCCGATAAGAGTCCCTGTAGGTTATAAATCCAAAGGTTCTGGTTCTCGGAAGCGCCTGATATCTAAACAGGAGATAGCAGTTGACAAGAAGAAATCAAAGTCTAAACCCGGGGCCAAAGAAAGACAGTGTCAGAACTGCAAAGCCTATGGACACTACGCATCAACATGCAAACAGGCCGTAATTAAAAGAAGATCAACAAGGTCTTCGAGAGCCAGTGAAGAGTAGTTTGGCATTTTGTATTTGTCATTCTTACAGATCACATACAGTTGTCTTTGGGACAGTTTAGAGGACTTTGGCGTTTTTTTATTTCAATGCTATAGAACACAAACATTTCTCAGTTTGGCGTTTTTTTTTTGCTCATTTTTCTTTTTACTATCTCTTTGTTCATAATCAAAGTTAAATAACAAACAATATAAGATTGGGCAAGGAAATCAAACGACAAAAAAAAAAAAAAAACAATAACGCCACTAAATAAAACTTCCATAAACTTCTATTTTTTGGTCGTGCTAAACTCAATAATGTTTTGCTGAACGAAATGGATAACATTGTTTATCCTCAGTCAAGAAAGATGTGTAACAATGTTATCCATCACGTTTAGCTAAACTTTATAGAGAACAAAAACAGAATCTCCATGAATGGCTTTTTTTGAAGTTTTGTGGTTTTTGTATATTTTGGCGTTTATATTGAGGATATTGCTCATTGCATAGAGTGAAAGTTTATTGAGAAAATTTTGTATATCAAAGAAACAAGGATTTGAATCTTTAATATTTTTGGCGTTTATAAGATGAATGATGTAGAGGAAAATATAGGTTTTTGTGGTTTTGGTTTGGATTTTAGTAATTCTGAGTGTTTGTTTATATAGGAAGTTTTTGGCGCGTTTTTTAGGCGCGATTTTTATTGCAGTAAATGCTAGTAATAAAGTTACGTCGTTTTAGTACTGTTTGTTCAGCTTTATCGGTTAAAAACAAAGTTTGGCGTTTTATATCTATGGCGTTATATTATGATGAAGTGTGCTTTGTGTGTTAAGGCGGATTTTAATAGCGTGAGTTTGGCGTTTTATGTTAAGTCAGAAGACCCTTTTACCCTTAATGAAGCGCGCCAGATTAATAAAAGTGATTTTATTTACGAAAATGTCACCGCATCATCTAATCCATAGATTGTTTTGATCTGACGATTCATAAGCGTTCTCTCAATTCTCACACTTTTGAGCGTTTTTTTCTAAATCCCGACCCTATATATATATATATATATATATATATATTGGAAGGCTAAAACGAAAAACTCACTTGAGTTGTGTAAACTCAAAAAACCTTTGTAAAAATCTCATGTAACATTTTTATTTCTTTCTAAAAAATATGAAACGTAACATACATATATTTGAACATTTTTATAAAAGAAAAACAAAAAAACACCGAGTAGTTTATTTTAAAAAAAATGTTAAAAATTTCATGTTACATAATATATATGTCTAAAAAAAATATAGCATACAAATTTTGAACTTTTTTTTAAAAAAAAAAACTATTAGGCGTTTTTTTTTCATTTTTTTTCATAAAAATGTTCAACTAGATTTATGTTACATTCCCTGTTTTTTCGAAAAAAAAATAAAAATGTTACATAGGGTTTTTTTGGGTTTTCTCAACTCAAGTGGATTTTCGATTTATTTTTCACCTATATATATATATATACATATATATATATATATATATATAGAAAAAGTATATCGTACATTACGCCTTAATATACTTCACGTACAATAACGTGCGTGATTATTGTGTTTCAACATGCGTGATTTTAGATTTTTAAGTTATAATGTGCGTGATTTTAAAATGAACGTGCGTAATTACCTGTCGTACGTGATGTACGTTAAGTCATAATGTATATTAACCTTCCTCTATATATATATATATATATAGGGCTCGGTTCAAATGAGAACCACCACGAGTTGTGACAATCCTGAGAACTTTTTCTTTCTGTGCGAGTTGGGCCAAAACTTTTTTGCACAAACGTAAATGAAAATACTATAAACACATCTGAAAAAAAAAGTAAAAATGTCGAGTCAGTAGTTTTGACTGATTCAAGTTTTTTTTTTACATACAGGTGTAAATTTTGTACGAATATAAATATTTTTTTACGCCTCATGTAAATGTGGGTATGTGGCATTTATTTATTTATTTATTTTTTGCTGAAACAAGTGATTTTTTATGACTTTTAAGAAAAAAATCGAAAAAAAACTTTTGAATGACCTACTTCTCACGATTCTCACAATTTAAGGTGGTTCTCATTTTAACCCATCCATATATATATATATATATATAGGGTCAGGTTTACGTACAATATCCCTTATCGTACAATATGTACGCGCTCATCTCAGCCGTCAGATCTTCATCCCACATTGAAATCGCATGTTGGTTTTTTGTAACAATTTCGCATGTTGTTTTTTAACATGCGAATTCATCAAAATTATCACATGCGAAATTGTTACAAAAAACAACATGCGATTTCATCAAAATTATCACATGCGATTTCATCCATGCTATTTTATAACATGCGATTTCACATCGTGTACGTAGCGTACGTTAAGGGATATTGTACAGTACACTTTCTCTCTCTCTCTCTATGTATATATATATATATATAGGGTAAGGTTCATGCGAGAACCACCTTTATTGCGAGAACCGCGAGAACCAATGTGAACACAACCTAAAATAGCTAAAAAAAAACCTAACCCCCACCCCCCCCCCAAAAAAAAAAAAAAAAAAAAAAAAAAAAACCTAACCCCCCCCCCAAAGCTAAATGCTAAAAACTAAAACCTCCAAAAAACCTAAAAAAAACCTAACCCCCCCCCCTCTCTCACCCTCCCCCCCAAGCTAAAATGCTAAAAACTAAACCCCAAAAAACCTAAAAAAATAAAAAACACACACAAATTTTTTATTTATTTTTTATTTTTTAAGTTAAAATCGCTACTTTTAGTAGCCAAAAAAAAGTTTTTTTTTTTGCTACTAAAAGTAGCGATTTTTTTTATAAAAAATATTAAAAAAAATTTTTTTGTGTTTTTTAGCTATTTTTATGTATTTTTGGTTATGTTCACATTGGTTCTCGCGGTTCTCGCAATAAAAGGTGGTTTCTAACGGATCTTTGTCATATATATATATCGATAGCTCCGGAGAGTATGTATATGTGGTTTATATGAGATGTATGTATAGATAGTTTATGACCTAAATATATGTAGCCCATCGATGTATATATACCATTTAATTTTTGAATGATTAATAACATATAAAAGAATAAAAGTAACTTTTCTATTCAAAAAGTGATTTTATTGAGGTTTTCAAGTATCTAATAAGTTTTCTTTCTCTAACTATATATATATATATATATATATATATATATAGGGGATGGATCATTAGAAAACTAGTTTAAATGAGAAAACCAAAAAACTAACTAAAAAAACTTAAAAAAATACCAAATTTTTTTTTACAACTTTTTTTAAAGAAAAATCGCTATTTTTTATGTATGGAAAAAAATTTTCAAAAAAAAAAAAAAAAATTGTTGTACTGCACATGTGCACTAATACGGAAAGCCTAAACCACTTAACCCACCCCCCACCCACACCCCCCAAAAACCTAAACCCCCCCCCCCCCCCACCCCCACCCCCCAAAACCTAAACCCCCACCCCCCAAAAACCTAAACCACCCCCCCACCCCCACCCCCCAAAAACCTAAATTCACCCTCCCACCAAAAGCCTAACCCCCCCCCCACCACCCAAAAACCTAAACCCCCCCCCCCACCTCCCAAAAACCTAAAACTAAACCCTAAACATAAACCCGAAAAAAACCTAAACCCCCCACCCCACCCCCCCCCCCTCAAAAAAAAAAAAAAACCTAAACCCCCCTCCCCTCACCCCCCAAAAACCTAAAACTAAACCCTAAACATAAACCCGAAAAAAACCTAAACCCCCCACCCACCCCACCCCCCCAAAAAAAAAAAAAACCCTAAACCCCCCTCCCCCCACACCTAAAAACCTAATCCTAATCCTAAACCTCCAAAAAAACTAACCCTAAAAGCTAAACTAGACTCAAAAAGCTAATTTTAAGCATGTAATGCAATTGTACTACATGTTATATTGCACATGTGCACTACTATAATAATAGTGTTGAAAACAAGACGACACCATAAATCTTTTTTTATGTCATAAAAAATATGCTCGAATATACTTGAATGAAAGATAAGAAAATTTGTGATCTTATGGTGCCAAAAATTGTTTTAAAATGATAACGTATGGAGAAATGGGAAATGTTTGAAAAATTATATATTTTTTTTTCCAGTTTTACCCCTCCTTCATTAAAAGTCTCCCTCCCCCTCCTTTTTAGTGGATTTTAGTTAGTTTTCTAGTTTTCTCATTTATATTTAGTTTTCTCATGATCCTCTCCCTATATATATATATATATATATATATATATATATATATATATATATATATATATCTATACTATATATAATATACATATCCAAAGGACTTCTTAAGGTCATTAAAATTTCCTTAAAACACCCCTAAAGCATGATGTACAAGTGTTTTAAGCATCAGAAAACATCCATTTCCACTTATACCCTTCAACTAAAAAAAACACGGATACATCAGGGTTTCACTCTCATTTCAAAACATTTCAAAATGCCCGCTTCCTGCTCCTCTCTCTCTCTCTCTCTCCGGCGATTTTAGATCTGGATCTAGGGTTTTTCTCCATCACGTTTCTACTACTCCAATTCCTCATGGAAATCATTGGAATCAAACTCAAGTCTAGGTTTTGAACTTCACGGAGTAAGTGCTTTTCTGGATTTTGTCCGAATTCATTGGAATTTTATATTGTAGATCTAGGTTTCAAACTTTTGATATGAACCGATTTCGTTGAGGTAATTATTGTTTGGTTCTGTAAATATGAAATCCGTACCATTTGTTTTGTTACAGGAGTTGAGAGTCCCACAAAGATCGATGAAACTGAAAACACGCAGTGATGAACACCGATTTGTAAGAAACCCTAACTAAAGGTTTCTTCCGGTCTTCTCTTCTGATGGTTTCTTCCGGTCTGGTCTTCTCTGCTGATGGTTTCTTTGGTGCAGCCTAACTCTCTTTACTGTAAGTCTTTTTTGTTTTGCATCCCCCTTTTGGGTTTACATTTCTGATATCGGTCTTACCCTTTGTGTTTTGAGTTCCTCAAAATCAACAACTGGTACATGTGCTAATGATATCACCGTTTGTGGAATTTCCAAACCTTTTTTTGTGAATTTTCTTTTATATAATTGCAGTCAAGTAAGTGGAACCGAGATGCAGAAATTGAGGGTCACTTTGGAGAAGGTTAAGCAGCATAATTTGCAACTTGCTCTATCAAACATCTGAGTGATAGAGGTCTTTTTTCTTCACATAGTTTATTGAATTTTGTTATACATTTTTTTCTTGTTGTGATATACATTTAAATTTATGAGACATATTGTATCTATGTCATAGGAACTATGGTCAAGGAAAGGGTAAGTGATTCAGCACAATGCTAGGTAACTTGTCATTCTATTTAACTTTAAACAGTGGTCATATTCATATCGCTTTGTTTTGTTGTTTGAGTCAGCAAAAAGATCTCTATCATGAGCCTGGCTGCAAAAATCGCTTGATTATTGCAAAAAAAAAACGTGGAGTTGGAGGTTAGTTAGTTAATATATTCTTCATTTGTTAGTACATCACATGATACATAGCTTGAACTGTATTTTGCAGATGGTTGGTGCCTCTGGGAACAACTTGATGTGTTGTGTTCATTGAAGTCTGGTATTTCCGAGGAGGTCTTGAAGGCTTATGACGGCAACGATTTTCAAAAGCCTTCTCTTATGGCCATCGTAAGCCAGATCTACGATGTCTCACAACGCTGGTATAATAACATTAGGGTTTAGTTTAATTTTCTATGTTCAATCTATAAATAACACTTTCTGTGTTGATTTGTTGTTCTGGATACTGGCTTATAGTAAAAATTAGGGTTTAGAACATAATATAGGGGGATTTTGGTGTATTATTTCGATTTACAATATAGTAGTAGTGTTTTTACCATCTTAAAGTCCAGTGTGTATAAATCTATTGAAGACGTTGCTGATCGGGATGTTAATATTAGGTGTATTCTGCAATTTTTATTCTTTATTAAAGACACTGCTGGCAAAGTTGGTTCACAAATAGTAAGGTTGGCTACAAGTGGTAATAAAGTCTCATCAGACATTTTGCACTTGATTTTGAGAACTTTTAAATGACTGATGGTTCGTGCAGGGAGCATTTGACGTTAGGATTTAATGTTCGAGCTGCTGTACAAAGTACTCATAGCAGAATATTTGGTGAAAGTATGGCTTTTGATAACATATTTGAGTTTCTTGAACTGTAAATAAACAACCTAACATCACACCCGACGGTTCGGCCGTGCACAACGGAGGGTTTCAGAGTTAATATTTTTGTTTGAGTTTTAGTGCGTACGGGTCCTAACCGATCATTGTGTGCGACATTTTTTATTTGAAATATAGCATTTGAAATTATAACCTAATTTACTGTTTTGAGCAGGTTGGATATTCGTGTTTTGCTAAACCTTTCCCTCGGCACAATCATGAACCATGCCTTAGTTTATGTAAGGAGACACTCAAACATAATGTTCATGAATACTCAAATTTATAGAAATTGTCTGCTTACTTCATGCCAGTGAACTTAGATTTCTTCTCTACTAACTACAATCTACTCACTATGTATAAAACTATTACCATTCACAGATGTTAGTCTATTGTGTTAACATATCATAAATCCGAAATTGTGCAACTTTTATAATTTCGTCAAATTGTACGTATCTTTCTTTGTGATTGACGCTTTTCATCATATGCAGATCGCAACAAAAAAAAACCGTATAATATGGTATAGAAAATGATTTTGAGAATGGCGAAACTACTAGATAAGCAGTTGTCTAGAAGCAATCCTGAATGTAGGCCCTGGACTTGACGACGTTAAATCGTTGTTAATACTCCGTGAACGAGGACGCTTCAGTCCTACTCGCTACTTCGTTGATAGCGTTATTGGATTCGATGAAACTGATCTACATCAGTCCTGGGTTAAGGTAACTGAATCCCTATTTATCATGCTTGCAACTTCAATTCTTTATGGTGCTATACCCTATGATTGTAAATCCTACAGTTAGGTGAGCTCCAGCGACCATGAAACGATCGATTCTGGTGGCAATGGTGCGTCATAAGTCCAGATCGAGGACTAAAGGAGCGGTATCACCAACAATTGGCAGGTTAACGACACGATCACCAAATGTACTCATACTCCAGATGGTGCCATTTTCCGTGTCTTTTTTACATACCATGTTATAGATTGTTGCTGCCGCCGCATCGCGCGGGTTCCTACTAGTATATATATATATATATATATATATATATATATATATAGGATTAAGTTCATTTGTGAACCTTTTTATATTTGTGAACAAAACGAACTAATCCTAGCCATTGATCTTCTTTTAAAGTTATAAGGGTATGATGGTCATTAGACATATAAACACTATTTTTTATTTAATTTATTATACATAATCAGATTCAGTTAACAAATACATCTATAACCACCCTACTTTCTTGATCAAAAACCAAATTCGATTTTTTTTTAATTAACCGTTCCAAAAATATTCCTTGCTAGTCCAAATCAATACAATATACTAATTTGTCTTAATTTAATGAAAAAATATATTTGTGTGTTACTTTATTGTTAAAAGGCAAATTGCACATTAGCCCGTTATAGATATACAAATTAACGATATATGTATTTTATATGCAAACAGTATGTACACAAGTGTAAATGCACCTACATGATATCGATTTTTAATGAACAACAACTGCAATTAACATCATCCATATAAAATATTCTCCCATAACTCGTTCAAAATGACGTCCACCAACATAATCAAAATAAACCATAACTACTAGTTTCACCAAAACAAGCAAAATAAGCCATAACTACTATTGAAACACCAGACCAAACACTACACAAAATAAACCCCTAGCAACTTCACATCTATTTCTTTTTCTTGATACCGGCAAACTGATTAGCTTCGCTCGTAATTCGTTCGTGAGGTATGTTCGCATGCAATATTATCAGTTTCACAACAAACTTCTTCCTAAGTTGTCTTATTTTGTTTTTCGCTTTTGAGATTTCAGTTGGAAACCCAGCTTCCCAACGCCCTTCAACGATCCCTATCCATGTTTCCATGTGACGCATCACATATATACCGCAGTCTTCATAGTTTCCTATAGTTGCCCAACTAATCTCTAAACGAATAGGCTGGACATCTTCAATCTCATAGCAACGGGGATGACCAGTACGCTTTTACAACATCTTTCTACACACAAAATATTATGATGTATTATTTGTAAAAGTACACGTATGTACATGACATCTAAACAAATTATCACTTTTTAATTCTTTTTGTAAACATCTAGTTGTTGTTCGGTGAATATTTGTTTTTCATACACGTGTGCATAGTTGCTATTTGTTTTTTATACACTTTCATACACATGTGTATAGTTGCTATTTGTTTTTTATACACATGTGTATAATTATTGTTTGTTGAGCAATTGATTTTTTATACACATGTGTATAGTTATATATGCTTATAGTTGTTGTTAAATGACTGTTTATTTTTTTCTACACATGTGTATATATTTGTTAAGTTATGCACATTAATATGTTATTATAACCATTATAATTGTATTTCACATATGTGTGCAAACATTTTATTAAATAGTATTATTATTAACTTCTACATTTGCATGTAAAACATACGTATTTAAAATTGAATAATCTAACATATTTAATATAAGATGCGATATCATAGGGAAAATCCTAAAAAGAAGGAAACTCTTGTTAGTGGCTTCTAAAAAAACAAATAACAAAATTACCATATTACCCTTATAACGGTTACTATGTATCAATTTATTCTTTTTTTTAATTAAAAAACTATTAAAATCCTAAAATCTACATCTCATCATCCAACGGCCAGGATCTGTTCTTTTTTGTTCACAATTTAAATATGGTTCACTCTTGATCCCTACCCTATATATATATATATATATATATATATATATATATATATATATATATATATATATGTATAGTGTCAGGATTTAGAGAAAACAAGGGAAAGTGTGAGAACGGTGAGAACGCTTATGGATCATCAGATCAAAACAATCCATGGACTAGAGTGCGCGGTGGCGTTTTCATAAATAACATCAATTTTATTATGTGGGACGCGCTTCATTAAGGGTAAAAGGGTCTTTTACCGCTCAAATTCAAAATGCCAACAAATGATAAAACGCAATTAAAAAAAAAACGCCATTAAAAAAAAATGCCAAAAAATAGTGATAAAACGCGTTGGATATTACAGGAAGAGGAAACAACACAGTAACTGAATTTCAGTTATTAACATTTATTAGAAGAAATTCCCTCTTAAATTACGCGCCAAAAACATCATTATATAAACAACGTAAAAGATCGCTTCCATAATCACTTCAATCTATCCATTTCTGCAAAAATATCTTTAACCAAAAACGCCAATTTAACCAAAACACCAAAAATGGCAACAATCGTTTGGTGGAGATACACTCTGGCAATCAAGTGATTTGTCCTGCGTTTTGATAACAGAAGAAGGGTGTATGTTAGGACGATCAAGGCAATTTGGAGGATGGAAGAAGAGGTACAGAGGGGTATCCTATCCCTTGGCAACGCTCTGGACAACGAATGCCATGAAACACATATGCTTATGAAAGCATTAACCAGGAAATTTGGACCAATCAAAGCAGATGTGAAGCCGGACCCTGTCATGACATCATGGCGTTTTGATGATGGAACAGACATGGAGACCGTTATATACGACAGCAGAGAGCAGGAAGTCTACTAGCTTGAAAACTTCATGACAAAGCAAGGGCTTGGTTTCATGGAAGAATTGCATAACGCCACTTGTTTGAACACAGAAATGGACTTAAAATTGGAGTTAATGCAAGACATGTTCAAATGGAGGCTTCAGAATCTTCAGGAACAAGAAGTCGATGAAGGTGAAGGTGATGACATGGATGAAGATCCAGATGAAGACTCCGAGGAAGAAGATGGCGCAAGTGATGGATACTTTTCGGATAATGTGACAACCCGAACATTCGAGGTTAGTATCGTGATTGTTAATTTGGTATTATTATGTCGCACTGCGTTTTATCACACGTTGCGATGAATTTGAATGGTTGAACCTTAGTTTTAATTGGGCCGCACCCTCACACACATCGGCTGGTGTAAGCCCATATACTCATACCCGAAGTGGGTATGGGCTACTCCTACCCGGTTGGACTTTAGCAAGCCCAATGCATATTTCTTTTGAATCTATTTCTTTTAAACCTTAGCTTGAATAGGCCCATACTCAAACGAAACTTTCAGCCCAACACTATGTGATCGTGAATGAGTTTTTAGTATTTAATTAGGTTACGTAGCATAATAACACAAGTATACAAACCCTACTCTCCCCCATCTTCCACGCACATCAGTTGATACCCTTTCCCCCTTGTGAAGTTAATTCAGATCCAGCAATACTTTAACTCTTTTGGTTAGTGTAAACCTCTTTATGATGGAATCAATCTCTTTATTATGCATGCTTAGTGATCTATCGATTGTAATTAATGTTTATGTTAATATCTGATGATTAAGTGGAATGATTGGTTGCATGTTACTAGATAATTATGCCATGATAAGAGGTTTTTATTGAATATAGAATTCATATAACATTAACCGATTGGGAACTATCAACAACCATTAGGAATTATCTTAATAAGTAAACTGTTGTGTGGTTTCGATTAAATTGGTATATGTTGTGTTGATGTACAAGATTCATCTTAGGGAGTCATCGAAACCGGTTGATTATTTCCAGATTTCCTGATTAAGCTATGTTGAATAAACGCATGATGACCATGTGGTGATTATGTGATAATTTATTACTGTTTTCTGATATGTAGGTTGGTAGTAGTTTCCAGAATATTAATGTGTTATATTAGGGGTTTCAATGATGAATATTAGGGTGCATGATGGTATGAATTCTTGACTCGGAATCGACATATTGACCTGATAGGGTTTTGAATATGTGCATGGGTATTAGGGTAGGTTATCAAAGTTTGGTACTGGAATCGTTAATGATGGGTAATACAAGCGGGTTACATGGGGTGCATGAGGGAACTGGGTATGTGCAATGTGAATATAATAAATACCGAATAGTCACTTATGACTTTATGAAAGATGATGTTAGGAGTCTTTTTGAAAATTTGTGATTGCTATGAGACTTGGGTAATTGTTTGGACTATAACAATAATATAGAGATTATGCATGGTTGCTATTGGATTGGGAATTGAGGATCGGGTATAACATCGGGCTGGAGGGGACATAGCATAGTTGTGGGTTGTATTTGTTGATGGGCCTGGGTTGGTTGGGCCGTAAACCGGCATAACAAACTGATTAAACTGCTGGATTGTTAGATGATGCGATAACATGTAACACGAGGGTGTATGCGGCCAAGGGTTTAATACATATACCTGAGAAATGATGTGAATACTTGTATTATTGTTATAGCATGTGAAACAATATGTGCAAATACTTGTGTGATACCTATTTGATGTATGCGTAGTGAATATAAGTTAATTGCACACGGAACTGATTATCAGTGATAAACACAATAGGACTCGGTTGACCAACTGGGACGAATAGCGTAGCAAAACACACCGAGCAATCTAAGGTGAGTTCATCTCTCTCTTGAGCATGCGTCCCGGTGGTTGGGACAGTCAGTGGGTATCCCGTGGAGGGATAAGTCTTTTGGGTAAAAACGGGAATGTTGGATAATATAATCTTCCTATCACCTTTAAAGTCCCTCCGTGTTGTTTGGTTACCAGGAAGGTAACATGGTATTAGTTAGTAGCGCTACTTAGGTTTGGCAACCTCACCCCGTACCTGGGAGGACGGGTGTTGAACTAATGACCTAGTCATGACCAATGCTTTGATAGGAGCATTGGAGAAAGGGCAAAATAATCAGAAGCCGTCTTGTATCGGGGTATTATCAACATTGTTTTCAACATTACTTTCGGAATTAAATTCAATGGATTAACTAAACACTTGGTAATCAACGTTTTCGTAAAACTATGAACTCACCAGCGTTGTCTGATACACTTGTTGCATGCTCGCAGGTTGTTAGGCTATATGGATTTGGAACTTGCTGTCTGAAGTAGCTGGAGTGGTCATGGGTCGTGTTGATTGGATTCACTTATTGGAATACTGGTTTTCATACAATTGTTTTGAGAATATTTAACGCATGTTTTTGATAACGCTTCCGCTAAACACATTGGTTTTCGTATAAACTCATGTTGGAATTTTATCATTAAATAGAGAGTTTTATTTCGAAACTTGTGAGTTCAATGTAATTAGTGGCTCATTGTCAGTTCGTCACACGCCTAACAGGGACACTCCCTAGGTGGTATTTTGGGGGTGTGACAGATAAAGTACCTTCTGACGAAGGGTTTTAATTTTTTTTTCTTTTTTTTCTTCTTCTCTGTAATCTTTTTTTTTTAAGATAATTAAATGATATATTTCTCTATTTATTTGCAAAACGCCAAAAAATACTAAAAAAGGTTATTGCTTACAAAACGCCAGAAATAACAAAAAATATTTTTCCTACTTAATATTTTGTCATCTTGGTCTGCATAACGCCAAACTTAGAAGACGGGACCTCTATCACCTATAAACTGATAAAGCTGATCAAAACAGTAAATACAAAGCAGTAACTAAAAAGACGGTTACTTTATTACTATCATTTATTACAATAAAAAAATCCCGCCTAAACTACGCGCTAAAAAACTCCTATAAGAGAGGGGTCTATACTGTCACACCCCAACCGATGGCGGAAACATCGGGATGAGACGAAAACTAGATTGCAATAGACATCACAACACTAAGTGACAATATAAATTAATTTAAATTTCATAAATTGCTAAAATGTCATACAAGAATCAATTAAAGACAACACTGTTTCGGATATACAGTACAAATAGATTTAGTCTAAGTTTGTTTCTATGTCCACTTAAGTCTTGTTTCTTCGCTTAGAATCAACTTGTCTATTGAACCTGCAACATGTATTAAAATATCAACAAAAGGTTGGCGAGTACACAAGTTTGAAAATCTTAAATTGGAGATTAAAAATGTGTTGTATTAAGAAGGAAGATTTTGTACAAAATGGTTTGTATTTGACGAAAAAAGTGAGGTACTTTGCATGGAAAGTTTAAAGGATAGAACCCAATAGCGTATTAGTAGAAAATTGTCTTATCGAGAGGAACGAGAAGGTTTGACGCTTTACATAAACGGTTTTGAAGATAACGATAAAATACGGGTGTTTGTACATGGAATAAGAATAGAAAGGTAGTTTTAAAAGTAAGGAGGTAGATTAGAATTTGAACGCTTAAACAGACTTGATTGCGAACGGGGTTCGTACAAAAGATAAGGTATAACGGAGAATAATAAGAGCATAAAAGTGAACGGTCGATTATAATACACGTATGCGAGCCTAAGGATGGCATAAGTATTGGATAGACGAACGTAGTGTTAGGGATGAGGTTTCGTCGTGGATAATCTGATATAACGCGTTTGTGAGTTCTCATGACACGTTTTACGAAAGTTTCATAATATGGTGAAAACACTTATATATAGGATGTACCAGCGGCGTATCCACCATGTTTTTACCACGTTACGTCCATTTCGTCATTCGGTGCAATGTTACGTTCCGTGTCTTACCATACACAGTAGTACACTCTATGGTTCTCATACGCCCATTACTATAATCCCGTATGCACCCGCGATTATACCAATCGTCGCATAATCTGCATAGCTTGTACTAGTTGCGTATGAATCAAGGTATATATAAATTTTGAAAATAAGATTGTGTGCGTATAAAAATGTAACATATAAGCATGTTCACGTTCCAAATAGTATAAGACCAACGTAAGCGAATCCCTCGGGTTTCGCTCGCGTACAGGTGAGAATGTATAAATTTTGAGTAAAAAGCGCGAGTATAGTATAAGTTTAAGTATGAACACGCACGTGAGCATAAACACAAAACGCATGTCAGGAGTATGAGTAAAAGTATAAGCATAACATGTATGAAAATTGAGTATAAATGTGAGTACGAATTCGAGCATAAACGAATGTATGTGAGCATAATATAAATCGTATAAATGAGAGTATAAATACGAGTATATGTATGAGTATAAACATAAGATGCGTGAGTATGGATGTAAATGTGAAAATTAAGTGTAAAGCATGAATGTTTAAGTACGAATGGAATGTGTAAGTATAAACATGAATACGAATATTAGTGTAAACGTAAACGTATAAATGTGAATGTAAGTATAATTGTATTAATATGAATATAAACTTGGATATAAGTATAATGTAAATGTATAATTCGTGAACATGGGTATAATGTAAAATGTATGAACATGCAAGTGATTATGAAAGTAAACATAAAGGTGTACGTATAAATACAAACGTAGACCTAAGATGTATAAATGTGAATATGGATATGAGTGTAGGAAATAATGATTTTGTATATGGTATTAATCGTAATATACGAATTTAAGCATGTGAAAGGCCAAGAAGTTTGGAGTATGAAACAAAATGAGTGGTATACGTGAAATTGTCGTGAGATATGAACTAAAACACGTAAATTGATATACATATATAGTTGTTTGAGCAAAACGTGAAGTTAAAATAGATTGGGTTGTCGTGGAATGTATAATCTAGTTTGTGAATGCAAAGGGAGTATAAAACATCCTTCGATTATGTAAATTTTACTTTGTAAATGTCACACCCCAACTGATGGCAGAAACATCGGAGTGAGACGAAAACAGATTGCAAGAGACTTCATAACTCTAATTGCGACAAGTATTTAATTATTTTTCTTTTTACATTGCTTGAACTAGAACACCACAAGTTAAAATAAATAACGCACAATAAATATTCAAATAATAAAATTTCATTTCATTGATAATGAATTATTACAAGTATTGGAAACAGAATACAACAGGATTGAAAGTAAATTACAAAACAACGAGCAATAAAGTTTAAATGCGTTTCTAGGCAATCCTACTGGATTCATCTGTCACAATCCTGCAACATGTATTAAAAACATGGATCAATACAAAAGCACTGGCGAGCATACAGGTTTGAATATAATTATAAGTATAAAAGTTTGTCTCAAATCCACATAGCATTTATTATTCACATCGAAATGAGCATACATAATGTCACACCCCGATTTCCACACGTTTCACCGGTGGGCCCGGTGGGGGATTACCGTGACGTAGTTGGCAACAATACAGTCAAACAACACAATATTTAAATGCACAGCGGAAGCAAAAGATAGATATATTTCAACTGAATATTATTGTAATATCATGTATCACAAACAGTTGAAATTAATCCACAGGGGATCAAAATAAAAATAGGAAACATTGTTCAACAGTTGACATCCAAGGTTGCGAGACATATTGTGGACGCTAGGAGAAAGCCAGCCTAGTTCGTTTAGTACCTGCACTTAACCTTTTTGGGAAAATACGTCAGTTTACACTGGTAAATACATTCAACCGACACTTTTGAAAAAGGTTTAATAAAATTGATTTGAATGCACGTGGCACAAACTTTTATAACTTGGGATAATTATTTTAATATAATACTTGTAAACGAATTACATGTTTCTTGTGCGTTCAGTAGCCCGTTCCGTAGACCGGGTTAAAGACTAATAGACACGCCACAGGTATAATACCCACAAGGTTAATCCTTAAGTGGGATACCATTTTTCATATGCAGCTGTCAGGTGTACGCCTACACCCCGTGCTTAGGTCGTGGCCATTTCATGAATGATGCCAGGGATATCCGGGACATGGTCATTAACCTCCAAAAGGCTTTAAGCAAACAAAACATTTTAAAACAAAGCATATCAATAATTTAACCACTAATCGATTAAAGATTCAATGCTGGACCAAGCGGTATTTTATATACCGTATCCCAAGCCCGTATAAGGGAAATAAGTTAAAAGTATTTACCTTTGCAAGTATCAAACACAAATAGCAAGTGCGTGTAGCTTTTACCGGGTCTCCTATTCTGGAACAAAGGTTTATAATAACCTATTAGAATCCTAACGGGTCTTTAGTTAAGCCTAAACTTAGACCGGTTAGTTTTAACGAAAGATACGGTTCGAACGCACGATTAAGCGAAGACCGGAATAGAATGTGATTTAGACCCGACAAGTTTGAAGACTTGTATAATATGGGTAATCCAACCACATTCTGGATTTGAGATAAAAACGACAAGGTTTGACCCGCTTCGGCTAATTTATGTAAACTAGTTACATAAACCGGACCAAACGCGTAAATAGCGTAACGGGTAACCGTAAGAGTCTTATACAGGTTTCCTAAGTCAATATGCTCTAAAGAGGTTGTGATATCAGTAGGATACCTTCCATTATGCCCATAACGAGTTTAATCTCATATTACGCCCCGTAGGGGTATTTTGGTCATTTTAAAGATTATAAAAGCGATTATTTATACTTCTGATGTTTGGGTCTGAATAAATCAGTAAAACCACTTATTTTAACAAGTTACATCAGTAGGTAATAAGTCTTTATGGCAAAAATGGCTTTAAATCCAAACTATGCGTTTAAAACGCGTATAAAGTCGTTTTAAGCGATTTCCGGGTTATACAGGAAATCTGAGTTTTCTGATCAGGTTAAATAGTTCAAAATACTTTATTTATTATTTAAAATTAGTAGCAATTGGATTCGTGTCAAATTACTATGTAGAACTCATTTTTATGTCCGAAAAGGGTGTAATTGGTATTTACCGAATCAACGCCATAACCTTAGGTTATGAGCAGGTTAAAAATAATTAAAAATGTTTAAAAATCTCAAAATATTATATTACATCAGTGTGTAAAAGGTTTGGTGTCGAAATTTGGGTCTAGATAGGCTTTATGCTAATTGCGCCGTTTAATTACTAAAGTTTTCTTAATTGCGCTATTTAGCATAACTCCTATTCTGGACCTCGTATTGACATGAAATTTTAGGGACATGCTTAGAAATAGTAGCTAAGGTTATTGTCCTTTCACATATCCAAAATTCTCGTTTTAAGGTCAAAAGGGCATTATGGTCAACTTTTAAGCATATAACGGAAATGTGCAAACGACTCGGACAAACAACGAACCAGTCACAGAGGATCATACCATCATGTAACCTGGTCCTAAGGGAGTCCTAAGGCATATCTAAGTCATACCAAATCGGGTCAGAACTGAAGTCAATGCAAAAGTCAAAGTTTTGCGACTTTCGGTTCCGAACCGGGTCAAAACAGTAAATTGTCGGATCAAACAAGCTTAGACCAGTTTTAATACTTATTATCAAGTTATATGAGCGATAAAATAGGTTACAAGCCTTCTACATTGTTAATTATATGTTAATCCGAAAATTAAGGTTCTGTTGACTTTTTCTAATCAACTTTGACCCGACATTTGAACTAGTTAGAGTGGGAATCAGAGGGTGCCCTTTTAAGGGTTTAATGCCCACATAATTACCAACATATAACTACCTTTGATTCGACTAATCACTGGACCATTAGTGATTAACCGTTAAGTCAACCGTTAATTACGACGGTTTGACTTCTAAGCTAAACTAAGCAAAAACTTAACTAAGAAAGGTTAAGCACACTTATTGAAGTCTAATGAACGACAAGAGATGCTTAGAGAAGGCACTTGTGCTCCAGAGAAGCTCCACAATGCAGGAATGAGGTATGAGCAATTGTTACAACATGAATGGCCTTTTATAGTGATCTTGGATGCATAAGATCATGACAACTAGGTCTACAAGTGTACTCAGATCATTTACAAGTGCCCCTAAGGTCTAGGAGTCATTTAGGGGTCGCCCATGCTGAGCAATAATGGTCTAAAGTCGGTTACAAGGCTGAACAGTGCCGCTACCAACTTTTTCTGTATCTGGGCCTCTCACGCGGCCCGCGTAAAAGGTCCTTCAACCTTTACGCGGCCCGTCTGAATCTCTCTGACAGAACCATATCTTTTTACTGTCCACACGGCCCGCATAAGCTTGTGATAACTCTTACGCGGCCCGCCTGAGACCTGTTGTAAGATTTTTCAAATCTTTTACATTATTGCAGCTGGCTCTTGGCGTTTCGAAGGGGTAACTTTGCATTTTGGGCCTTTCTTATTTACGTATAAGGGCCTCGTGACTTTTACCCGTCTTGTTAAGTCCTCGGTTACTTTGTTACTACCCGAAAAGTCTTAACTTTCAATGTTGACGCTTTTAACCCCTCATGTTCGAATTTGATCATAACTTTCTCATTTTATAACGGAACTTTATGAAATTTACATCGTGCATTCTAGTGAGCATAATTTACCGTTACAAAGTCTCGGTTTTGCTAAAGGGTCACTCAGAGGTATAACTTAAACATGTTGATACATTTAACCCCTGTAGTTTGTAATCGCTCACTTTCTTCCACTTTTAGTTCCGTATGATCCATAATTCATTCGTTTGAAGGTACGAGCATCATGTAGGGTTACTGTAATGTAGATTTATCCCTTGTTGACATTTTGAGCCCTTGAATTCACATACTTTCTATGTTTGTCAACTTTAGTCCCTCTATAGTATTCATTAACACGTTCAGGCTTATGACACGTGTCAATACCTTATAGGACGTAAATTTTCGAGGTGTTACACATAAACAACTTAAGCATAGCAAATAGTATGAAATTATGATTTTTAAACTACCATGCATACACAGCCTAAGCATAACAATATCATGGGAATACAAGTTGAAACTAACAAGTAATAACAACCTAAGCATAACAACGAACGTGTTCGATGGATTGTGTGTTTGATTATAATTGATGGTGTAAAGTGGATTTTGTATACATGTTGCACCCCAAAAATGCGTCAAAACATAAAAAGGGTCGAGTATGCTCACAGTTTCGCCAAGCTTCCTTTGGTAATCCTGTGGAGAGTTGATGGTTGAATGATGGAACACCGAGGACACATTTTAGTTCATGCAGAATTCGAGTCTTGTCCTTGCAAATGCAAAGAATTAGAGAGAATTCGGAGATTATAGAAGTATTGTTAAATTAAATATAAATAAAATAAATATAGATTTATACTTATTTTTATAAAAATTAATTGAATCCATTAAGCTTCGTTTTATAATTTTAACGCATTATGAATTATGAATTTTTATGAAAATCGGGTAGAGTTTCCTTTGTTTCTGGACGATCCCGACAATCTCAGTGTCGATATACTTGTCAAAACTCAACAATTAATCAACGCAATATCAAAATATATGTAAAATTTCCATCGATGTGTCGAAACATAATTAATCAATAAGTGTATCATATCGAACTCGGTTTTAAACTAGATAACATATACAAACAATACAAATAACTTCATAAAATTTACGTCGTTAAAAGTTTACCGAGCTCGCGTTGACTGAGTTCGACCTCAGCTGACCGGAGTTGACTGATCGGGAACCGACATGACTCGAATCTGTCCGTTGACCTGCTTTGACCGTCACTGAACCGAGCTATCCCGTGTCGTGAACTCGGACCAACTGAAGCAAAATCGAACTTAGATGAGACTGAACCGGCTGAACCGAGACTAAATCAAGTGAACCGAAAACTGATGTTGACCGGTGTTTGTCCAACCCGAAACTAAACAAACACGGGCCAAACTAAACCACACCTTGTTGAACAGTTCGTGAAACCCGACCCATTGAACCACCACCGCTGCTGTAACCTGAACTGGAGCTAACCACTCACGTTTCTACCACCGTCGCCGGCCGCTGTCGTCCCCGCGGAGCCTTGTCGGAGGAACAAGCACCACCGCCGCTCCATCTCGCCGCCCCTTCTCTCTATTCTCGATGTCTCTCTCTCTCTCTCTCTCTCTCTCTCTCTCTTCGACCTAGTCGCAGGAACACAAGGGAACAAGGGTGGTAGTGTGAGTGTGTTTGTCAGAGAGGCTTGCCGGAAACACAAGCTGACCGGCAGCCGGCCGAATGTTTTCGTCGTTGGTTCTTCACGAGAGAGGAGACAGGTTGTTTGGCTGTGTATGTGCGTTTGAGAGGGAAGGAAATGCTCCGATTTTTTATGTGGGTGTGCAGTAGAATCGAGAGGGAGAGAGGATGAGGGAGTTGAAGGTCTGCTCTTTTATTTGTGTATATATTTTCTTGTTTTGAGAAGATGTTGAGGGTTAGGAGATAAGGTTGCAGAGGAGTTTTGAGAGAAAAATTGATGGTAGCGGCTGAACATAATGGGTGTGTAGGGTTTCACTACCTTTAAATATTAGGGTTAGTTTAGTGGGCTTTGGGCTTGGGCACAAGGCCCACAAGCCCAATATCGCGTCTCGTCTGGCCCGCCAGCACCTACGAACTTGTTTTCGCACTCGTTTTTCTGAAATTTTTCGTAAGTTATTGTTTTTAAAAAAATTCAAGAGACGTAAAAAAGTGTCGGTTTGCATATGTATTAACCAGGTATAAAAATACGAATTTAATTATGATTAACGCCTCGAAGTAGTATACGAATAGGAATACAAAAATACAAGGCGTTATAGTCTCCCTACTTTAGGAAATTTTGACCCGAAATTTTATTTAAAAGGAAGACTTTTGGGAAAAGATGGCATTTTTGAAGTATGTTTGGGTACAACCGAAAAATAGATTGTGAGTGGTCAAAGTTGGTATTCGATAAGGTCTAAGGAAACACCGAATTTCTCATGGCACGTTTTACGAAGGTTTGGTAAAATGGTAGGAACACTTATATATAGGAAGTACCAGCGGCGTATCCACCATGTTCATATCATGTTACGTCCGTTTCGTTATTCGGTGTCATGTTACGTTCCATGTCATGGTACACGGTAGAACCTACTATGGTTTTCATGCGCCTACCAATATAATCCCGTATGCATCCATGATTATTTTGGTTTGTGCATGGTCCGCATAGTTTGTACTAGTAGTGTACGGGTCAGGGTATATTAACGTATTACGAGTGATAACGATAGTGTCTAGAATTTTAAGTATGCATGCATGATTGTATTTAAGTATGAGAGTATAGAGTTTAAGTATGGATATGAGTAAATCTTTGAATAAACCACATGACATACTTAGTTAACAAGATTAACGCATTGCTGGCATGTGAATAAACAAGTCAAACCATCGCTCCCACTACTATGAATGTATGACTTAACATGACCACAAATCCATGTGGCGGTGCGTTACTCCTATAGTGCTACACAAGCACTATACATGTTAAGGTGTGGCTTCTTACGAAGTTAATGACAAGTTGTCAGCCCATCGCTCCAGCTAGTATGAATGAATGACTTAACATTACCACAAATCCATGTGGCGGTGCGTTACTCCTATAGTGCTTCACAAGCACTATATATGTTAAGGTGTGGCTTCTTACGAAGTTAATGACAAATTGTCAACCCATCGCTCCCGCTAGTATGAATGAATGACTTAACATTACCACAAATCCATGTGGCGGTGCGTTACTACTATAGTGCTACACAAGCACTATATATGTTAAGGTGTGGCTTCTTACGAAGTTAATGACCAGTTTATCACATAAGAATATCCCAGCAATCCCAAACCAAGTATAACGTATTAGTATGCATGTATCGAATTGTTGTGAAATAAATTTTGAATTTTGGAATTGCGAAGTGTGTTGTGCATAAAATCGATTCTAGTATAACGTTATTTTTTTAATGAACATGGCAATAAGTATTAAATTGTATAGGAATTAAGATAACATAGAAGAGACACTTGGTAAGTATTGGAGCATTTCGGGTTGAGAAACTTCGAATATTCCAAAGTGAATTGTAAGTCCTTTCGAATTAGGAGACATGCTTTGGCCTAATAGGTATAATACTCTCGTCGCCAGGCGATTAACAGTATTTTACCCTTCCAGTTAACACACGTCCCTGATTTGATGGAAGATACGAAACTTTGGCGAGATTGAAAATCGAAGAGTGGGACTAGTCATCAAGGTGTGGATATCAATCCTAGCTTGACAATTTCGTCCCCAAAATATGGTTTATTGAACGAACAAGATAAAATCTCGAGTCGTCAATAAGGATCCACTAGAATATGAAATGGAAAATTCTCATCAAGATATGGATATCACTCCTAACTTGATGGTGAAATTTCGTGCAAAATAACATGTAAGGTGGATTGATATTCGTCACCAAAGGTGGGAATCACCCCTATTTTGATGAGTTATTTCGATTATGGAATATGAGTGTCTTCAAGCTATTTATTGTGTAAAATGCTTAGAAATGGCACATTGTATATTTAGACAAAACGAAGAGGTAGAAGCAAATAGGGAGAATTTCATATTGAAGGGGTAAGGTCCCAAAAACCTCATATCAAGTACTTGGGACCATACAACAACCTCGTCCTCTAACCCTCTATAGGCCTTACGCGGCCGCGCACTGGTCCTACAAAGAGAAAGGCAGCAGACAACATCTGCGCGCCTAAAGGAAGAAAAGGGTCCTTGCGCCATTTCTCTATAACAAAGGGATAGAAGTCCCAACAAATACCTCTGCTCAAATAATAGAAGTCCCAACAAATACCTCCGCTCAAATAATACCCAGACTTGGATATTATTTGCTAAGCTGATACCACACGGTAAGGAGTCACACTGGATTATGGCAATAATCTTCTAGAAGACTCAATCATGCACCACCAGACGGTTATAACCGTCTGAGCAACGTGTCACCACCCTGTTCTCCCTAGAAATCACGGTGATAGCATGGGATTGGAGAGAAACCTCCACTTGCCCACTTTCCACGTGGCAAGTCCCCAGCCTTCGATTAAAATCGCGATCTGTGTGCTATCACAATCCGATCTAGAGGATTAACGGAAGAAAAATAACCGCTTACGGTGTTAGTATCTTCCGTTAATATTTCAACAATGAGTTTTCCCGCCCAAATTACCGGCTATAAATAAGAGAATAATTCAGGTATGAACTTCAAGTTACACACACTTCGTCAATACTTCTTCTTCTTCAGAAACATATACTTATTCTCACGCCGGAGTCGGGTCAAGGAGAGAACCTCCCTTCTCCCCTTGACGAGGCTAACAGTGTTTTGTTTTGTAGTATTCGCCGGAGAAGAAGATCAGCCCCTTCGAATCGAGCGAGAGAGAACCACCTTTTTATGCAGAACATAACCCCTAGATAATCTGATTCCGGTCAATTATCTAGTGTTTCTTCATTGGCGCCCACCGATTTTTCTGTTTCACCCGTTTCTTTCTCGTTTTCGATTTATTTTGTCGATTCCATTCAAGAATGGAGGAAACTTCAACCCAACGTCAAAACGGCCCTTGGCCAAACTTCGTCAACAATACCCAAGTTGAAGGTATTGTAGAAGAAGCTTCGGATGACAACGAAGCACAGTTTGTCAATAATCATCCAAATGAACCTATCACCCCAGGGGTATAGCCAGAGGTCCCCATAAGTTCAATTTTGCCTCCAGGGGTACAGTCAGATCACAGGGGGCGTTGAATGCTGTATATACACAGTTGTGTGCACAAGCTGCCCCCCAAACACAACCACGGAGGCCTGTATCCCATGCTAGAACACCATCGATACCTCATGTTTCTTAACATGCTGGTCCATCCCGAGTTCAGATCGAAGATACAGAGGTTTACTCTAGATCTCCTTTGAGATATGAGTATACTCAGTCAGAAAACCGCCAAAGAGAGTATCGAGACGAGTCATACCCTCATAGGAGACCTTCAGTTCACACCAGGTTGGGTTCTCAGCGAAATTCCCACACCAGTGAATATGATCGAACTTACCGTGAAGGAGAAAGTGCCAGTGTGTTTACTCGAATACAACCAAATTACAACAAGTGTAGACCACACACGGTTTACAATCCGGAGGCTGAGCATAACTATGATCTGATCTATCGTCCTACTGAAGCAGCGGAGAACTCAAAGTTTATAAGTGAAATCGCTCTGGCCCCGCTAGAGAAAGAAAAGCTTCCGTCTACTGTAGGCAAGTTCAATGGGATGACGGATCCTGACGATCATCTGTGAGTCTTTACAAGCGCAGGGCTGGTAGGAGGCTGGACCCTACCAATGTGGTGACACCTCTTCGTTCAGACCCTTACTGGCGCTGCAAGAATATGGTTTGACAACTTACCCATTGGGAAAATCACGTCATGGATAGATCTGCGCGAGAAGTTTCTAGTTCATTTCAGCCAGCAAAAGCGATCAATCCGGGACATTTCGGATGTAATGAACATTTGGCGCCACGATGATGAAAGTCTGGAAGATTTCATCACTCATTATAATAAGGAAGTACTTGAGATCGGGGACATGCATAAACAACTGACTCGCGCCCAATTCAAGTATGCAGTCAGGTGCGACGATATAATAAAAGTCCTGTTCGGGACGGAAGGACTCCCGAAGAGTTGGGAAAAAGTGATGGCGGCGGCTAAGGTCTACGCACAAACAGAAAAGAACCTCACCACCAATAGGCCGCCACCACCACACAACCGACCATCAGATTTAGGCTCCAGTTGTCACACCCCAACCGATGGCGGAATCATCGGGGCGCGGCACTGAGCGAAACAGATTGTCCAAAAGTTTCCATAACAACTATTATTACTATTCAGTTTAAAATGACACGTCCCATACCGTGTCCCAAATAATACAATATATTATTACAGATAACAACTAGTCATGTATTCTGTTCCGACAACTCAGATTTAAATAAAACAAATAAATATTGTTCAAATGCCCCTAAAGACCCAGACTGACAAGATCTACTGACAACTATGCTCTAGTTGTGTTCTCCTGACAGACAACTATATGTTGGGGGCCTCTAGAGCTTTATTCACCTCGCTTTCCTAGCAAGCAAACATCTTATACACCTGTCACATATGTTAAAATACAGTCAATACATAAATGTAAAGGTGAGCATACAAGTTTGATAATAGCATATAGAGTTCAAATAGTTTATGCATAACCAGCACGTACACAGAAGAAAACGAGGCATGTTAGTTATCGACATGGATCTATCGATACCAATGACTGCGGGTTGACCGTCCGAGACGATTCGCAATACATGATTACCACAGTAATCCATGCAAGTAATTGTCCTTAACAACCCCCGTGAGAAAGGGTGCTGAGTCCAAACTATAGTACTACGTCGTTAAGGCAGGTAGACAGCATTCCACGTGTAAACACAATCAACAAGCATTCATTTAGTCACGTAATACATGCACATTGGTTAGCATTCAAATAATTGAGTAGTGTGATTGATTGTGTTTTGAAATAAGTAACGTATGTAACACCCAAAGGTGCTAAAAGCAAAAAGGGATCGAGTATACTCACAGTGATTGATTATGGATTGAAGGGAGCGCTGAGAGTAGGGTTAGCCTGAATAGTTCGATAGCATAATGATGAGTAATGCGGAAATGCAAACAAGGGTAAATGAATCGAATAGCCTGGTCGATCGAACAGCAGGTTCGATCGAACGGGCCGTTCGTTCGGCTTGAAAGTCCGTTTGAACAGTCCTGTTCGATCGGCTGGTAGGCTCGATCGGCTGGACCATCCGAGTGGATTGTTTCTTCCTCTGATGTGTTTGTGTATGATGGTTTGAACTTTTGAAGTTTTCGTTGTAGCATTCGAGAACACTGAAGTGTTCTTACCTTTCGGGTCGATCGATCGAACGGTCCGTTCGATCGGCCGGCTTAACCGATCGGTTAGGAACGTCAGAAATAGTCCTCAGCAGGATGTCACTCGATCGAACAACATGCTCGATCGGGTGGCACTCCATACTACGAACGAGTTTGTAAAATCGATTAAGTGTTGAAGCATAGTATCTCATGATCCGAAGAGTAATGTTTACCAATCGAGTAGCATATTCGATCGAACACCACTTCGTCAATATCATGCTTCATGAAGTTTTGAAAAGTGTGGGACCATGTGCTAGCCGATCGGCTAGCCCGGTCGATCGGCTGGTATGTCTGATCGGCTGGTATGTCTGATCGGCTGGGCTGTTCGTTCGAACAGCCTAGCCGATCGGCCAACAATTCTGACCTGGTCGGCCTTTCTTCTAACACTTGGCTGTTTGATTATTTGTTATGATTTCAAGGTATTTTGATAGCGAGTTGAACAATAGAACGTGGGTTCTTACTTCCTTCACCGGTTCGGACAGGAATCATCCAAGTCCGGCTGGCGAACTTGTTCGAATCGGTAGTTTAGCGTTTAACCCGAAATCGGTGAACCACTTAGATAGAATCCGAACCTTGAACCTCTTGACTATTAGAATGATTAGTCAGTTGGTTCGAGCTCCGTTTCTATCGGTTTTAAGGTTTTGAGTGTAAAAGAGTTGAAAGAAAGTTGGAAATCCTTCCATGGAAATGTTAAGATTCTTACAAATCCTAGTTTGTTTATGTGGAAATCGGTCAGATCTAAGCTATTCACGGTTGAATGAGGCCAAAGTATGATGTTCTTCAAGAACACCATGATGACATCACCCAAGAACACTTAGATCTTGGTGATTTCACGGTTAGAAATCAAGTTTTGAAAGATAGAAAGGTGTAGAATCGTGTAATGATAAAAAACGTACAAGAATTAGAGTGAAAACTTACCGGAGTTGAGAGAAATCTGAGAAAAGGTGAAGAACAAGGGCTGGTTCGGTCAGAGCTTTCCAAAAATAGAAAGAGTGACAATGACATGGCTATTTATAGGCTCCAAAAGAGGAAAGTGTCAACCGATCGGCCAGGACCTCCGATCGAGTGGGCTGCTCGATCGAACAGCATGTTCGATCGGCTGGCCTGTTCGATCAGGGTGCTTCCTGTTCGATCAGCAACCCTTTTTGAGTGTTTCGCGACGGTTTTCGATATTTCAATTTCGATGGACGATGATACGAATACGATAGAGTTCCTAGTCAAATTACTTTCAGTCCCAACCACTATATCTAACATACAATCATCTATTCTTCACGTTTCGATGTCGGTTTCGATTGAGTTTGATTGCTTTTCGAGTTTCGATTCGAGTTTCGATTGATTCGATTGAATGCCACACAAAACATAAAGTAAACACGCACAAGTAACACATAGGGCACACACACAAGTAACACAAATACCAAGTTCGCATACTTCGAGTTTCGGGTTCGATGATTGTTAGATCGGTTTGATTATAGATTGATTAACTTTATCGCATTGTTACTTCTTGCTATTCACAGTCGTAAATCGGTTCGCGTTGATTACTTCGATTACTTCGATTCTTTCTGGTTACAACACTTACTCCACATAATACAAATAAAACATAAATTAGACTATTTACAGTCAAAGAAGTCGTCTTGACTTTGACTTTGACTTTCGAAAACACGGGGTGTTACAGCCTCCCTTGTTTAGGGAATTTCGTCCCGAAATTAGGCTTGAAGCTGCACATCACCGTGAGTCGTTTACCAATTTGACGTTTCAGATCTTTATTTAAACAGTTGCGGGTACTTGGCCTTCATGTCGTTTTTGAGTTGCAAAGTGAACTCCGCGCCTCGCTTGCCTTCCCATCGGACCTTCACGATAGGGATGCGTGAGCGCCTGAGTTGCTTGGTTTGGCGATCCATGATTTCAACAGGCTTTTCCACGAAGTGTAGCATTTCGTTGACCTGAAGATCGTAGAGAGGTACAATCAGATCATGATCAGCAAGGCATTTTCGGAGGTTAGACACATGGAAAGTCGGGTGGACGTTACTGAGTTCCTCCGGTAGTTCGAGTCTGTAGGCGACTTTTCCGATCCTTTCTAGAATCTTAAAAGGTCCAACATATCGAGGCGCCAGTTTCCCTTTCTTGCCGAATCTGACTACACCCTTCCAAGGGGATACCTTTAGGAGTACGTAGTCACCAACGTCAAATTCAAGGAGCTTGCGTCTTCTATCGGCGTAACTTTTCTGTCTATCCCTGGCCTTTGCCTAGTTGTCGCGGATTTGGAGGATTTTGTCGGTCGTTTCTTGTAGTATCTCAGGACCGGTTAGTTGTGAATGACCAATCTCGTGCCACACAATAGGCGATCGACATCTCCTTCCATACAAAGCCTCGAATGGTGCCATCTGGATGCTGGCATGATAGCTGTTATTATACGAGAATTCGACTAGCGGCAGGTGTTTGTTCCAACTACCACCAAAATCTATGACACACGCCCGGAGCATGTCTTCAAGAGTATGGATCGTTCTCTCAGTCTGTCCGTCTGTTTGTGTCGCCAAATCTTTAATGCAAAAACACTTGGTACCATACAGGTAGTGTCGCCAAATCTTTAATGCAAAAACAACTGCGCCTAGCTCGAGGTCGTGGGTTGTATAGTTCTTCTCGTGGATTTTGAGCTGACGAGATGCGTAAGCTATAACCTTGTCTCGTTACATGAGGACACAGCCGAGACCTAGGTTAGAAGCATCACAGTAAACAATGAAATCGTTGTTTCCGTCCGCCAACGTGAGAACAGGAGTATTGCAGAGCTTTCGCTTAAGGGTTTGGAAAGCAGACTCTTGTTCGGTTCCCCAAACAAAAGACCTGTCTTTATGGGTAAGAGCGGTAAGCGGCACATCGATCTTAGAGAATCCTTCGATAAATCGTCGATAATAGCCTACTAACCCGAGGAAAGAACGAACTTCAGACGGGTTCTTAGGCGTAATCCAGCTCTTAACTGCTTCAATCTTCGCGGGATCGACATGAATACCCTGACTATTCACGATGTGACCCAGAAACTGAACCTCCTCCAACCAAAATTCACACTTGGAGAACTTGGCATAGAGTTGGTTCCCCTGGAGTAATTCGAGAACCAAACGTAGATGTTGCGCGTGTTCGGCTTTTGATTTGGAATAGATCAAGACATCGTCAATGAACACGATGACGAAACGGTCAAGATAAGGCTTACACACGCGATTCATCAGATCCATAAAAACCGCGGGTGCGTTGGTTAGACCGAAAGGCATAACAACGAACTCATAGTGGCCGTAGCGTGTGCGAAAGGCTGTTTTAGGTACATCTTCTTCTTGAATGCCCAACTGATGATAGCCTGACCGTAAATCGATCTTCGAGAAACACTTGGCACCTTGCAGTTGATCAAATAAGTCATCGATTCGAGGCAAAGGGTAACGGTTCTTGATGGTCAGCTTATTCAACTCCTGATAGTCGATGCACATCCTGAACGACCCATCCTTCTTTTTTACGAAAAGGACTGGCGCGCCCCAAGGAGAGGTGCTCGGGCGAATAAAGCCT
This sequence comes from Helianthus annuus, assembly GCF_002127325.2. NCBI lineage: Eukaryota > Viridiplantae > Streptophyta > Magnoliopsida > Asterales > Asteraceae > Helianthus > Helianthus annuus. Next base: position 72,483,043 of record NC_035445.2, read on the forward strand.
TTTTCAAGTAACTCCTGGAGTTGGTTTGAGAGTTCCCTCATTTCGGATGGTGCGAGTCGGTAAGGGGCTTTAGCAACGGGGTTAGCTCCAGGAATGAGGTCGATACGAAAGTCAATATCACGACTTGGCGGTAGTCTGGGAAGATCATCAGGGAATACCTGAGGAAATTCACGAACCACTGGAACGTCCTCGACTTCAACCTTCTTTTTCTTTTCCTTCTCCGCTACTACAATGTTGGCCAAGAAAGCGCTGCATTCCTTGCGGAGATACTTGCCAGCTTGGACACATGACATAAGTTTAAGACCTTTTGAAGCTGTTTCACCATACACACACAGTAGCTCTCCATTCGCGAGCGAGAATCGAATCATCTTCTCGAAGCATACAACTTCAGCATGGTTTTCGCGAAGAAAGTCCATGCCTATTATGACGTCAAAACTTCCGAGTTGCATCGGAATAAGGTCGATTGGAAAGCGGTGATTGTTGAGTTCGAGGGTACAATCACGAAGAACATAGTTAACGGCGACAGTTCTTCCAGTAGCGACTTCGACTTTGAAAGACGAGGGGAGATAAGAACGCTTACGACTAAGGAGCTTCTCGAATTCAAATGACACAAAGCAGTTATCGGCTCCAGTATCAAACAAACATGATGCATAAATACCATTCACAAGGAACGTACCATTAACCACGTTGTTATCCGCCTGAGCTTGGCGGGCATTAATGTTGAAGGTTCGAGCATGGGCTGCTTGCTGCTGTTGCTGAGGCTGCTGTTGTTGCTGTTGTTGTTGCTGCTGGGGCTCTTGCTTAATCACCCTGTTCGGGCACCTGTTTGCAAAGTGGTTAGGATCACCACATGCAAAGCAGACTCGTGCATTGACCATGGGTGCTTGAGCTGCTTGTTGGCCTTGAGGGGCTGGGAGCAGAGCTTGGTTGACAGCAGCTTGCACTGGGGCTTGACGGGGACCATAGCGACAATTCGCAGTGAAATGACTGTAAAGGTTGCAGTGGGTGCAGAATCGACAGGAGAGTCCCGCCGGATGATGATACGAGCATGTCGGGCAGAGCGGGTGGGGACCTGTGTATGCACGCTTTGCTGGCGGTGCATTGATCACTGGAGCTGAGCGGTGGTGCGATTGCTGCTGAGCTGGTACAGCTTGGAGAGGAGCAGCAGTGGTCGCGACAGCATAGCTCTTGTTGCTGGAGCTATTGTTGTTGTGCTGCTTCTTGCGGCGTGAGGATTTGGAAGGTTGAGCAGTGGCGGTGTCGGTGGATGCTGCTGCAGTGGCTTGATGCAGGGTCGTTGATGGCTTATCCCAGAAACCAGACTTCACTCGCTTGTCATTGATCTCGGCGGCGAGTAGATAAGTCTCTTCAATCGTTGCTGGCTTGGCGGCATGAACAAAGTCAGCTACACAATCGGGCAGAGCTCGAATGTACTTCTTGATGGTCTGATCTGGGGTCTTGACCTGATCGGGATATATGATGCTAAGCTGCTTGAAACGAGCAGTGAGAGCAGCGTTGTCTCCATCCTTCTGCTTGATGGTCCAAAACTCGTCCTCCAGCTTTTGGCGTTCATGAGGAGGGCAGAATTCGTCGATCATAATTGCCTTCAACTCCTCCCATGTCAGCTCATAAGCTGCATCATTTCCGCGCTTGTTTCGTTCGGCCGTCCACCAGTCTAGAGCTCGGGACTGGAAGACGCCTGTTGCGTTGAGGGTGCGGAGATTCTCAGGACAGCCGCTTTAGTGCAGAGTGACTTCAACAGAGTCGAACCAATGAAACATGGCTGTAGGTCCATCTTCGCCAGTGAACTCTTTAGGTCCGCATGCTTTGAACTGCTTGAAGCTGAAAGCAGCCTTGCTTGGATCCTTAGGGATTTCAGCTCGGGATTCGTCAGACGACTTGCTGACATTTTCATACACCTCACTCACGGCTTTCGCCACTTGCTTGGAGATGATAGCAGCGAGACGTCGGTCTCTCTTTTCTTGGCGGGTCAAACGGTGTCGGGATCCAGACGACGACATGGTCTGCAATAGACATCATCACAGGACTCAACATAACGCAATCGAATCTCACCTCACACGTCTAGACTACTAAAGCTTAGGAACACGAATAAAGCATGAATCACATAACCACACAGGCACGAAACACAGAATACACATAACCACAGAAGCACATAAGCAAGTAGGGCACAGAAGCACAGAAACACGTAAACACATACACATTAAGCACAGAGGTAGTTAATATCACGTAATCCTCCTATCAGCACACAGTAGCACGTACAGTATCCTGACTACCTCCAAGTTTCCGGGTTATTCGAATATAGCGATCGCGCATAGCATATTGATTAGTATAGCATATCGTATGGCATGTCGAGTATAGTATAAACGTATATCGTAGCATAATGTCGTTTAGATTTGTAGCGACTTGTTAGTGTATTGAGATAGAAGAGCAATGCGAGTCGTGTGTGTCGATCGAAGTGATAGCAAAATCGAATAAGTACAAAAATTAAACACATAAACAGATAATTACACATAAAGCACATAAAAACAACGAATCATCAGAGTCAGCGTCTGCGGGCTCAGAATCGAAAACACATAAAAGTCGAGAGATAGATTGTCTGCGGCTACTAGACATTGACTACCCAAAGTGGTTCGACTATTCACAATGGACTTGTCGTCACTTTTTAACTCTCGGGCTTGCGTTGCTGCCTCGATTCTTGGGCATTCAACACGCATTCCCTAGGTCATACTTGTGAGTTCAGGCCGTTGGAGTCCGTCGAGGCTTTGGTGGGATGAGTAAAAGTTGGAATAAGTTGCTAAGGTTCGGGTTTCACCCCTTGGCTTAGCAATTTCTTCCTTGTTTTAGTAAAAGTTGAGAAGATTATTCATCAAAATGCAGATTTCACTCCTGATTTGGTATAATTCTCCTCATTTCTTATCGAAAATAATGAGGAAAGCATAGGTAAATCGGTAAAAATCAGCATTAGTCAGGCGTTCTGGTCGAGAGTTTGCGGTTTTCACACCTAATCCAGACCAAATCGCCTTCTTATTATTGAAAACTCGAGTGTGATGATAGTGCAGAGTAAGAATTAGCGTATACGCTTGGTCTGTTGGTTCCTAACTATAGTCTAGGTTTCTAAGACAGCGACCCGGACTAGGTCGTGTCCTGCCTAATTCCCTATAGTTATGGCTCTGATACCAACCTGTCACACCCCAACCGATGGCGGAATCATCGGGGCGCGGCACTGAGCGAAACAGATTGTCCAGAAGTTTCCATAACAACTATTATTACTATTCAGTTTAAAATGACACGTCCCATACCGTGTCCAAAATAATACAATATATTATTACAGATAACAACTAGTCATGTATTCTGTTCCGACAACTCAGATTTAAATAAAACAAATAAATATTGTTCAAATGCCCCTAAAGACCCAGACTGACAAGATCTACCGACAACTATGCTCTAGTTGCGTTCTCCTGACAGACAACTATATGTTGGGGGCCTCTAGAGCTTTATTCACCTCGCTTTCCTAGCAAGCAAACATCTTATACACCTGTCACATACGTTAAAATACAGTCAATACATAAATGTAAAGGTGAGCATACAAGTTTGATAATAGCATATAGAGTTCGAATAGTTTATGCATAACCAGCACGTACACAGAAGAAAACGAGGCATGTTAGTTATCGACATGGATCTATCGATACCAATGACTGCGGGTTAACCGTCCGAGACGATTCGCAATACATGATTACCACTGTAATCCATGCAAGTAATTGTCCTTAACAACCCCCGTGAGAAAGGGTGCTGAGTCCAAACTATAGTACTACGTCGTTAGGGCAGGTAGACAACATTCCACGTGTAAACACAATCAACAAGCATTCATTTAGTCACGTAATACATGCACATTGGTTAGCATTCAAATAATTGAGTAGTGTGATTGATTGTGTTTTGAAATAAGTAACGTATGTAACACCCAAAGGTGCTAAAAGCAAAAAGGGATCGAGTATACTCGCAGTGATTGATTATGGATTGAAGGGAGCACTGAGAGTAGGGTTAGCCTGAATAGTTCGATAGCATAATGATGAGTAACGCGGAAATGCAAACAAGGGTAAATGAATCGAATAGCCTGGTCGATCGAACAGCAGGTTCGATCGAACGGGCCGTTCGTTCGGCTTGAAAGTCCGTTTGAACAGTCCTGTTCGATCGGCTGGTAGGCTCGATCGGCTGGACCATCCGAGTGGATTGTTTCTTCCTCTGATGTGTTTGTGTATGATGGTTTGAACTTTTGAAGTTTTCGTTGTAGCATTCGAGAACACTGAAGTGTTCTTACCTTTCGGGTCGATCGATCGAACGGTCCGTTCGATCGGCCGGCTTAACCGATCGGTTAGGAACTTCAGAAATAGTCCTCAGCAGGATGTCACTCGATCGAACAACATGCTCGATCGGGTGGCACTCCATACTACGAACGAGTTTGTAAAATCGATTAAGTGTTGAAGCATAGTATCTCATGATCCGAAGAGTAATGTTTACCAATCGAGTAGCATATTCGATCGAACACCACTTCGTCAATATCATGCTTCATGAAGTTTTGAAAAGTGTGGGACCATGTGCTAGCCGATCGGCTGGCCCGGTCGATCGGCTGGTATGTCTGATCGGCTGGTATGTCTGATCGGCTGGTATGTCTGATCGGCTGGGCTGTTCGTTCGAACAGCCTAGCCGATCGGCCAGCAATTCTGACCTGGTCGGCCTTTCGTCTAACACTTGGCTGTTTGATTATTTGTTATGATTTCAAGGTATTTTGATAGCGAGTTGAACAATAGAACGTGGGTTCTTACTTCCTTCACCGGTTCGGACAGGAATCACCCAAGTCCGGCTGGCGAACTTGTTCGAATCGGTAGTTTAGCGTTTAACCCGAAATCGGTGAACCACGTAGATAGAATCCGAACCTTGAACCTCTTGACTATTAGAATGATTAGTCAGTTGGTTCGAGCTCCGTTTCTATCGGTTTTAAGGTTTTGAGTGTAAAAGAGTTGAAAGAAAGTTGGAAATCCTTCCATGGAAATGTTAAGATTATTACAAATCCTAGTTTGTTTATGTGGAAATCGGTCAGATCTAAGCTATTCACGGTTGAATGAGGCCAAAGTATGATGTTCTTCAAGAACACCATGATGACATCACCCAAGAACACTTAGATCTTGGTGATTTCACGGTTAGAAATCAAGTTTTGAAAGATAGAAAGGTGTAGAATCGTGTAATGATAAAAAACGTACAAGAAATAGAGTGAAAACTTACCGGAGTTGAGAGAAATCTGAGAAAAGGTGAAGAACAAGGGCTGGTTCGGTCAGAGCTTTCCAAAAATAGAAAGAGTGACAATGACATGGCTATTTATAGGCTCCAAAAGAGGAAAGTGTCAACCGATCGGCCAGGACATCCGATCGAATGGGCTGCTCGATCGAACAGCATGTTCGATCGGCTGGCCTGTTCGATCAGGGTGCTTCCTGTTCGATCAGCAACCCTTTTTGAGTGTTTCGCGACGGTTTTCGATATTTCGATTTCGATGGACGATGATACGAATACGATAGAGTTCCTAGTCAAATTACTTTCAGTCCCAACCACTATATCTAACATACAATCATCTATTCTTCACGTTTCGATGTCGGTTTCGATTGAGTTTGATTGCTTTTCGAGTTTCGATTCGAGTTTCGATTGATTCGATTGAATGCCACACAAAACATAAAGTAAACACGCACAAGTAACACATAGGGCACACACACAAGTAACACAAATACCAAGTTCGCATACTTCGAGTTTCGGGTTCGATGATTGTTAGATCGGTTTGATTATAGATTGATTAACTTTATCGCATTGTTACTTCTTGCTATTCACAGTCGTAAATCGGTTCGCATAGATTACTTCGATTACTTCGATTCTTTCTGGTTACAACACTTACTCCACATAATACAAATAAAACATAAATTAGACTATTTACAGTCAAAGAAGTCGTCTTGACTTTGACTTTGACTTTGACTTTCGAAAACACGGGGTGTTACACCAGTGGCGGGAGGAAATTCAAAAAAGGTTGGCGCGATTCAAGCTCAGGGAACTATGCATCCGAGGATGCCCGAGCCACAATCAACATACTCACCGCGCAAAAGGAAGCCAAACAAGAGAACAGGGAGAGACAATGGACTCCCTTAACCAAAACCCCCGCGGAAATTCTAAGCACAGAGGATTACCAGTTTAAACCTCCGCCACCCATGAAAAACAAGCGTGGACAAGACCCGAGTCAGTATTGTGAATACCACAAGGACAACGGGCATACTACAAATAACTGTATCTCTTTGCGCACCGAGATAGATAAGGCACTTAAGAGTGGTGAGCTCACTCACCTCCTACAAAACGTGCGCAAAGAGATTAAGCAAATCACTCGAGGCGAAGAAGGCCCGAGCAAAAAAGCGAAAAACTAAGCAGCAACTCTATGCTTCCCCTGTGGGATGAAGCGGATTCTACAGTTATCGAATCTAAGCAGGAGATAGATTGTAAGTTAAGAAACATGTAATTATTTTTAATAGACTCTGTAACGACCTCTGTGCCTTATCCCGAAATAAACAACAGTTTCTATTATCCTTGCGTTTTTTATTACAAAGTGCATGCAATTTCTTTTGGTAAGCGCAAAAACAGTATGGTAAAAACAAATCTCATGAACGGTCAGAGATTACATCACACAAGACCATACGTCCACACATGAGCTTCACACCACCTTCATTCGCCTTACCTAATCAAAGCAATTGTGCTCATGCAATATATTGTAACCTAAAAGCGCATATCATACTATTCACGGCACACCAACACGCCTTCAAAAATTATCAAATTACACGACAGTGTATTGTTAAATAGTTACTTGCGCGACAGCGCATTAACAGAAAAACGGATAACACATTCCATTAAAAAAATGAAAGAATTGTTCAATACAGTCACAGAAACCTATACTGGATTCTCATCCTCATCAGGAAAAATCTCCTTCAACTGCGCCACGTGATCTTCAGATTGCAGGGCAACATTTATAAGGTCCATAACAGGAAGTTGCAAGTTATCAAATTATATCTTTAAAGCTGCAAAGGCAGCCCCGGTGTTGGCACCACAAGTAGCGGACTTACTGGTATCCCAGTCAACTTTCAGAGCATTATTCACATGCTGAGAACATTCAGCATAACCTTGGGCATACCCGTCATTCCGTGCAGCAACCACCAAGTGCGCAACAGCCTTATCCAGCTCTTCAGAATTCAACACTGATTCAGCACCCTACAAAAAGCAAGAAGAAAAACAAAATAAGGAAAAAGCATGAAGCATTTTCACAAGAAAAGCAATGAAAAGTCAATTTACACAGGCAATTCCGCGCTCCTTCAACCAGGTCATGTCACTTTTCAAAGGTTCAAGCTCGCTTTCCGCTGTGGCCCGCGCCGTTTCAGAATTCTCCAGTTTCTCTTCAATTTCAGTCAAACGGCGGAAGGCTTCAGCTTTTTCGGAATGCGCAAGCTCCAAATCCTTTTTAAGTTGTTCCTGGTCAGAAAGCAGAGAGGTAAGTTCCACTATCTCTTTTTCTTTAAGAGCAAGAGTGGCACACGCATGTACCTCTCGTTGTTCACTGCGCTCCATGTGAGAACGCGCCTCTTCTAGCGCAGATTCCACATCAGACTTTTCCTTTTTTAACTTTTCAACCTCCGCATCCTGTTTCTTTAACTTTTCAATCTCAGCTTTGAGATTATTGATAACATTGTGAAGATTCACCTTTTCAGCATTATCTTTTTCACAAATTTTCTTCCAGTTTTTGCGCTCCTCGGAAAGGAGGGCAGCTTCGGCTTCCGCTTTCCTTTTCTAGCCCGCAACGGACCACTCTTCAGTTTTCCGATCAGCCTCAAACTTGGCATGATCAGCTTCCAGCTTAGCCTTCAACTGAGCAACACGGCTTTCATCATCTGTAACCTTTTTCTTGGATACCTTAAAAGCAGCCCAATCTTTATGCATACTATGCCACTCGCGCACTATGCGGTGCATAGTGGAAGCATGAGAGGCAGTTTCCTCAAGGTAAGCATGGTAAGTCTGCTCATGAAGACGACTTTCTTGAAACTTAATCTCCCCAGGCGGAAATATTCCCTGAAACCAATCACGGTAGACACGCCAGTCAGAGGAAGTGTCACCTTTCTTCAGGTTCCAAACAGGGGCATGAATCTCAGAGGCATCCTTCTCTGAACAAGTTCGATAGTAATAATCCCCCAAAGTTTCCTCTGGGCAGATAGGAGAGCCCTTGCCAGCACCAGAAAATGAACCCTGCTCCTCAACAGTGACTTTCTCAACGTTTCTAGGCATTTTACCAGATGATTTGGGAGGAGAAGTTGTAACAGGAATTTCTTCAGCAGTCTTCTCTTTTTTAGAATCTTGAGCAGCAAGTTCAGGAGATTGTGGATCAGCAATCTCTGGGTAATAACTTTCTCTGCTTCCACAGAAACATCAACAGGATTATCAGCTGCGAAATCTTCAACCCCAACAACTTTCTCCGCACCACCCTCGGGAACTTCAATATTCTTCAATTGATCAGCAACAGAAGCCCGCGGTGGAGAAGGTGGGAGTTCTTCATTAACCACAGGCGGCGATTCTGTGGAAACAGGAGAAGTTGGCTTTTCTGAAAAACAGATCTACAAGTTACAAAGTATTCAATGCGATTGACTAGGAGAAGACAAAAAGATAACACTTACTAGGAGCGGACTCTGAAATGAAAGCGTCCAGATTCCCTCTCCTGGTAATTTTCTTCCTCTGAACCTTCTTTGCAGGCTGACCTTCAGCCTCAGCGCCAGACTGTTTTCTTTTTCCTGCCTTATTCCTCACTAAGTACTCAGGGCTTGATTCCAAGTCAATGGGATCATCAGGGTTGGATGGAGGAATATCAGCAGTCTCTTTTGGTTCTAATAATAACTGCAGGCGCAAGACCCTCCAAAGAATCAGAAACCACCACATAATCACACCCGGAGTCAGAAGAGCGGTGCATACCTTTCTTCTCCCCTCCAAAATTTTTCGCCTTAGAAGACTGAGCTTTTTCAGCATCATTCTTCTTCGGCACGGCAGTAGCGGTTGGAGCACGTTTTCTTTTCTCAAGGCCTATGCCCAAGTTAGACAATTCGCCTACTAACAAAGCGCAGAGTATAACTAATTCAAAGTGCAAAAGAAGTAAACAAAAAATAAATATGGTAAAGGCTTACCGGCACCAGCAGTAGGTTGAAAAGACAAATCCGCATCCCGCGGAGGAACAAAGTTCTGAACAATACGATGATACCAAAGCTCTTCGTCAGGTTTTTTTAGCAATGGTAGCCATCTTTCCGCCTTCCCTCTCAAATGCGGCAACATAGAGCCAAACAACTACAGAAGAAGAGGAACAGATTCAAAAAGGGGGGGGGGGGGGTAAAACAGGGCAAACCCCCAATCTTACCTTTACCATCTTCTGTATACACCGGTCTATCTTCCCGGTGCATCCTCCAATTCAAACTCATACCAGCACCAACAAGGGCTTTCTCCGGCAAGGCAATTGATGGAACGTCTTTCAGATCTTGGTACCAATTTTCGTCCATAGGGGTCTGAATGGTCTCAGTAGGAACATCCTCTTTTCCCCTAAAAGTCATTCTCATCGGAATAACTCCCACCTTGATAAAGAAGAACTTTTGCTTCCAATCATGAAAAGATTTGGGGGGATTCAACAAAATATTCTTCGTCGAGGCTTTTTGCACAAAGGAATAGAATCCTTGAGAACAATGCATTTGGTGAAAAACACGGAATCGGGCAACTGTTGGTTCAATATTCATCGTCTGGCAAACAAACTCAAAGTGACGAACCCTAACCATACCGATAGGGTGCAACTGAGAGATGTGGATCTTGTAATACTCAAGAAATTCAAGAAAAAATTTCGTCACACGCAAATGGAAGTTTCCTGCTCTGAAGAAATCCCAGAATAGGGTCACATACCCAGCCGGAGCATCCGCTGCTGTCTGACCCTCTTCAGGGTAACGGGCACCCCAGTTGTCCAGAAACCTAAAATTCCGAACCAAACCATCAAAAGTTGCCCTAGACCACTTCAGTGGTGGAAGTTCAGCAGACATTTCTTCCGTCGAACCTTCGTGATGATCTCCGGTTGACATAGGACGAAGAGATCGCAATTCTCTCTAAAAAGACAGATGAAGAAGACGAAAGGACGGAGGATTTTCAACAAAGTAATAATTACTAAAAAATAAGAAATCCAAAATACTTATATACTCACCGCCATAAATAGCCTAGGTAACTGTCACAACACCTTTTTCGGGATAGCACAGTTACCCAAGCGACAGAGGCAAGTAACAAGTGACACAGACGCAAGTTCACGCGCGCGTACAAAACACGGTCAGTTATATTCACCTGACAGCGACAGCCTGTCATTACTGTACCTTAAAGTCAAAGATTTTCAAAAATCATCATTAAAAAACAAAATGTATCTTCTCATAGAAGATTTCCCACTTCCGCGTCCAAAAACCTACAAGCATTTCTCTCATAGTCCAATGCTCCACTTATTTGCATAAGAGCAACACTAGACTGGGGGGACTTGAAGGGGTAAGATCCCAAAAATCTCATATCAAGTACTTGGGACCATACCACAACCTCGTCCTCTAACCCTCTTTAGGCCTTGCGCGGCCGCGCACTGGTCCTACAAAGAGAAAGGCAGTAGACAACATCTGCGCGCCTAAAGGAAGAAAAGGGTCCTTGCGCCATTTCTCTATAACAAAGGGATAGAAGTCCCAGCAAATACCTCCACTCAAATAATACCCAGACTTGGATATTATTTGCTAAGCTGATACCACACGGTAAGGAGTCACACTGGATTATGGCAATAATCTTCTAGAAGACTCAATCATGCACCACCAGACGGTTATAACCGTCTGAGCCACGTGTCATCACCCTGTTCTCCCTAGAAATCATGGTGATAGCATGGGATTGGAGAGAAACCTCCACTTGCCCACTTTCCACGTGGCAAGTCCCCAGCCTTCGATTAAAATCGCGATCCGTGTGCTATCACAATCTGATCTAGAGGATTAAGGAAGAAAAATAACCGCTTACGGGGTTAGCATCTTCCGTTAATATTTCACAACGAGTTTTCCCGCCCAAATTATCGGCTATAAATATGAGAATAATTCAGGTATGAACTTCAAGTTACACACACTCCGTCAATACTTCTTCTTCTTCAGAAACATATACTTATTCTCACGCCAGAGTCGGGTCAAGGAGAGAACCTCCCTTCTCCCCTTGACGAGGCTAACGGTGTTTTATTCTGTAGTATGCGTCGGAGAATAAGATCAGTTCCTTCGAATCGAGCGAGAGAGAACCACCTTTTTATGCAGAACATAACCCCTAGATAATCTGATTCTGGTCAATTATCTAGTGTTTCTTCACATATTAAGCAAAAATCAGGAATGGTCAAGTTTTGGTACTTAGACTATAGACTAGGTCGAACATGGCAATTCTACCTAATTCCCTATAGTTATGGCTCTGATACCAATCTGTCACACCCCAACCGATGGCGGAAACATCGGTGTGAGAAGAAAACGAGATTGCAAGAGACTTCATAACTCTAATTGCGACAAGTATTTAATTATTTTTCTTTTTACATTGCTTGAACTAGAACACCACAAGTTAAAATAAATAACACACAATAAATATTCAAATAATAAAATTTCATTTCATTGATAATGAATTATTACAAGTATTGGAAACAGAATACAACATGATTGAAAGTAAATTACAAAACAACGAACAATAAAGTTAAATGCGTTTCTAGGCAATCCTACTGGATTCATCTGTCACAATCCTGCATCATGTATTAAAAACATGGATCAATTGAAACACCCCAAAAATATAAAACTATATAAAAGAATTATAAAGCATTAAACAAACAACAATAAACTAACTAGGATTAAACAACCCAGTTAGTTATAAGTCTTATAATAACTCATAAGTGGGTTAAAACCCTCAAAATATGAACTATAGGAAATTAGAGGGACTAAAGGTGTCTAAAATGAAACTAATTATAATAAAAACATTTTTTTAATCACAAAACACACATTGAGTGTGCTGGGGATCGATCAAACGCAAGGGGGGCGACCAGAACTTTCCAAAACCCTAGTTCATGCTTTTGATCAAAATTGAAGACCAATTTCAGTCCCAAATCGAAATCTGAACATAGATTCGTGATCACCTCGTTGAAAGGATCATAAGGTATGGGGAATTCTAGTGTTTTGATTTATCTCAAATTCTAGGTTAATTATGAAAAATCAAAATTGAGCTTGATTATGTGTTGTATACATGAAATTGGAAGTGATATGATGTTTAAGGATAAACCCTAGATGATTTCTTGTCAAAATCTTGCATGATACTTGTAAGGTTCATAATCACCATAGTAGGTGATTAATAAGTTAGTAGAACTTAATAAACACTAGGATTAAGATTCTTGTTCTAGTGTAATATGAATTTATGAGGTAATTTCTGAAATATTGATGTTAAAATATCTGTAGATATGCCTAATTGAAGTTGATTTAGATGAAGATAACAAGTCACGAACTTGGTATTGATTATGTGAAAATCGGACCCGCTAGGTGTTTGTTAAAACGCTTAAGTGAGGATTAAAAGTTAAATTTGATGAAAACGCAGATTTGAATATTATAATGAATGATGCGTTACTGATTATGAAAAAGTTCTAAATTAATTATGAATTGAACTCTTTAGGCAAAGAGTCCAAGTCGTCGAGCAGACAAGCCGGAGGGGATACGCGTTTGAAGGGTGTGCTCTAAAGGTACGTGACCTTAGTCTCGTTAAATTATGCATACATATTTGGGTTCAGTGTATAAATAGCGTCGTAGTGTAATAGATGCTTTTGATGTGTCTTTGAAGTGGCGAAGTTCACTCGACAATCAAACGGGTCAAAATAAAGGTTGGAAGTGGGTTGGCTTGTCGATAAAGTGGTGGTTTTCACTAGATAGCCAAACGGGTCAAAATGATGTGTTTAAAAGGATCATGTGTGTAGGGACTTGAAAGTCTCATATTTCATTAAGTGTTGGATAATACTACGCCAATGAATTGGCTATGCTAACTTAAGTCTACGAATCCGAAATATCGGGTCAAACAATAGAAATAAATCGTAAGTGTCACTTGAAGCGGAAATGCTTGAATTTTGAGAAACAAGCATTAGGTTCTAATGTGAGCGTTAAGCCATGGAATGGCATGGATACGCCAAGGTTTATAAGCCTGGGAAATTGGGTAATTATGTCCAAAAAGTCTTAGAACTAAAAAGAGGTGTTTTGCACTTAATGCTAATAGGTTTGATGATTGAAACAAGGATTTTTATGAATCATTTGTTCGTAATTCGGTTTCCATGATGTGAAAATTACATGGTTGGTTCCTGTTAGGATCTGAATTTGGATTGATTGTGATTTGTGTTTGATTTAAGATGAACAATGAAAGAGTAGTGCAATGGAAATTAAATGGAAACAAACTTTTCACAATCAAACAGGAGAAACACTTTTAAACATACATTTTCAACAGAGAACCAAATGCCTAAATTTATTTCAAAATTTTATTACACTTGCATGTATGCTTACAAACTCCCCCTCAGCCCGAGCTCAGTAATTTGTTCGTGGAGGAAGAAGATGGTGAAGAGCTAATAGAACACTACAGAGCACTGTTCTATTTATAGGAACGAGCAAACCACTGAAGCATCTAAGCTGACGTCACCATGAAAGTGACATCTAACCTCCTAACAAACTCTAACATCTGACCTATACAGACACTGCTATGCTAACAATTGTTATTACAATATAATTCATAAAGTGAACTAAGCGACTGCTGCATCCTTCCACTGATGTGAAACCAACAGTGCTTTATATATTCAGCAGAGCTTGACTTATAGCAGTAGATTGAACAACAGAGTTGTTGGTGCATATTCTATGACAACAGCTTAGATTTGGTCTTTGGATATCTTTTAATTAGTTATACGATAAACAGTTAGCGGGTTTAGCTTTGTATTAGTGAAATTAATAGAGTTTGGGCTAAACAAAACCCAGTTGGGTGATGGGGGACGAATTGGGCCTAGCCCATGTAGTAAACCCTAGCCTAATGTTGCAACCTTGTGTTATATAAACAAGGCTTTGCATTAGGGTTGAGGTTAATCAGCCAAAACAGAGTTTGAGAGATAGAATTTCGTGAGAGTTAGTGCTTGGACGAAATTGAGTGTTGGTTAGGGTTTTGATTGATTGTAATTCAGTTTGATTGATAATCAATAGAAAACCCAGTTTTAAAGTGAATTGCTGTTCCTACACGTTTTCTGCTATATTCTGATCAAGAGGATTCCGCACTCTTGATCGAATTGACAATTCTGTGAAAGATCCAGACATCAAGGGGACCTACAATTGGTTTCAGAGCATTAGGCTCCTGAAGGCTCGGTTCAGAATTGTGTTATGCATAATCAGGGAGTTTTTCGAATTTTTTTGTTAAACCTGAAAATTAGGGTTTTAAAATTTTCGAAATTTTTCTGTTGGTTTGATAAAATTTTCGAAATTTTTGGCTGATTTGATCTTCTGGTTTGTTTGTTTGGTGTTTTGCAGGATTTCTGGAAAGATTCAGTTGATTCTGGAAAAGTTTTCGGCTGATAGACTTGAAGATTCGAAAACTGTTCTTCGTGTTCTTCGTGTTTTTCGATCAGTTCTTCATAATTTTCGAAATTATTGTTGCTGATTAGGTTTTATGATTTTGCAGATTTGTGTTGGAGAAGAGATAGAATCTTCAAAAAGTTCGAACAGATTAAGTTTCCAAGTTTACTGGTTCAGCGAATTTAACTGATCAGCGAATTCGTGACCTGATATATCAGTGACCAGCGAAATTGTTTGACCCGGCAAACTTAAAATCCAAAGGCGACTTTGGTAACTGTGTAATTATCCACAGCGAAATTACCATGGTTTCAGCGACTTTACCAGTCGTCGTAATAGCGAAATTGACCGGCGAAGTTGCAAGCGAAATTGATCAGCGGACTTGGCAGCATAATTAGCCTGTTCAGCGAAATAACCAGGGAAATTGGACAAATTATTGACCAGCGAAATTATTCAGGCTTCCCAGCGAAATTAATAAAGGAATTAAAAAGGGGTGGAATATTTTCTGGCAAGCGTAAGAAATAATTCACTGTTTTGCATATAGAAATTGATCCGTAGCTCGTTTGAGAAAACCGTCTGCACCGTTAAATTCCTTGGATTTTTAGGACAAAAAAAAAACTCTGGAAAATCCCGAACTCGGTTTTTGACATTATATATCATTGGATTCGTCTTTTCGAGACGATTCTAACGGTGTAATTTGGTAACCACTGTTTTCGGAAAAATTTTGTACGGTTTTATCAGTCTGTTACGTTAAAAATGTGGAACATGTCTAGTTTGAATGAGCTGTTGAGAATGGAGCATGAGGTTGGCACTACCAACAAACCGCCTAAGATGATGAAGGTGGAAAATTATCTGACATGGAAGGATCGTTTTCAATCCTTCATTGAATATCAGGATACTCGCATGTGGATATGTATCGAAGATGGGTACACAAACCCTACACACGACTTTGAGGGCAGACCACGTAGAACAGCCTATGTGAACATGCAAGAAAATGATAAAAAGATGTATTAGGCTGAAAAGAGAGCCTTGGCTGCAATAAAGATGTCGTTACCTGATAGCATCAAGCATACTTTCAAGAAGTACACCAATTCAAAAGATATGTGGGATGCATTAGAGAAAAGATACGCGGGAAATGCTGATGTCAAGAAGAACAAGATTGACCTACTGAAGAAGCAGTTTGCTGTTTTCAAGTACATGAAACATGAGTCACTTGAGGACATCATCACTCGTTACTACCATTTGATGTCAGAAATGGAAAATTATGAGATCGATTGCTATACTGACATAGAGAAGAATGACAAGCTGCTCGATGCCTTACCTACCAAGTGGGATATCTACACTCTGATGATCAAGGGAGAAGCTGATTATGAGACAAAAGAGCTTGAAGAAGTCATTGGCAAGCTAAGAGCTTATGAGCTCAGTATGAAGAAGAAAGACACTGGATATGATCAGGTTCAAGATCCAGGGGTTTAATATGGGCTTACATCTTCTTCATCTCACAACGCTTCTAGCGACTCTGCTACTGTGTTTCTATCATGTGAGAATGAGCAGGTTACAGTGAATGAGGATGGTGATGTGTGTTTTGTAGCTGCTTCAGGAGGATCAACTGGAACCAAGAGAACATCAACTACTAAGCAAAGTAGTAGTGCTAAGTCGATGCCAATGAGTGTGAAGTCTGCTGAAGAACATCTTGCTCTACTTGCTTCGTTTGTTGCTTCTTATGAGAACTATAATCAGGGGAAGATATCTGATCCTGCCACTTTAGATGAAGACTATGATCTGATTGACCCTGATGACTTGGAAGAGATGGATTTGCAATGGCAAATGGCCATGATTTCTAGGCGTGTGAAGAGGTTCATGAACAGGACAGGAAGGAAGTTTGTAGGGAGGTCTGTTGGTTTTGACAAGACCAAAGTGAGGTTCTTTAACTGTCAAAGTTATGGGCATTTCGCTAGGGAATGTCAGAAACAAAAGCAAGATAATTCGAGTCAGAGTTCAAACAACAGGAATGTATCAAACAATGCCAGCTCAAAGGCTTTGATCTCTACAGCACGAGAAGGTTCTTATGATTGGAGTGTTCATCTAGAAGACAATGATAATGCCACTCAGGCATTCATGGCTGAGATAGTGCCAGTTGAAGATGTTGAAGCTGCTGTGGGAGATGCTGAAGTGAAAGTCGATGCTGAGGTGAAGATAGAGAGTAAAGCTGCAGAAGAGAAGGATAATCAGACAACTGTTGCTGAAGAGGAAATGCAAAAGTCTGACCATGAAAGGGAAGCTGAAGAAAAAGATGCTAAATACAAGAGAATGGAAGCTCAACTTGCAGCTCTAATGGCCAACCTTGACAAACAAACAGGAGAGGTAAAGTCTAATTCTGTGTGTTTAAAATGTCGTGAACTACAGGGTGAAGTTGACAGGTTGTCCACACAAAACAAAAGTTTGGTAAGTGAGATGTCTAACATTAAAGAATCAAACTTTTTTGCTAAAAGAAATGAAACGTCATACTTGAAGAAAATAAAAGGTTATGAAAGTGAAATTGAAGCCGTAACCTGCAAATTAAATGAAAAACTTCAAGTTATAGACTTAGCCCATGAAATGATG
Source organism: Helianthus annuus (assembly GCF_002127325.2). Taxonomy (NCBI): domain Eukaryota; kingdom Viridiplantae; phylum Streptophyta; class Magnoliopsida; order Asterales; family Asteraceae; genus Helianthus; species Helianthus annuus. Next base: position 72,500,364 of record NC_035445.2, read on the forward strand.
GCTGAGAAAACAAAAGAGATTTCTGAAAAATGCAAAGAGTTGTCAGATGCACAACTCAAAATTGTTGAACTTGAAAAGAAATTAAGTCAATTCAGGGACTCTACTTTTGTTATGAAACACATGATGGGTGGGTTAAAGAAGAGTAATGACAAGAGTAGTTTGGGATTCAAAGGCTATAATGAAGTCCCACCTCCTCTTAGTCATGATTATTCATTCCTACCTGATGAAGATGAGCTAACCAAATTTATGTCAACAACACCAAGTAGTTCCACATCAAGACAAGGTGATGAGGGTACGTGTGATGATGCTAAGAAGAATGATAACATCAAACCAGTTTTGAAAAAGAAAACTTCACATTCCAAGAATAAGAATCCAACTGTTGTTAAACAGATTAATTTTGTTCAAGGAAGTGACATGAAAAACGAAACAGCTGTTATTGAAAACGAATCTAATGTAGAGTTTGCTAAAAACAAGAACAAAGAAAATTTTGAAACTAAGCAAACTGAACCAAATTCTTCTAAGGCATCATCATCAAAACCTGAATCTAGTTCAAAGGCTTCAGATAAGAAGTCTTCGAAAAAGAGATCGTGCTTCAAATGTCACACCAAAGGACATGTAGCTAGCTGCTGTCCTAACAAAAAGAGTGAAGCACAAGTGAGTGAGAGGAAAAGAGAGAAGTCACCAGAGAAGGGTGGTGATAAAAAGGAGAGAGAGTCAAACTCTCCAAAGAAACCAGAGAATGTTGCTGTTGGTGAAGATAAGGCTGAAAAAGGAACTCCACAAGTTCCTCGTTTTCAAAGAAATCAACCAAGATTTCAGCCTAGATCTCCACCAGGCAGAAATGAGAGACCTAGAAGCTGTTCACCAAGAATGAACAATCATAATTCTAACAATTTCAGAAGTCAAGGTCAATATCAAAATCGATACCAAAATAATGGTGGTCGAACTTTTTATAACAATGGCTTTAGAAATTACAACAATAATGCTTCTTGGAATCAAAATTCAAGGTATCAAAATCAAAGGTCAAATAGTCCAAACACATATAGGAACCCTCAGGACCAAAGACCTAGTGGAAATCAAAATCAAATTCCATCAATAGGTCTAAGATCCAAGACTCCAGTTAGGAGTAATGGATATTGGATGGATGTTCCAGTGGTTGGTGAATTTGGACGACCCAAGACCATTAAGGCTTGGGTCCCCCAATCTAACTAATTTCTTGGTTGGTGTGTGCAGGAGCTGCTAAGGAGGATTATCAACTTATGGTATGTTGATAGTGGCTGCTCCAGGCACATGACGGGGGATGCGAGATTGTTGACTGAGTTTGAAGATTATGATGGAGGACATGTGAATTTTGCGGGTGCTAAAGGTGGTAGAATTACAGGACGAGGAAAAGTGACCAATGGGAAGATCACACTGGACAAAGTGAACTATGTGGAGCAGCTTAAACACAATCTTATGAGCGTGTCACAAGTCTGCGACAAGGGTCACTCGGTCCATTTTACCAAGAATGAAGCATTACTGTTGAAACCAGGTTTGGAGATTCCGGACGATTGGATAGTGATGCGAGCGCCAAGGAGAAATGACACTTATGTCATGGACATGGGTGCTAAGGTTCCAACTGCTGTGGTGGCGTGTTTACTATCAAAAGCATCTGAAGCTTAATCGATGTTGTGGCACAGACGCATGGCCCATATTCACTATCGAAAAATGAATTACCTTGTGAAAAATGAGCTAGTGAAAGGGGTTCCAATGCTGAGGTTTCAAGTGGAAGATAAATGTCTTCCATGTCAAAAGGGAAAACAACACAAGAAACCTCATAAGTCTAAAACAGTAAATTCCATAGATGCCCCTTATGAATTACTTCACATGGATTTATTCGGTCCGGTGAACGTGAGGAGCATAGGTGGAAAGTACTATTGTTTAGTTGTCACTGATGATTACTCACGTTATTCATGGGTTTTCTTTTTAGGTACAAAAGATGAGACAGCGGAGATGTTGATAGATCTTTTTACAAAATTGGAAAACGTCCATGATGCAAAGATCAAGAGGATAAGGAGTGATAATGGCACGAAGTTCAAGAATCGTATTCTGGATCTCTATTGTCTTCGCAAGGGAATTGAACATCAATATTCTGCTCCGTATACGCCTCAACAGAATGGAGTCACTGAGAGGAAAAACAGGACGTTGATTGAAGCCGCTAGGACTATGCTTTCAGATTCAAAGCTACCAGTTCTTTTCTGGGGAGAAGCTGTTAATACAGCTTGCTACGTCCTAAACAAAGTTTTAACTATTAAACGTTTTAACAAAACTTGTCATGAGTTGATGTTTAACAAGAAACCAAACTTAGAAGGCTTTGAACCATTTGGATTACCCTGCACCATTGTACGAAATAAAGATAAACAAAAATTCGGTGAGGTGGCTGATGAAGGCTACTTTCTAGGTTACGTACCTGGCGCACCGAATAAAAGGGTTTTTAATCTAAAAACTGGTAAAATTGAGGTTGTGTTTAATGTTGAAATTACGTCTTACAAACCTCAATAATCAACGAATGGACCAGCTATATTATAAGATTATGAAAGCACTTTTAAATCATTTAATATTCGTGAGTTTTCTGTTGCAGATGATTCTCAGCTGATTCAGACAATGATAAATGAAGATGATGAAGGCGAGTTCATGCCTAGATCAAATGTTGATATGACAGATGCTCCGGAAACTTCCCAAGGTGCTGCTGATACTGATTCAAGTGATAGTGAACCTAAACCCAATCAGGGGGAGGATTTCATTAATCCGTTTGCAAATCAGAACATTCAGGGGGAGGTTGGATCAAACCTGGGTGATAATTTAGAAGTTGATGTTGTTGCTACTACACGAGCAAATAGAGATCATCCAGTTGACATGATACTTGGAGATCCTACTGCAGGTGTTCAGACAAGGAGAAGCATAGCAGCGAATACAGGGTTATTTGTTTCGATTGAGAAGACTGGGATTGTGAACGAGTGCTTGTATAGTCGCTTTATTTCCCAAGAGGAGTCGAAGAACATTCACATGGCTCTTAAAGACAATTCATGGGTTGAAGCTATGCAAGAGGAATTGGCCCAGTTTGCGAAGTTGAAGGTTTGGGAGTTAGTGGACCTTCCTAAAGGTGAAAGAGAGAGTGGTACCAAGTGGGTATTTAGGTGCAAGAAGGATGAAAGAGGAATAGTGACGCGAAACAAGGCTCGATTGGTTCTCAAAGGTTTCAATCAGTAAGAAGGGATTGATTACAATGAAGTGTTTGCACCAGAAGCAAGGTTGGAGGCAATTCGTTTGTTTCTGGCTTTCGCAACATTCAAGGGCTTTAAAGTTTACCAACTAGACGTGAAGAGTGCGTTTCTTTACGGGAAAGTCCAAGAAGTGGTGTATGTCTCATAACCAGATGGGTTCGTTGATCCAGATTATCCAGATCGGGTGTACAAACTTGATAAGGCTTTGTATGGATTACATCAAGCTCCCAGGGCGTGGTACGAGACACTGTCTACACTTCTAATCAAGAATGGTTTTGAAAGAGGTCAGATTGACAGTACACTGTTCATCAAGAGGAAGAAAGAAGATTTTCTGCTGGTACAGGTGTACGTGGATGACATCATCTTTGGGTCATCTGATGAAAACATGTGTAAAGAGTTCGAGCAGGTGATGAAGAGCAAGTTCGAAATGAGTGCTATGGGTGAGCTGTCTTACTTTCTGGGATTACAAGTTGAACAGAAGGAGGATGGGATGTTTATTCATCAAACAAAGTATGTGTATGACATTTTGAGTCGGTTCAAAATGAATGATTGCTCTACTTTCAACACACCCATATGTGAAAATCACAATCTTGGCCCAGATCATGAAAGCACTGAAGACGTTGATCCAACTCAATACAGGGCAATGATTGGTTCTCTAATGTACTTGACTGCTTCAAGACCCGACATCATGTTTGCCGTATACTTGTGTGCACGATATCAGGCTCATCCAAAAGAGTCACACATGAAAGCAGTGAAGCGGATTCTTCGTTACTTGAAGGGGAAACCTAAACTTGGGTTGTGGTATCCAGCTGATAGTGATCTGAATTTTGTTGCTTACACTGATTCAGACTTTGGAGGATGCAAGTCAAACAGAAAGTCTACAACAGGTGGTTGTCAGTTCTTAGGAGGCAGGATTGTGTCTTGGCAATGCAAGAAGCAATCTTGTGTGTCTACCTCTACGTGTGAAGCTGAAAATATTGCTGCGGGTAACTGCTGCTCTCAGGTTCTCTGGATTCAACAGCAGATGCGCGATTACGGTTTGGATTTCACTCGTACTCCTATTATGATAGACAATAATGCCACAATTTCAATAACCAATAATCCCGTGAAACACAGTCGCACAAAACATATTGACATACGTCATCATTTTATACGGGATTGTGCTGAAAAGAGACTAATTGAGTTACATCGAGTCGACACAGAAGATAACCTGGCAGATCTTTATACTAAAGCATTTGACAGGGCTCGCTTTGAACATTTAGTCGAACTCAACGGGATGAGGAATCCTGAATAACTGGTTTTTCATAAGAATTTTGTAAATAGTTTACTGCTTTTCTTAAAAAAATAAAAAATAAAAAAAATCAAAAATCAAAAACATAAAAAAAAATAAAAATAAAAAATGAGTTATCACTGTATGAAAAAGAAGAAATGATAGTACATCAGCAAGTTAGACTGTCACACTGAAATTGAACCTAAATTGCTTAAGTGTGATAGCAGCTTCACCATATGATGTACCAGTAGGCAAAAAGCATGAAATAATCAACTTACCAAAGTGATATAAACCTAAATGAACTGAATATGAGTGGGGAACACATCAGTGGTGTATGGTTTTTTAATGATCTTAAATCTTGCGTTGATAGATTGCCAAAATCTAAAGTTTTGGGTCTTTATACTGTTATTTCATCTAGGGATATCAGAGGTGTCCTTCTACTGCATCCAGATACATGCTGACCTAGACACACCCAGGATATCTTAAAAGAGCAAAAAAATGCCAAATCCCATAATTGAAGAAGCTTTCATAGAGAGTCATTCAAAAAGTGCAAAAAGCATAAATCGTACCAAAAATGGTATTTGTCATAGCCCTCGATAAGATATTTTGGTCTCTTTGCTGTACGGAAGTACTGACCTGTTCACCAATTATCTATCGTTGAAATACAAAACGGATGAATTCAGTATACTCACCTACTACGATGAATCTTTGTGCATACCTTGATCGCGGGGGTATATCCTGAAGTGGGACACACTAGTATATCAGAAATTAAAATTACCTTAACGTATCATATGGTAATGGTACTTGAAATGTTCATGCATTTTGTTTAAGAGGACAAACATACTCGTAATCGTCTTGGACTGCTTTTCACTAAAAATTAAATAAAGAATTATCTAATTGTGTGAAACAGTTTGATTGTGCTGATATGATCTTCTTACCGGTGATTCTCACAAAAATAGAGTGTTTATTGCTTTTATATTTACTTGCTTTCAGAAAATATAAAAATCCAAAAATAGTGTCTTTTTCTGTTTAAAATTCTTAACATACGGAAAACTGTTATTCTTGAAGGAATTGTTACTGATAGGGGGAGACGGTGTTAGAAAGTGAGTTCCAAATTTTAAATCAGACAGGTTCTTGTGTGTTGAACAAAAAGTTTTGCGTGTTGGTGATAAATTGAAAATGCTTAATCTGTGATACAGGTTACACTATCTCTTGAAAAATAATAATTTATTTAACTTTGTTGAAAAATTCTTATGGTTTCTCGAGATGTTTGTTTTATAGTATACAGATTGAAGCAGATTGTTGCCGAGAAGTTGCTGTGAAGTGTGAAGATGAGAATTTGATTGGATGCATGGTAGAACCTCCTTTCTACATTGCAGACAAGATTTAAGAGTTTGGAGATTGCTTTGCAAATGCTAAACTGGAGTTTACTCAAACGCTAAAGTTTTGAAGATTTGGTGATTGGATGCATCAGCTTAGGGGGAGTCTGTTGCTAACAGAAGCTATTGAAGCTGAAGCTATCCAAAGACCAAAGACAGTGCAAGACTACATGAAGATTACAAGAAGATTGAAGACAAAGTTTTTATGAAGCTATTGTCAAGGGGGAGTTTGTTGGTGTATATTCTGTGACAACAGCTTAGATTTGGTCTTTGGATATCTTGTAATTAGTTATACGATAAACAGTTAGTGGGTTTAGCTTTGTATTAGTGAAATTAATAGAGTTTGGGCTAAACAAAACCCAGTTGGGTGATGGGGGACGAATTGGGCCTAGCCCATGTAGTAAACCCTAGCCTAATGTTGTAACCTTGTGTTATATAAACAAGGCTTTGCATTAGGGTTGAGGTTAATCAGCTAGAACAGAGTTTGAGAGACAGAATTTCGTGAGAGTTAGTGCTTAGACGAAATTGAGTGTTGGTTAGGGTTTTGATTGATTGTAATTCAGTTTGATTGATAATCAATAGAAAACCCAGTTCAAAAGTGAATTGCTGTTCCTACACATTCTGCTATATTCTGATCAAGATGATTCCGCACTCTTGATCATATTGACAATTCTGTGAAAGATCCAGACATCAAGGGGACCTACAAGAGTTTTAGTCTATCATCAGCCTTTGTCTTGGGCAGCAGTTGTAGATCAGCAGTTTAGTAGAGATCAGTAGTTTGGAGGTCAGCAGATGTTGGAACCACTTTCAAGGGGAGAGATTTGAAGCATAACATCTGCTTATTCTGGATGCACTGCCCTGATCTAGTTTTGGCTTTAATTATCTGTTCCTCCGATAGGGTTCAATCCCAACAATCTCCCCCTGGAACAGATAATGCCAAAACTCTTCATTATTGAAAGATCTTTATTGCCTCATCAACAGTTCCCTTATTTGCCCTTTGATATGAAGTTCAAAGGCTAAGGCATCTGTGTCATCATCATCCCTGCTAAGTGGAAGATCAAGGAGATCCTGCAAATCTTCAAGACTCAGGCCAAGAGCTTATTCCCTTGATATTTTCTTCACTTCTCCACTAGACTTGATCACTGTCAGTACGTGGGTCTGTTTGTCAGTTTTCCACTTTAGTACTTTTGAGTCTGGTGGGTTTCTTGGGAGATTTTTATTGGATGAGGTGTTTGGTGAAGCAAGCCTATTCATTACTGTCTGAGTAGTACTTGCAGATTGATTCAGTCTAAGAGTTTCTTCAATCATTATCTTAATGCCCTCTTTTACAAGGTCATCACCATCCATTAACTCTTGGATTGTTTCAGCACCCAACTGATTTTGAACCCTTCTTTTAGTGATGGTAGCACCAGCTGGAGCAGTGGCTCTTTTGACTTGCAGCTTTGGTGGTCTTGTTGAGACCTCTGCTTTTGAATAGTCAGGTTTTTGTGGAACTTTTGGATCTTTCTTTCTTAGTTCCTCCAACCTTTTGTAGGTGGCCCTGACTCTATCTTCTCTCCACTTTGACACAGAATTCTTTGACCCATAGTCAGCTGCTATCAGCTCCTTTTTCATTCTCTTCAACTCTAAAGCTTTGTCAGGAACATTCCTTTTGAATTTTTCAGGAGGAGTGTGATTGACCTTATTCTTGATCATTTCTTAAATCCTGGCTGTTTCACTTTCAAACTCAGGAATGGTCCAATCTTTGTACATATATTTCTCTCCTTTGTATTTCTTGTAAGTCATGATATTTTCAATGTAGTCTTTTCTCAGGGTTTCATCTGCCCTTTCTGAGATTTGCTGACATACATTTTTAGCAAATTGTTCCAAGGATCTGACTTGTGTAAGTAGAAACGGATAGTTCTGCTGGATTTCTCTATCAGATTTCCCTTGTGTATTTCTCTTTGAGATATCCTCTGCTTGCTTAGCCTTGATTTTCAAATATTCTTCAATATTGTTAGGCCTGGGATATCCTTCAATTGATGGTAAAATCCTTTTAACAGGGTCATCCTTATAATAGAAAGATTTGATTTCTTCTCTAACTGCTATAAGTTCCAGAGGAAATTGAACACCTGCAGGAGGTAATGGCTTTTGAATTTGAGCTGAAGAGAGAGGAATGGGATTTGGAATTGTGACAAGTGATAGAGATTGTGAAGATGTTGGTAGTGGTGAAGTGTGATCATCTTTCAAGATTAGTCTTCTCCTTTTTGGTTGAGGAGAGACTGATGATGTTTTGTGTTGATCAGTGGTGGTGATTTGAGTGGCAGTGGTTTGTGATTGACTAACAGTTGTTGAAACAACTGGTGTTTCAACCACTGTTGTCATTACAACAGATGTTGTAACATCTGATGTCTTCTGCTTTTTGGAAGGGGGTGATGATAGGGTGGCTGTTTTTGGAGATGGAGTGATTTTTGGTAGTGATGGTGGTAAGGCAGTGGTAGTGGTGTGTGTTAAAGTGGTGTGTGTTGGAGTGATGGCAGGTGTTTGGCTGACAGTTGTTGAAACCACTGAAGTGTCAGCAACTGTTGACACAGCAGGTGTTACTACAACTGTTTGGGTGGAAGTTTGATGTTGGGGGCTTTTGGATGGTGGTTTTGGAGTATGCTTTGTGAGTCTGGATGGTATGGACTTGGGTTCCCTTACTTTTCTAGTAGGATTTCTTTTTAGCTCGGGATTTTTAACATCCTTTGGCTCAGAACAACCCTGCGCATTCAGCTCCATGTAAGCTCTTTTCTCCTCATTCCACCTTGACATATCCTTTGCCGCTCTGTCCCTTTTTACACTTGTTACAACTTCATCAAGTGCATTTTGGGTAACATCAACCTTTTTACTACCATCTGGCAAGGGAATTTTTCTTGTCATAGCATCCTTTTCTGGTTCAACATACAGACCATCATCTATACCCTTCTTTTTCCACTCCTGAGTTTTCTCCCCCTTTTTGGCATTATCTGGAGGTAATTGATCAATGAAGATAACAGTGGGAGGAGCAGTGCCAGTGGTCTCTAAGAGATGGGCCTTGATAGCCTTGATATCTGCTTGTGTGTTCTTGAACCCAGACTCCAATATGGTTCTCAGCTCTTGGACATGTATTGCATGTTGCTGATCAGCCATTTTTTGTTGTTGTTGGAGAAAAGGTTGAAATAAGTTCCATATCTCATTTGCAGCAGGTGCTTGTGGTGGAGCAGGTGCTTGAGGTGGAACAGCAGGGGATTGCAGCTTTGGTTCTTTCAACAACTGATGCAGCATTTCTTTGATTTCTGCAACAGAAGTATCTAGTTTTTCAACTCTGGCTGTCAATTCCTGGTACTTTAAACCATCACCCAACTGAATGGCATCATCTGATTTCCCACTAACAGTGGTTGTATCAGTGGTAGATACAGGGAGTGTACTCCAAGCATTATCCACTGATGCCCCTTTTTCTTGGTACTGGGGACTTCTTCCTTCAGCACTTAATAACATTTTGATAGTACCAGTGGTTAAAACAAACTCACCAGTGGTTATCAGAGGTGTTATAGATGGAATTGCCTCCAAGGAAGTCTTATTGATGTAACCACTGTCCAAGTGTAAACTAGTGGGTTCAACACTTGTAGTGGCTGCTTCACTTGGATTACTACCAAGAGTTACTTGTAACCCAAGGGGTGTAACCTCCTCAGGTTGTGTTGGTGGGTTAGCAAAGATTGATACATCAGGCCCAGTCATTTGTTGAGGCATATTCTCATGGACAGGTGATTGAGAAGGACTGGTTTGTGCCTGGTTCAAATCAATTGCATCCAACAAAATCTTTGTATTTGGTGGAATTGTGGATGTGATGTTGGGTGTAAAAAGAGAATTTGCCCCAGGCATTAGGCTGTGGATTATGGAAACAAGTGATTCCAGAGCATCATATTGTGGTGTCCCTATTTGTACAACCTGTTCTTTTTTAGAAGAAGCAGGAGGAGTTTCAGCCATGGGTTGAGATATTTCTACCAACTGCTATGAGGAAGTGGCAGCAGTGGTTTCTTGTGACATTTGTGCTGTCACTGGCAGTTGCTCTGGTATCTCATCCTCCAGAGTTGCCTTTTTGGTAGGTTTGGGGGGTTTTTGAATTTTCTTTTGTTGTGGCCTTTTGGGAATTTTAGGTGTGGTTTTCAAAGCAGTTGTTCTGCTGCCTTGATCACCTTGAGCAGTGGGCTCAGCAACAGATACCTGAGGAGCAGTGTTTGCTGCTAAATTCTGCTCAGGCACCTCTACTTGTGTTTTGCAAGGTGTTGACATTCTTGTAAAAGTTTCAGCAGTTAAGCTGTGCATTTGAAAAGATTCAGCTTGGTTTATTGCAGAAATATCATCCTTACTAAATTTCTGTTCAAAATAATAACTTAGAAATCTTGGGATTAATAAGAATGATTTTGTTTCAACATTTTTAACCAGATCATTAAAGATTTCCTTGGAATAATTAAAATTTTCTTCTCGAAGAATAGCATATCCCAGATTTTGAATCTTTAATGGTATTTCATTGAAAGCAGTGGTTTTGTTTGAAACACACATTAGGAGGGTATGAAATAAAAATCTTGTTGCAGGAGGTAAGAAACCTTTTTGTAAGGTATCCCTCTTCATCATTGTGTCTGCATACCCTCTTTCAAGAAAGTCAATTTTTAACTCATTTTTGGGAAAAGAATTTTTACCTTCCTAATCATTGAGTTCAAAGACTTCCGAGATGGATTGTGGTGTGATTTTGACAGCTTTACCCTTTAGAGAAGAGTTAATGGTAATGACAGTCTCACCTTGTTTTTCAAGGGTTGCATTTTTCCAAAACTCTCTTTGGGTCGTCAAATAAATTGGTGCATCTGCTGTTAACTAAGTTTTGTACTATGAAGCAGTGATCATATCGAGGATGGAATCGAAAGCGTCTGTGGTGCCGGGTTTTGTGAGAAGACCAAGAAGATTGTGAGAAGATTTGTGTGGAATTTCTGTGGGTTTAGCCTTTTCAGAGGCTTCTTTTGAAGATGATTTTGTGATGGATTTTGCGGCAGACTTCGATTTAGTCATTTTTGGAGAAGACGATCGAAGAAATTTGTGAAGGAATTTGATGAAATGTGAAGAAAACTGCTTTAAGAAGAGAATTTTTAAGAATTCAATTCGACAGTAAAACCCTGTTTGGGGTTTTGAAAGGGGGTTTTATGGAGAAAAAGTGAATGCTGACGTGGCAGCGGTTACAAAAGGTCTGACCACTATGTACTGTCCACGTGCCATCCCCTGATGAAATAAAGGACAGTACTTTTATGAAAACTACTGATGAAAGCACTGGTTGCAATGGTAACAGATGGAAGCAGTGGATGATTTTTACTATCAGTAGATAGCACATCAGTGGATACAACACTGATTTTGAACAACAGTGCTTATCAAGAGAATGAGAGAACAGGGGATGACTTTCAGCAGTGGACAGACTTTTGAAGTAGAACAGACTTTTGAACCCATCAGTGGTTATGGCAGACTTTTAAAGATTTAATGAAAAATTCATTTTTAGCTATTTTTAAGGATGGATTTTTAATTTTCTGAAAACATTTTAATGCTTTTATTCATAGAAAGACAGGATTTTGCCTGTTATTCCATGTTTAGCATGCCAATCCTAGAGATCAAGCTTTCAAAGGTGGATGTGTCTAATGCTTTTGTTAGCACATCTGCCAGCTGATCCTTAGTTGGAACATGATGCAGAGAAATCAAACCTTTTTCATAACAATCCCTCACAAAGTGATGTCTGATGTCAATGTGTTTGGTGGTTGAATGAGAAACTGGATTTTTGATGATATTTTCTGCTGTCTGGCTTTCCAACATGAGTGGTGTCTTCAAGGCAGTGATACCAAAATCCAGCAACTGATTTTGAAGCCAAAGCAGTTGGGCTGTACAGCTTGCAGCAGCTATATATTCAGCCTCAGCAGTGGATGTGGAAACAGCTGCTTGCTTTTTGCTTTGCCAAGACACTAAGCAATTGCCTAGGAATTGGCACCCTCCTGAAGTGGACTTCCTTGTTTTGTCACATCCAGCAAAGTCACTATCTGAGAAACCTGAAAGCTCAATTTTACCATGAGCTGGATACCAGATACCAAGTGTGGGAGCACCTTTTAGGTATCTGAATATCCTTTTTACAGAAATAAGGTTTGACTTTCTAGGGGCTGATTGGGATCTTGTACAAACACATGTTGCAAACATGATGTCTGGCCTAGATGCAGTTAGGTACAATAAAGACCCAATCATGCTACTATATAAAGTCTGATCAACCAAATCATCTTTTTCATCAGACATGACTAATTTGTTGGTTGCAATGGGTGTACTGCATGGCTTACAATCATCCATATCAAATTTCTTTAAAAGTTCTTTGGCATATTTGCCTTGATGATAAAAGTGCCATTTTGCAGTTGTCTTACTTGGAGACCAAGAAAACACTGGAGTTCACCCATTGCACTCATTTCAAACTCAGCTGTCATGAGTTTTCTGAACTCTTCACACATTTTATTACATGTACTTACAAAGATGATGTCATCCACATAAATTTGGACAATCATCAAATCCTTCCCTCTCCATTTTAGAAACAATGTTTTATCTATCTTACCTCTTGTGAAGCCAATGGAAAGTAGAATGGTGGAAAGAGTTTCATACCAGGCCCTTGGTGCTTGTTTCAGGCCATACAAAGCTTTATTCAGCTTGTAGACATGATTTGGATTAAATGGATCCTCAAAGCCTCGAGGTTGACAGACATAAACCTCTTCTTGAATTTTACTATAGAGGAATGCACATTTGATATCCATTTGATACACCTTGATGTTGTGGTTGACAGCAAAGGCCAGAAATAACCTAATAGCTTCAAGTCTTGCTACAGGGGCAAAAGTTTCATCATAGTCAATGCCCTCTTCTTGTCTGAAACCTTGAACCACAAGCCTGGCTTTATTCTTGACAACAATGCCCCTTTCATCAGTTTTGTTTTTGAAGACCCACTTTGTGCCAATAGGACTTACACCCTCTGGCAGTAGTACAAGCTCCCATACTTGTTGTCTTTTGAACTGTTGGAGCTCCTCTTGCATGGCTTCTACCCAGCTATTGTCTTTCAGTGCCTCTTGGTACTTGACTGGCTGATGGAGAGATAGAAAACCAGCAAAAAGACAAATGTTTTAAGATTGACTTCTTGTGAGCACCCCTTCATTGATGTTGCCAATGATTTGATCTGGTGGATGAGATTTCAAGAAGATTAACTCCCCTTGGTATGGAACAATGGCATTAAGTGGTGAGGGCTGCATATGTGAATCATCCAAGCTAGCCACTACTGGTGACTTTGATGATCCAACAATGGCTTCAAAAGGTGGTGGAATAGGAGGTAATGGTGAGGACACATGCTGATTTTGATCCACTGTTTGAGGACTTTTGTCAGCAGTGTTTGATGATGTGGAAGCAGAGGTTAAAGGGCTACTTTGGTCAACAACTGTTGAGGTAGCAGTGGTTGAGCTTTGACAACTATTTTGAACACCTGCTGCTCTTTCCATTGTGGCAGACTTTTGTTGAGGAATGATGATCTCATACCCATAGTCTGGTGATGAATTCTCTGATAGACCTGCACTGTTAGTCTTGACAGCAGTATTTTCAAAAGTGAACTTATCAAGATCAAACAATTCTGCACGGTTTGCTGGGATTTTCATTGATGAAAGTCCATTGAACTTTACATTTAAAGTCTCTTCCACTGTTTTGGTCCTTGTGTTAAACACTTTGTAGGCCTTGGCAGTGGTTGAGTATCCCAGATGATAACCACAATCAATCTTGGCTGCAAACTTTGAGATAGAATCTTTTAAGTTTAAAATGAAACATGGACAGCCAAAAACTTTAAAATATGAGATCAATGGCTTTATTTTATACAGCAGTTCATATGCAGTCTTTTGATGCATGGGGTTGATTAAAACTCTGTTTTGGACATAGCAAGCAGTGTTTACTGCCTCTGCCCAAAAAGTTAATGGCAAACCTGAATCAGCAAGCATGGTTCTGGCAGCCTCAATCAAAGTTCTGTTCTTTCTTTCAACAACCCCATTTTGTTCTGGTGTTCTTGGAATGCTGTATTGCCTCACAATTCCTTTTGACACACAGAAATCATCCAACTCCTTGTTCCTGAACTCTGTGCCATTGTCACTTCTGAAGATTTTTACTGGAAGGTCAAACTGCTTTTCAACCTGTTTCACAAAGTCTTGCAGAATGCCTGCAGTCTCATCTTTTGAATGTAAAAATTAAGTCGATGTAAACCTAGAAAAGTCATCAACTATAACCAAACAATATCTCTTTTTCTTAAGACTCATGACTTTAACTGGGCCAAACAAATCCATATGAAGCATTTGCAAACATTTGGTTGTTTTGGACTCATCAATGGATTTGTAGGAGCTTTTATGTTGTTTTCCTTTTAGACAGGAAACACAATGCTCAGGACAGGTGAACAGTTTTTGAGGTAAACCTCTTACTAACCCCTGTTTTGAAATGGCAGTGATTGTCTTAAGATTTGTGTGCCCCAATCTTCTGTGCCATAGTTATGTCTCTTTGTTTGATGCAGCAGAGAACAGACAGGCATCAGTTCTGGGGCACTCTTTTGACATATTAACAACATAAACATTGCCACTTCTTTGAGCAACAAGTTTACTTTTACCATTTTTGATTATTGCTTCAATCTTTTCAACCATTTCTGGTCCAACAATCCTACAACAATCCTTTGTGAAGAATGAGCCATACCCCTTATCACTCATTTGTGACACACTCGGGAGGTTGAATTTTAGATTGTCTCTAAGGTTGACATTTTCAAATTTAACATTACCAGATTTCACTGTACCAGACCCCAGAACTTTCCCTTTACTATTATTGCCAAAGGATATATCACCCCCTCCATGAGTTTTGAAATCTTGAAGAAGGGCTTTACATCCTGTCATGTGCCTGGAGCCTCCACTATCTACATACCAAAGACTATCTAAGCATGCAGAAGCTCCCTGCACATGAAGTAAAAGGATTAGTTCATTAAGGTCTCCAAAGCCAATAAGGCTTTGGATGGGGTCTCAACAGTGTCTGGTATGGTGGCAGATGTATGGACAGTGGTTAGCTCAGGGGTTTGAACATTTTTGGGAATGTTTTTCTCTAACCACTATTGGGGGTCTTGGCCAATCACCTGTTAATAACCAAAAGGATGCCTGTTCACTCTTGGTTTAGAGGGCTTTTTGTAAGCCTCATAAATATCTGGGATCCTTTGGTATGATGGTTGTCCTTTACCTCTCCTGAATTGATTGGCAGGGGGTGCACCAGTCACTTGAACATCTCTTTGGACAGATGTTTGGTTCAGCTATTTTGTAACAGCTGTTTGGACTGGCACAAACAGTGGTTGTTTCTTTGTGAACTTGACAGATGATGTTGATGGACTCAAAGATGTTTTTGCAGTATACTCATTCTTTTTTACATCAAAGTTTTTAAGATACACACATTCTTGAGTTTTGTGGTTTGTTTTACCACAGATGGTGCAGCTTTCAGCAGGTACAATGACACTTGTTTTGTTTAGATCATATGCTTTTATATGAAAACAATCTTTTGTTAGATGATTTCTCTTTTCACAAAAATCACAAAACAGGTTTTTGATCTTTTCTCTCTTCTTCCTTTTCTCATACTCCTTAACAACAGAGTTTTGAACCACTGTTGGGATGTCTTTGATAGGAATAACCTTTGCTTTTGGAGCTTTTACACCATCAGTGGTTGTGAAATCCATTGGTTTGAAATTTTCAAGGATGTCACACTCATCAGACCATGTGGGTTTAAATTGGTATTTCTCAATTTCCTCAAAAGTTGAGGACCCCACAGATCTTTCCAGGGTAATTTTGTTACCAAATTTGTCAGTTATTTTCACTTCTTGGCCATCCTTGGTTGTGGGAATAACTTCAACAATGGTTTGAACAGATTCTTTTGAAGCATTGTTTTCAATTTCATCATGTTTTCTAAAGCCAACACCAAATTTTACATTGCTCTTAATCTGTTTTTCAAGCATGACCTCATAACCTTTGCAAGATTCCACCCATTTTTCACAAGCGATTTGGGTGGATTCCAACTCCTTTTTACAAACTTGGTATTTTTCTACTATAGTTTGGAGTTGAGTCTTGGTTATGCTCTGCTCTTCTTTGAGACTGCTGATTTCTTTGTCCTTTTCAATCAATTTGTTTCTAAGTTCTTTTAATGACTTTTCAAATTTGACTTTATCAGATAAGACTTTATCCCTAAGGTTTTCATTTACCTCTTTAATGTTAGCAAATAAAATAATACATTTGTCTGAACACAGTTTTTCAAGAACTTGAGGTGATACCTTAGCAGCAGCCATCATGGCACAATTATATTGATGATCATCTTCTTCATCAGCTCTAATTTCTTCCTCACCAGCTTTCTTCTTTTCCTCTTTCTCTTTGACTTCTTTGGACCAGGGGTCAGACAGTGGTTCAATCAGGGTTTCTGAATTTTCTCCCAGCAGTAGTTCACCATCTACTGTAGTAACCACTGCTTCAGCCACTTCATCCACTGTATCAGCACTTAGTTGTTCACCTTCAGTTTCTACCCCTTCTGGTATTGACTCTAATGCCATCAAACAAAATTCATCATTAAAATTATCATTAGAAGCATAGAGTGCAAAATTTTCATCACCAAGTTCATCAGGTATGCTGCTCCAGTCAACAAAGCCTTGGGTAAAGAAACTTTGTTGATCTGGTTGTACAACTGTTGGAGCAGCTTGTTGAGGTGCAGCAGGTTGTACTTGTGCCTGAGGGACAGGGGCTTGAACATACTGAATTTGTGGAACAGTGGTTTGAACATAGTGCACAGGCACAGGGGTTGCAGCATAGTGAGCACTGTTAACATGTGCTGCAGGGGTATATTGGGTATATTGCACAGTGCTTTGATGTTCTGGTCTAGGGTTTGAGCTGGGATGAGTTATTATTGGACCAGTGGTTTGACTCCTGCATTCCCTAGCAAAATGACCTAGCCTATTGCACTTGTAACATTTCAGTTTTGATTTATCCAACCCCACCCTTAAATTCCCATGCAACCTTGGGAATTTTCTCCCTGTTCTTTTGTAGAATTTGCTTGTTCTTACACTAAGCAAAGCCAATTGATGCAAAATGTCCATTTCTTCTAAGTCAGTGGGATCAAAGTGTTACAAATCATTGAGTTCAAAGCACAAATTATCTGACATCTGGTTTTTAAAGTTTGCAGTGAAAGCATAATTTGCAGAGTGAAAATCAGAGTCGTTAAAATTTCCACCAGCAGTTATGTCAATAAAATGATCATAACTCTGATCCTTACTACTGCTACCAGATTCTTCCTGACCAAAAAGAGCTGTGCTGCCAAATGAATAGTCATCAGCAACTTTACCAGACTCTTGCAACTTCCTTTTTTTGGTTTAACTCCCTTTCAAAGGTCAGGAGTCTACCATGGAGTTGGGTCAGGGTCAGATTTTTGAACTCAGTTGAATTTCTAGTGAAAAAAGCAATTGTATCCCATTTTTCAGGTAGTGATCTAAGAAACCTGCTATTTTGAGTTGCATTTGGAAATGTAACTTTAACAAGTCTTAGCTCACTAATGAGACAACTGAATCGTTCAAACTCTTGGGTCAATGATTCACCCTTGATGTGACAAAATGTTTCATACTGCTGATTCAGAATTTCCCTATTGTTTTCAATAACCTCTTCTGTTCCCCCAAACTGTTCCTTCAGTGCATCCCATAGCTCTTTGGCACTGTTACAGTGTAACAGTCCAGCATAGATCTCATTGGGTAATGCAGATGCTATGATGCTAAATGCTTTGGCATCGAGTTCGAACTTTTGAAAGTCAGTTTCAGTATAATTTTCAGTTGGTTTAGGTACGAACTTCTTTGCATCCTCAGCAGTTGGCACCATAGGAACATGGGGACCAAAAACGACAGACCTCGAACATCCAGCATTCTGTTGAGCAAGGATGTGACCCATCCTTCTCTCCCAGATGTTTTTATCATCTTGTGATTGTGACGTCATCCTGGTTGTTTTACAGGCACTGATTAATCAACTTTAATGGTGATTAAACCTTGCTCTGTTTTTCAACAAAACGAACAAACTATCAGTATCAACGATTGTGAGCTGAACTATTTATGTCAAAATGATTGTTAAATTAAATTTGACTATCCGAGCTCTGATACCAATTGTTAGGATCTGAGTCGAATGATTACAATACAAAGCAAAAGATTTACAGAGCATGCTTACAAACTAAACTCCCCCTCAGCCTGATGCTCCAAGGTTGATTGCACAAGATGAAAGGATTAGACATGAGGAGAAGAACTCGCTCAGTCAATCAAATATAACAGTACAGAGCACTGTTCTATTTATAGGCACGAGCAAACCACTGAAGCATCTAAGCTGACGTCACCATGAAAGTGACATCTAATCTCCTAACAAACTCTAACATCTGACCTATACAGACACTGCTATGCTAACAACTGTTATTACAATATAATTCATAAAGTGAACTAAATGACTGTTGCATCCTTCCACTGATGTGAAACCAACAGTGCTTTATGTATTCAGCAGAGCTTGACTTATAGCAGTAGATTGAACAGCAGAGTTTTAGTCTATCATAAGCCTTTGTCTTAGGCAGCAGTTGTAGATCAGCAGTTTAGTAGAGATCAGTAGTTTGGAGGTCAGCAGATGTTGAAACCACTTTCAAGGGGAGAGATTTGAAGCATAACATCTGCTTATTCTGGATCCACTTCCCTGATCTAGTTTTGGCTTTAATTATCTGTTCCTCTGATTGGGTTCAATCCCAACAGTTCCGTAATTTTATTACGGACTTATAGGAAAAAGAATCGGCTAAAACGGACAATCGAGTAAAAAGTTATGATGATTTAAAGTTTGATTTTTGTGAATTTTCGGGGCTGGGCAAATATGCAGGTCCAGTTTCTGGACCTGCTGGAAAATGTACTCCCCCGTGCCACGCGATGGGGGCAATAAGATCTGGCGCGACACGCGGGGCCGCCCGCGGCACGCGAAGGAGATAACTGAGTCTGGCGCGTGGCGCGAGAGACGCAAAATCAGAATTTTGTTATTTTTGACATGTATAGGTCATTAGGGCTTGTCAAAGCTAATTATTTACGTGGTTTTGACCTCAGGTGGTGCTCGTTAGTTTTGGATGCCGATCAAACATGAAATCAAGAACTGAACACCATTTTTGAAGCTTCCGCACTAATCTAAACATGTCTTGATAATGTTATTTTGTAAACACTAGTAGATGTGAAGGTGTAAAACTACATAGTTGGTTATGTTAAATCGCTGAAACAAGTACATCTTAACTTTTAACTAAATATATGCTAGAAATGCATTTTCTTAAAAATACCCATATTTTATGAATATAATAATAGAAATTAGAACGAGTGTTACAAGTTGGTAATCAGAGCTCAAGGTTATTAACAAGGTGTGTTCGGTTCAAGCTTGATCAACATCCGGTAAGAGTTAATTATTTTAGTAGGATCATTAATGTAAATGAAACAGGAATTGATATGCACGGGAAGAGTGTGTTAACA
Organism: Helianthus annuus; assembly: GCF_002127325.2. Classification (NCBI taxonomy): domain Eukaryota; kingdom Viridiplantae; phylum Streptophyta; class Magnoliopsida; order Asterales; family Asteraceae; genus Helianthus; species Helianthus annuus. The sequence goes on from NC_035445.2 coordinate 72,519,885, forward strand.
CACTCAAACCCGGAAAGTGCATTAAGAAAGAACAGTTAAACAAATTGTGAACTTGACTAAACAAAAGTAAATAAACCATATGATATAGATGAAATGTTTAACGCATGATGTAAACATTTCAGTGTTAAAGATGACGGATAAGGGTAATGATGATGCGGTGCCGAGAGTCACCGAGCAAATGAGAGAAGTGATTGCCGAGGAAGTAGGAAAGGCAATCGAAAATAGCTTATCCGGCCTTATTGATAAGATTCAAAATACGGTATTATCGGTTGTTGATGAGAGAATCAAGAAATTGGAAGATGATGCTAATGTAGCTAAGGAAAAATCTGGAGAGCACAAGGGCTGCTCGTACAAAGAATTTATGGCATGTAAACTGCCACTCTATCACGGAGAGGTGGATCCGATAGTGTGCCAAAGATGGTTGAGTGATATTGAAGGGGTGTTCGAGAGAACCCACTATGACACAAATGACTTCGTAGCTTATGGCACGGGTCAGCTGAGAGGTCAAGCAAAAGACTGGTGGGATAAAAAGAAAAAGGAGATCGGAAGTGAAGCGGCGAAAGCAATGACATGGGAGGAGTTTAAGGTACCATTCCTTAAACAACACAGTCCCAAAGCAGTTATCAATCGAATCAAAGAGGAATTCATTCAGCTCAGGCAGAAAGGCGAATCTATTGATAAGATCACGGGGATCTTTCTCGACAAACTGAGGTTTTGTGATGAATTGGTGATATCCGAAGAACAGAAGGTGTATTATTATTATAACATGCTAAGCGCAGAGTATCGGGAGTTCATGACTCCCTCAAAATATGAAACCCTTACTGAAATCATTAACACTGCACGAGAAAGGGAGATAGAGCTAAAGAAACAGATTGAAAGGGGTGAAAGAAGGGCGAAAGTGGTTAATCCAAGCCCTATGAAAAAGGCACGTACGACTGAGTCGTCAAAGAAGCAAGAAGGAAAAAGCAGTTCGCCCAGTTGTAATGTATGCGGGAAAGGGCACAAGGGTGAGTGCCGGTTTAAGGATAAGTCATGTCCTATTTGTGGGAAAACAGGGCACACGGCTGCGTTGTGCCCGGGGAAAGTGTCGGTGTGTTACAAATGTTATCAGCCAGGTCACAAGAAGTCTAAGTGCCCGGAGTTGATCGGAAAGAAAGATGGCAAGGATACACATACTAAGACAACAAAAGCAAAAGCTAGATCCTTCCAGTTAACAGCAGCGGAGGAAAAAAAGGAGCCCGATGTGGTTTCAGGTATATTTGCTATAAATTCAATTCCCGCACATGTGTTATTTGATACGGGTGCGAATAAATCCTTTATTTCACATGGATTTATTCGACATCCTTCCTTTGTACTGACAAAATTGCCTATGCCATTAGAGGTAGAAATAGGTGACAACAAAAGTTTCGTTGTGTGTGATATATGTCGAGATTGTAAGATGAGCATTGATAATGAAGAATATTCAATAGACCTAATTCCAATGTCGATGGGACAATTCCAAGTAGTGGCTGGGATGGATTGGTTATCCCGACATCATGCGAAAGTCGTGTGTTTCCGCAAGGAGATAAAATTAACATCTCCAAGTGGAAAATCTGTTACCATATATGGCGAAAAAGGGGGTAATCCCGTTATGTGCTCGATGCTAAAAGCTCACAAACTCATGAGGCACGAATGTAGAGCATTCATGGTATACGCAAATGAACCAGACAAGGGATTGCTAAAGATTGAAGACGTACCAGTGGTACGTGAATATGCCGATGTATTTCCGGAAGATTTACCGGGAATACCGCCAGAGCGGGAGGTAGAGTTCGGAATCGAATTGATTCCGGGCGCGAAACCTGTGGCCAAGGCGCCGTATCGGCTCGCGCCATCAGAATTGCAAGAATTGATGTCCCAAATTCAAGACCTCCTCGACAAGGGGTTTATTCGGCCAAGTGTGTCTCCGTGGGGCGCACCGGTGCTATTTGTGAAAAAGAAGGATGGGAGCATGCGCATGTGTATCGATTACCGGGAGTTGAACAAATTCACGGTGAAAAACCGATATCCGCTCCCAAGAATTAACGATCTATTTGACCAATTGCAAGGCGCAAATTGGTTCTCCAAGATTGACCTTAGATCGGGGTATCACCAGTTGAAAGTCAAAGAAGAGGATGTACCGAAGACAGCCGTCCGTACACGATACAGACATTATGAGTTCCTTGTGATGTCCTTCGGGTTAACTAACCCGCGGCTTTCATGGACCTTATGAACCGGGTTTGCAAGCCAATGTTGGATAAGTCGGTGATAGTATTCATCGATGACATTTTGGTGTATTCAAAGGATGAGGCAGAACACGCCAGTCATTTACGTGAAGTATTGGAGACGCTCAGAAGAGAGAAATTGTATGCAAAATTTTCAAAATGTGCCTTCTGGTTACGAGAGGTACAGTTCCTTGGGCACATCATTAGTGCAAAAGGGGTGTTAGTAGACCCGTCAAAAATAGAAGCAGTGGCGAGATGGAATCCCCCAAAGAACCCTTCGGAAATCAGAAGCTTCTTGGGGCTTGCGGGTTATTATAGGAGATTCATACAAGATTTCTCCAAGATTGCTATGCCGTTGACCAAACTAATCTGTAGGGACGAAAAGTTTGTTTGGGGCAAAGATCAAGAAAAGGCGTTTTAAACGCTTAAAGAAAAATTGACCCATGCACCGGTATTGGCATTACCGGATGGAGTTGATGATATGGTGGTTTACTCGGATGCATCGCATTCGGGGCTTGGGTGTGTTTTGATGCAACGGGGCAAGGTTATAGCCTATGCCTTGAGATAGCTAAAGACTCATGAAAAGAATTATCCTACACACGACCTCGAGTTGGTAGCGGTGGTGTTTGCCTTAAAGATATGGAGGCATTATTTGTATGGGGTAAAATGCACTATCTTTACCGACCATAAAAGTTTGAAATATTTCTTCGATCAGAAGGAATTAAATATGAGGCAGAGGCGGTGGTTAGAAACTGTCAAAGACTTCGATTGTGATTTACATTACCACCCAGGGAAGGCTAATGTAGTGGCAGATGCGTTGAGCCGAAAGGTGGATTATACGCCCATTCGAGTGCGATCAATGCAACTAATTGTAACATCAGGATTACTTGAACAAATCTGGAAATCTCAAATCGAAGCATTGAAGGAGGAAAATGTGAAGAAGGAAAGGATAGTCGGCCAATCGAAAGAATTGGCAGATAATAATCAAGTGTTAAAGACGCGCTTTGGGAGGATATAGGTTCCAAATTCGTGTGGAGCTAAGGCACTCCTACTTGACGAAGCTCATAAATCTCGTTATTCGATCCATCCGGGGGCAACCAAGATGTATAATGATTTAAAGCAAAATTATTGGTGGCCCGGAATGAAAAGGGATGTTGTAAAATATGTGGAGAAGTACATGACGTGTTTGCAAGTCAAAGCAGAGCATCAAAAGCCGTATGGTAAACTACAACCGTTGGATATCCCAGTATGGAAATGGGAACAGATCACGATGGATTTGTTGACCAAACTGCCCAAAACCAACCGCGGTTTTGATGCTATATGGGTAGTTGTGGATAGATTGACAAAAAGTGCTCACTTCATTTCGATCCGCGAGACTTATACGTCCGAAAAGATGTCAGAGGTATATACTAATGAAATAGTGGCACACCACGGGGTACCGATATCTATTGTGTCCGACAGACATACCCGATTTACTTCAAACTTTTGGTGCGAATTCCAAGAACAAATGGGAACTAAATTGTTCATTAGCACCGTGTACCATCCACAAACGGATGGACAAAGTGAAAGAACAATACAGACGTTGGAGGATATGTTACGAGCATGCATTACCGATTTCGGAGGTAGTTGGGATATCTATCTACCATTGGTCGAATTTTCATATAATAACTGTTACCACACGAGCATCGGTATGGCACCGTACGAGATGCTTTATGGTAGAAAATGCCGGACCCCGGTGTGTTGGGGTGAGGTTGGTCCGCGAGAACTTGCTCATAGTGACGTAATCTGAATCACGAATGAGAAAATCGACACGGTTCGAGCCCACTTGAAAGCGGCTCAGGATCGACAAAAGTCATATGCGGATAAATGAAGAAGACCGATTGAGTTTCAAGTAGGTGATAAGGTGATGCTGAAGGTGTCATCGTGGAAGGGAATTATTCGATTTGGAAAAAGGGGAAAGTTAAGCCCGAGATTTATTGGGCCATTCAGGTTGAACGGGTTGGTAAGGTAGCGTACCGTCTTGAACTGCCCGATAAATTGAGCGGGATACACAGCACGTTTCATGTATCACATCTCTGAAAATGTCTAGCCGACGAAACAGCTTACATTCACTATGATGACATTGAAGTGGATAACAATCTTAACTACGCGGTGAAGCCAATCGCGATTCTAGATCATAAGGCGAAAAGCTTAAGGAACAAAGTGATTAATCAAGTAAAGGTTAAATGGGAACACAGGAAGGGTTCGGATACCACATGGGAGTCCGAAGAAGAGATGCAACGGCTCTACCCTACATTATTTGGTACGTATTCTGGTTTCAGGGACGAAACCCTCTTTAAGGGGGTGGACTTGTAACACCCTGAAAATATAAAACTATATAAAAGAATTATAAAGCATTAAACAAACAAGAATAAACTAACTAGGATTAAATAACCTAGTTAGTTATAAGTCTTGTAATAACTCATAAGTGGGTTAAAACCCTCAAAATATGAACTATAGGAAATTAAAGGGACTAAAGATTTCTAAAATGAAACCAATTATAATAAAACATTTTTTTAATCACAAAACACACATTCGGTGTGCTGGGGATCGATCAAACGCAAGGGGGGCGATCAGAACTTTCCAAAAGCCTAGTTCATGCTTTTGATCAAGATTGAAGACCAATTTCAGCCCCAAATCGAAATCTGAACATAGATTCGTGATCACCTCGTTGAAAGAATCAAAAGGTATGCGAAATTCTAGTGTTTTGATTCATCTCAAATTCTAGGTTAATTATGAAAAATCAAAATTGAGCTTGATTATGTGTTGTATACATGAAATTGGAAGTGATATGATGTTTAGGGATAAACCCTAGATGATTTCTTGTCAAAATCTTGCATGATACTTGTAAGGTTCATAATCACCATAGTAGGTGATTAATAAGTTAGAAGAACTTGATAAACACTAAGATTAAGATTCTTGTTCTAGTGTAATCTGAATTTATGAGGTAATTTCTGAAATATTGATGTTAAAATATGTGTAGATATGCCTAATTGAAGTTGATTTAGATGAAGATAACAAGTCATGAACTTGGTATTGATTATGTGAAAATCGGACCCGCTAGGTGTTTGTTAAAACGCCTAAGTGAGGATTAAAAGTTAAAGATATGATGAAAACGCAGATTTGAATATTATAATGAATGATGCGTTAATGATTATGAAAAGAGTTCTAAATTAATTGTGAATTGAACTCTTTAGGCAAAAAGTCCGGGTCGTCGAGCGGACAAGCCGGAGGGGATATGCGTTTGAAGGGTGTGCTCTAAAGGTACGTGACCTTAGTCTCGTTAAATTATGCATACATGTTTGGGTTCAATGTATAAATAGCCTTGTAGTGTAATAGATGCGTTTGATGTGTCTTTGAAGTGGCGAAGTTCACTCGACAATCAAATGGGTCAAAATAAAGGTTGGAAGTGGGTTGGCTTGTCGATAAAGTGATGGTTTTCACTAGATAGCCAAACGGGTCGAAATGATGTGTTTAAAAGGATCATGTGTGTAGAGACTTGAAAGTCTCATATTTCATTAAGTGTTGGATAATACTACGCCAATGAATTGGCTATGCTAACTTAAGTCTACGAATCCGAAATATCGGGTCAAACAATAGAAATAAACCGTAAGTGTCACTTGAAGCGGAAATGCTTGAATTTTTAGAAACAAGCATTAGGTTGTAATGTGAGCTTGCCATGGAATGGCGCGGATACGCCAAGGTTTATAAGCCCGGGAAATTGGGTAATTATGTCCAAAAAGTCTTGGAACTGAAAAGAGGTGTTTTGCACTTAATGCTAATAGGTTGTGCTGAAAGGGATATAGTGAAGTATGTATCCCAATCATTCAAGGGAGAGGCACTGGCATGGTGGAAGTCTCTCATTCAAGCTGCTGGGAAGATCCCACTCTACAATATGTCATGGGAGCAGTTTGTTATTCTCATTAAAGAGAACTATTGTCCACAGCATGAAGTGGAAAGGATTGAGTCAGACTTCTTATCACTGGTAATGAGGAACCTAGATTGCCAAGCTTATCTTACAAGCTTCAACACCATGTCTAGATTGGTTCCCTACCTTGTGACACCAGAACCCAAGAGGATTGCTCGCTTCATTGGGGGATTAGCCCCAGAAATCAAAGCCAGTGTTAAGGCTTCAAGACCTGCTACTTTTAGATCAGCAGCTGATCTATCTCTATCCCTCACCTTAGATGCGGTCAGGCTAAGATCGCTCAAGAACTCTGAAGAGAGTAAGAGGAAGCGTGAGGAGGATAACTCACGAGGGTCAGAGAAGAAGCATAAGGGAAACACTGATTCCAAGAAGTTTGGGTCTGGAAAGAATAGTCAGCGTTCAGAGGAGAAACCAAAGTGTGCAACTTGCCAAAAATGTCACTTTGGAAAATGCAGGCTTGAGACCAAGTCTCAATCAGGACCACCTGCATGTGGGTTGTGCAAGTCTAAAGAGCACAAGACTATTGATTGCAAGAGGATTAAGGATGCTACCTGCTACGGCTGCAACGAGGAAGGGCACATTAAGACTAACTGCCCTAAATACGCCAAGAAGCCTGAGGAAGCCAAGAAGACCAATGCTAGGGTCTTCCAAATGAACGCACAAGAGGCAATTCAGGATGACAACGTGATCACAGGTACTTTCCTCATAAATGATGTATATGCTAGAGTATTGTTTGATTCAGGCGCTGATAAGTCGTTCATAGATAACAAGTTTTGTAAGTTGCTGAATTTACCTGTTAAAACCTTAAGTGTGAAGTATGAGATGGAATTAGCTGATGGTACCTTAGAAACCACCTCAACCGTTTTAGATGGATGTTTCATATCCATTAGGAACCACTCTTTTCCATTATCCTTGATTCCTTTGAAGTTAGCCGGATTTGATATAGTATTGGGCATGGATTGGTTATCGCATAACCAAGCCCAGATCATCTGCAACAAGAAACAAGTGGTAATTAGGACTCCGTCTGCTGAGTCACTTACCATTCAAGGAGATACCCAACATGGATTGCCTGAGCAAGTGGCTACGCTCAAGGCATCTAGATGCATGAGGAAGGGTTGTGTTATTTATATGGCACAAGTAACGGTCGATGAGCAGAAGCCCAAGATTGAAGATATTCCAGTCATTTCTGATTACCCTGAAGTCTTTCCCGAAGAACTACCTGGTTTACCACCAGATAGGCAAGTGGAATTCAGAATTGACATCATCCCCGGAGCAGCACCTGTTGCTAGAGCACCTTATAGGTTGGCACCAACAGAGATGAAGGAATTGAGGATGTAGCTAGATGATTTGCTAGCCAAGGGTTTTATTAGACCTAGTTCGTCTCCTTGGGGAGCGCCAATCTTGTTTGTCAAGAAGAAGGATGGATCAATGCGTCTATGCATTGATTATCGTGAGCTTAATAAGGTTACTATCAACAATAGGTACCCTTTGCCCAGGATCGATGATCTATTCGATCAGCTACAAGGGGCGAGCTACTTCTCTAAGATTGATTTGAGGTCAGGCTACCATCAATTGAAGGTTAAAGATGAAGATGTACACAAGACCACGTTTAGGACTCGCTATGGTCATTACGAGTTTCTAGTGATGCCTTTTGGGCTCACTAATGCACCTGCCGCATTCATGGATCTCATGAATCGCGTTTGCAAGCCTTATTTGGATAAATTTGTCATCGTCTTCATCGATGACATCCTCATCTACTCAAAGAATGAAGCTGACCACGAGAAGCATCTCCGTTGCATTTTGAAACTGCTTCAACAAGAAAAGCTTTATGACAAATTTTCAAAGTGTGAATTTTGGCTTCGCGAAGTCCAATTCCTTGGACATGTTGTGAGTGAGCGTGGTATCCAAGTGGATCCCACAAAGATAGAAGCTATTATGAATTGGCAAGAGCCGAAGACGCCTACGGAGATTCGCAGCTTTCTAGGACTGGCAGGATATTATAGGCGATTTATCGAAAAAATTTTCAAGGATTGTTGCGCCCTTAACTTCGTTAACGCGTAAGAATATTAAGTTTGATTGGGGCCCTAAGCAGCAGGAATCCTTTGACATACTTAAGCAAAAGTTGAGCAATGCACCTGTGTTGACATTGCCTGATGGAATAGAGGAGTTTGTAGTATATTGTGATGCATCACACACCGGGATGGGTTGTGTGTTAATGCAAAAAGGCAACGTTATCGCCTATGCTTCACGTCAATTAAAGGTGCACGAAAGGAATTACACCACCCATGACTTGGAGTTGGGTGCCGTTGTATTTGCACTGAAGCTTTGGAGGCATTATCTGTATGGAACTAAGTGTGTGATCTATTCTGATCACAAGAGCCTTCAACATTTGTTTAATCAGAAGGACTTGAATATGAGGCAGCGACGTTGGATGGAAACTTTAAATGATTATGATTGTGAAATAAGATACCATCCAGGGAAGGCCAACGTAGTCGCAGATGCCTTAAGCAGAAAAGAAAGAGTGAAGCCAATAAGAATCAATGCCAAAAGCATTGAAATCAAGAATAGCTTGAATGAAAGGTTGTTAGCTGCACAGAAGGAAACTGTGTTAGAAGCTAACTATCCTGATGAGAAGCTAGGAGTAACTGAAGAGCAATTATCCTATGGTAAGGACGGAATCCTAAGGTTAAATGGACGAATATGGGTTCCTGTTTATGGAGGACTTCGAGATGTTATCCTCCAGGAAGCCCACAGTTCCAAATATTTTGTTCATCCTAGAGCCGATAAGATGTACCAGGATTTAAAGGCAAACTATTGGTGGATAGGCTTGAAGAAGTCTATAGATGCCTATGTGGCTAAATGCTTGACGTGTGCTCAAGTTAAAGCTGAACATCAAAAGCCGTCAGGTTTACTGCAACAGCCTGAAATTCCCACCTGGAAAGGGGAAATGGTGACAATGAATTTCATCACCAAGTTGCCAAAGACTAAGAAAGGAAATGATACTATTTGGGTGATAGTGGATAGACTGACTAAGTCAGCACATTTCCTACCCATTAAGGAAACTTACAATTCTGACATGTTAGCCCAACTGTACGTAGATAAGATTGTATCTCTGCATGGAGTACCAGTGGCTATTATCTCTGACAGAGATACCAGATATATGTCACATTTTTGGAAAAGTTTCCAACAGTCTTTGGGCACGCGCTTAAATTTCAGTACGGCTTACCATCCTCAGACGGATGGGCAAAGTGAGCGTACTATTCAAACTTTGGAAGACATGCTACGTGCATGTGTAATCGATTTAGGTGGAAGTTGGGATAAGCACCTACCATTGGTCTAGTTCTCCTATAACAATAGCTACCATACCAGCATTCAGGCTGCGCCCTTTGAGGCATTATATGGTAGAAAGTGCAGAACGCCTATTTGTTGGGCAGAAGCAGGGGAAACACAATTATCAGAACCTGAAATAGTCTTCGAAACGACGGACAAGATTGTCCAGATTCGTGATCGCCTGAAAACTGCCAGGGATAGGCAGAAAAGTTATGCTGATAAAAGGCGAAAACCTATGAAGTTTGAGGTTGGTGATAAAGTCCTGCTTAAAGTATCACCCTGGAAAGGGGTGATGCTATTTGGTAAGGAAGGTAAGTTAAGCCCGAGATATATAGGACCATTCGAGATCATCGAATGTGTAGGAACAGTGGCTTATAAGTTAAACTTACCTGAAGAGCTCAGTGGTATTCACAATGTGTTCCACGTCTGCAATCTGAAGATGAAATCGATTCCTGCAACTACTTTTATGTCTAGCTGATGAATCGCTAGTCATACCATACACAGATGTGCATATAGATGAGAGCTTAAAATTTGTGGAAAAACCTTTGTCGATTGAGGATCGACAAGTAAAGAAGCTTCGAAGGAAGTATGTACCTATTGTAAAGGTCAAATGGGATGCCCGTAGAGGTCCCGAATACACGTGGGAGTTAGAATCCACAATGAAAGAAAAGTACCCTCATTTATTCAGTAAATCTCGAGGGCGAGATTTCTTTTAAGGGGGTGAGGATGTAACACCTCGAAAATTCATGTCCAATATTATATCGACACGTGTCATGGACTTAAAACGTGTAAAGGATTGATTTAGAAGGACTAAAGTTGACAAACAAGAAATCTATGTGCGTAAAAGGATTCAAAGTGTCAACAATGAATAAATATATCTTTCAGTAACCCTACATGATGTCTATATCCTTAAACGAATAAATCATGGATCATACGAAGCTAATTGTGAAAGAAAGTGAGAGATTACAAACTACAGGGGTTAAAAGTGTCAACATGTTTAAAGTATACCTCTGAGTGACCTTCTAGCAAACCCGAAGCTTTGTAATGATTAATTATGCTCACTAGAACGTGTGATAAAAATTTCACAAGGTTTTGATAAAGTATGAGAAAGTTATGACAATATTCGTGTACGAGGGGTTAAAAGCATCAATATTGAAATTTAAGACTTTTCGGTGAACGTATGAATAACCGGAGACTAAACAAAGTTGGTTTATAACTTGGAGTCCTTAAAAGTCAAGTTTGGGGGTTTATAGTGCAAGAAATGAGCTTAAAAACAAGTTTAGAAGGACCACGGACTGATATTGCAATTATTGAAACTTTGTGACCGGACCAGGGCTTGACACGGGCCGCGTAAGACCAGGCCCAAGTCTTACGCGGGCCGCCTGAGGACGCCAGATGCAGAATTTCATGACAGCTGCCTGTTAAAGCTTTGTAACCGACTTTAAACACTTGTTCTTGATTCTATGGGCTTGTTTGATGGTTTTAAAGGGTCTAGGGACACTTGTAATCATCTGGATTCATTCATAGACTTGTTTGGCATGATCAAATTGATCTGAGAAACCTATATAAAGGCCATGAACTTGGGTCTTCATTGCTCATTCACTTGTTAACTTCACAACTCACTTCTTGGAGGTTCCTGGAGCTCAAGCATCTTTCCTAGTGATCATTAGTTGTGCTTAGGACTATTGTAAGTATGCTTAACCTCCTTTAATCCAGTTTTGCTTAGTTTATTAGCGTTTAGTCAAACCGTCGTAATTAAGGTTTGACTTCGTCATTAATCTTAATTGCTCCAGTCAAATTTCATTTTGAAAGTACCTATGAGTTGGTAATTATGTGGGCATTAAACCCTTAAAAGGTCACCCTCTGATTCCCACTCTAATTAGGTCAATTGTCGAGTCAAACTTGATTATAAAAAGTCAACAGAAAGCTAATTTTCAAACAAATGCATAATTAGCAATATAGAAGCTATGCAACCTGTTTTGACATTAATATAACTTGGTAATTAATGTAAGAACATGTCTAAACATGTTCAACTCGACAATTTTCAGTTTAGGCTCGGTTCGGGACCAAAAGTCGCATAGTTTGACTTATGCTTTGACTTTCAGTTCTGATCCGTTTGAGCATGATTTAGGAATGCCTTAGAGCCTTATTAGGACCAAGTTACCTATAAGTATAATCCTCTGAGATTATACAACTCGGTTCATTAGTTATCCAATTCATTTGCATGATTCCGTTAAATGCTTAAATGTTGACTATTATGCCCTTATCATCTTAAAAACTGATTTTTGATAAAGTGAAAGAATAGAAACCTTCACTACTGATTTATAGACTTGTCCCTAAAATTTGACATCAGTTTGAGGTCTAGATTAGGAGTTATGCTCATTAGCATAATTAGAAAGCTTTTTAGTAATTAAACCGAATAATTAGCATATGGCCTATCTAAACCTAAATTTTAATACCGAACCTTTTACCCACTGATGTTATATAATATTTTGGATTTTTGAAGATTTTTTTTTTATTTTTAGGATGAGCATAACTTAGGATTCTAAGCTTGATTCGGTAATTGCCGATTTTGCCCTTTTGAGCTATAAAATGAGTTTTACAAATCCTTTTGACCCCAAACCTTTTTCTACTGATCTTATATGATAAATAAAGTCTTTTGAGCCTTCTGGAATAATAAAAAATATCAGCTTTCCTTTAAAAACCCAGAAATGGCTCCAAATCGCCTTTTTAAGCGTTTTTAATGCGTAGTATGTATTAAAACCATTTTATAAATATAAGGTTTGATGCTTACTAATATTTTTAGTAAATATTTACATTCTATCAGTAATCAAAGGTCTTAAGCTCAGATTTCTGATTTTGACCTTTTAGGCTTATGTGAAATTACCAAACTGCCCTTAAGATGCATAGTTTGGTTTTAAGTGATAAATTTCACATATAAATTATACCCTACTGATATAACTTAGTAAATTGAGTATTTCTACTGATTACATCAGACCCGAAACTCAGAATCATATTTAAACCCTTTTACAACCTTTTTAAATGACCAAAATGCCCTTACGAGGCGTAATTTGAGTTTAAATTCATTTTGGGCATAATAGAAGATATCTTTCTGATGTCACAACATATTTAAGGCATATTAACTTAGGAAACTTGCATATGGCTCTTATGGTTACCCATTACGCATGTTTCGCGTTCGGATTGGCGTATGTAACTAGTTTGCATATATTAGCCGAAACGGGTCAAACCATATCGTTTTTGTCTCAAAATCCAGAATGTGATTAAGTTACCCATATTAAACAAGCATGCAAGCTTTTCGGGTCAAAACCACATTCTAAACCGGTCTTCACTTTATCATGCGTTTGAACCGTGTCTTCCTTTTGAAAACTAACCGGTCTAAGTCTAAGCTTAATTAAAGGCCCGTTAGGATTCTAATAGGTTATTGAAAACCTTCGTTCCAGATTAGGAGCCCAGTAAAAGTTACGTGCACTTGCTGTATTTGATGTATACTTTGCTCAGGTAAATACCCTTAACTTATTTTCCCTATACGGGCTTGGGATAAGGTACTATAAAAGTACCGCTTGGTCGGGGGCGTGTAGTCATTTAAATCGAACTGTGATTAATGTATTTACATGACCCGTTTGATATATATTATTTGGTGTATGGCCCTTGGGGGTTAAATAACCATGTCCCGGATATCCTTGGCATCATTCAAAGAAATGGCCATGACCTAAGCACGGGGTGTAGGCGTACACCTGACAAATGCATTATGTAAAAACTGGTATCCCACTGTAAGGAATCGACCTTGTGGGCATTATACCTGTGGCGTGTCAGTTAACTTAAGTCCGGCCTTACAAACCGGCCCTAATGGACGACAAATGAGTAAAACTGTATACAAGATTATTTTGAATAATTGTCCCAAGTTATAAAAATATTTTTGCCGAAGTGCATTTAAATCAATTTTCAAACTCTTTTCAAAATGAGTCAGTTAAGTTGTATTTACCAGTGCAAACTGACGTATTTTCCAAAAAGGCTAAGTGCAGGTACTAGACGAAATAGGCTGGCTACTCCAGGCATCATTACTCAAGTCTCGCAAGCTTTAGATGTCAAAGTCTGTTGAACAGTTTTCCTTTTTAATTGATCCGCCTGTGGATCCGTTTCGACTGTTTTGTGATACTTAAACATTACAATTTATTCAGTTGAAATGAATCTATATCTTTTGCTTCCACTGTGCATTTATATGTTGTGTTGTTTGACTATGATGATATCAATTACGTCACGATACTCCCCACCGAGCCCACCGGTGACACGTGGAAAATAGGGGTGTGACATCGCGCCACGCGACGGGGGCAATAAGATCTGGCGCGACACGCGGGGCCTCCCGCGGCACGCGAAGGAGATAACTGAGTCTGGCGCGTGGCGCGACAGACATAAAATCAGAATTTTGTTATTTTTGACATGTATAGGTCATTAGGGCTTGTCTAGGCTCGTTTAATATTGTCAAAGCTAATTATTTACGTGGTTTTGACCTCAGGTGGTACTCGTTAGTTTCGGATGTCGATCAAGCGTGAAATCAAGAACCGAACACCATTTTTGAAGCTTTCGCACTAATCTAAACATGTCTTGATAATGTTATTTTGTAAACACTAGTAGATGTGAAGGTGTAAAACTACATAGTTGGTTATGTTAAATCGCTGAAACAAGTACATCTTAACTTTTAACTAAATATATGCTACAAATGCATTTTGTTAAAAAGACCCATATTTTATGAATATAATAATAGGAATTAGGACGAGTGTTACATCAATACAAAAGCACTAGCGAGCATACAGGTTTGAATATAATTATAAGTATAAAAGTTTGTCTCAAATCCACATAGCATTTATTATTCACGTCGAAACGAGCATACATAAACAACTTAAGCATAGCAAATAATATGAAATTATGATTTTTAAACTAGCATGCATAAACAGCCTAAGCATAACAATATCATGGGAATACAAGTTGAAACTAACAAGTAATAAACAACCTAAGCATAACAACGAACGTGTTCGATGGATTGTGTGTTTGATTATAATCGATGATGTAAAGTGGATTTTGTATATATGTTGCACCCCAAAAATGCGTTAAAACGTAAAAAGGGTCGAGTATGCTCACAGTTTCGCCAAGCTTCCTTTGGTAATCCTGCGGAGAGTTGATGGTTGAATGATGGAACAACGAGGACACATTTTAGTTCTTGCAGAATTCGAGTCTTGTCCTTGCAAATGCAAAGAATAAGAGAGAATTCGGAGATTATAGGAGTATTGTTAAATGGTTTATTGGATTTTATCACCCCTAACTATCGGCTATTGGCCGCTGCCACCCTAAACTATCCCTTTGACGCCCGCCACTCCCAACTTAACACTTAGTGTGTTCTGTCACCAAGTCGTTAATTGTTCACTAACTTTTGATCCTGTTACTATACTTTTGGGGTGTCCTAAGATCCCTAAAACCTTCCTAAGATCCCTATGCACCCCCAAAAGTATAGTAACATGACCAAAAGTTAGTGATCAGTTAACGACTTGGTGACAAAACACACTAAGTGTTAAGTTGGGGGTGACGGACGTCAAAGTGATATTTGGGGGTGGCAGCGGCAAATAGCCAACAGTTGGGGGTGATAAAATCTAATAACTCTTGTTAAACATTTATACTTATTTTTATAAAAATTAATTGAATCCGTTAATCTTCATTTTATAATTTTAACGCATTATGAATTATGAACTTTTATGAAAATTGGGCCGAGTTTCCTCTGTTTCTGGACGATCCCGACAATCTCAGTGTCGATATACTTGTCAAAACTCAACAATTAATCAACGCAATATCAAAATATATGTAAAATTTCCATCAATGTGTCAAAACATAATTAATAAATAAGTGTATCGTATCGAACTCGGTTTTAAACTAGATAACATATACAAACAATACAAATAACTTAATAAAATTTACGTCGTTAAAAGTTTACCGAGCTCGCGTTGACTGAGTTTGACCTCAACTGACCGGAGTTGACTGAGCGGGAACCGACATGACTCGAATCTGTCCGTTGACCTGCTTTTACCGTGACTGAACCGAGCTATCCCGTGTCGTGAACCCGGACCAACTGAAGCAAAACCGAACTTAGACGAGACTGAACCGGCTAACCCGAGACTAAGTCAAGTGAACTGAAAACTGATGTTGACCAGTGTTTGTCCGATCCGAAACTAAATAGACCCGGACCGAACTGAAGCAGACCTTGTTGAACCGTTCGTGAAACCCGACCCATTGAACCACCACCACTGCTGTAACCTGAACCAGAGCTAACCACTCCTGATTCTACCACCGTCGCCGGCCGCCGCAGACGGCGGCGCCGCAGCCGCCGTCGTCCCCGCGGAGCCTTGTCGGAGGAACAAGCACCACCGCCGCTCCATCTAGTCGCCCCTTCTCTCTCTTCCCGATGTCTCTCTCTCTCTCTTCCCGATGTCTCTCTCTCTTTCTCTCTCTCTCTCTCTCTCTCTCTCTTCGACCTAGTCGCAGGAACACAAGAGAACAAGGGTGGTGGTGTGAGTGTGGTTATCGGAGAGGCTTGTCAGAAACACGAGCTGACCGGCAGCCGGCCGGATGTTCTGGTCGCCAGTTCTTCACGAGAGAGGAGACAGGGTGTTTTGCTGTGTATGTGCGTTTGAGAGGGAAGGAGATGCTCTGATTTTTTATGTGGGTGTGCAGTAGAATCGAGAGGGAGAGAGGATGAGGGAGTTGAAGGTCTGCTCATTTATTTGTGTGTATATTTTCTTGTTTTGAGAAGATGTTGAGAGTTAGGAGATAAGGTTGCAGAGGAGTTTTGAGAGAAAAATTGATGGTAGCGGCTGAACATTATGGGTGTGTAGGGTTTCACTACATTTAAATATTAGGGTTAGTTTAGGAGATTTTGGGCTTGGGCCCAAGGCCACAAGGCCAATATCGCATCTCGTGTGGCCCGCCAGCACATACGAACCTGTTTTCGCACCCGTTTTTTTTCTGAAAGTTGTCGTAAATTATTGTTTTAAAAAAAATCAAGAG
This sequence comes from Helianthus annuus, assembly GCF_002127325.2. Classification (NCBI taxonomy): domain Eukaryota; kingdom Viridiplantae; phylum Streptophyta; class Magnoliopsida; order Asterales; family Asteraceae; genus Helianthus; species Helianthus annuus. The sequence goes on from NC_035445.2 coordinate 72,536,493, forward strand.
ACGTAAAAAAGTGTCAGTTTGCGTATGTATTAACCAGGTATAAAAATAGAAATTTAATTATGATTAACGCCTCGAAGTAGTATACGAATAGGAATACAAAAATACGAGGCGTTACAGTAAAAGAATGGAAATGCTACTATGGTTTTAAAAGAATTCACATACTTGAAAATTGTCAGTTCCCATGAAGTTTCCTTACCCACGTGTTTTAAATTCACTTGACGCATTGAATAATGGTTGGAAAGGTTCTAGAAGTAAGTAAGATTGCATTGTTTTAAATAACTTTTCATCAACAAAAGAATATTCGGAGTTTAGAGGTTCTTGTGAAAATGTTGATTCTTAAAATAAAAAAAGAGGATTTTGTTATAAGAATTTAGTGATTGTTGAAAAGCGTCTTTAATAAAAATGTTTTATTGATTTTGAAAGAAGTTTTAGTAAACGATTGAATACGAAATTTTTGTGGGCAATGGATTTATTAGACCGACTAAGTTGATGAGTAGCATTTCGTAACATTTTGAAAATCGAGGAACAAGCGTTTATGGTAACATTAAAATTTTGTGTATGCGAGTGATATGAAAATAGATTGTAGTATAAGATATACGTTTGAATATACAATGCATTTTGAAATAAATAGGGATTTTGACGAATGATAAACGATTTAGGTAATAACATGATCGTGTTTACATAATATAGTCTATTAAAAGAAAGTATTGGTAATTTTCACCTAGGTAAGGGAATCGTCCCTAATCCGTTGGTGAGGTCGTTGTAAAATGAGAAAAGTAGCAGAGTTAATCGTCAACATAAGGAAATCACTCCTATCTCAATGATATGACTCCCCTTGTTGTTACAAAAAGTGTAAATAAAATTACATGAAATTATGCATGCTAATAATGTATAACCGTGTGAAAAGTAATAGAATGATGTATGCGCAAAAGTGAAATCTAAAAAATGGTTCAAAATTGACAAGAGAGAGTTTCATCATAAAAGATCGGGAATAATAAAGCATAAGTTCGAATATAAACTTGGATGGTTCCAAACGGAACATTGACTAATCAAAGTGGTCGAAAGATCTTTTGAAATTGAGAAGCATGCTTTGGCCTAATAGGTGGTATACTCTCTCCAGCAAGTCGGTTAATGGTATTCACCCTTTCGGTTACTACATGCCCCAATTCAATTGAAAATTCGAGACTTGGCGGGATTTATAAAATCAAGGAGTGGGACTAGTCGACAAGGTGCGGGTTTCACCCCTAACTTGACGACTTCGTACCCTAAGTGTAGTTGGCACTTGTCGGGTCAAATTAAATTTCGACACGTTGACGAGGGTCCACTAGAATTTAAATTTGAAATTTACATTAAGATGTGGATTTCACTTCTAACTTAATGGTGAATTTCGTGCAAAATAGAATCAAGCGGGATGAGAGTCGTTTACCAAATTGTGGGTTTCACGCCTATTTTGGTAAACTCGTCTCATTTGTATAATATGAGTGTTGTCGGATTTAGAATAATCGAGTAAAATGTATGAGGAAAAGTGTATGTTAAAGATTAGACGAACAAGTATAAACATGTCAAGAATAGCACATAAAGAATGGAATAATGAAACAATTTTTAACACATAAAAAGTATGTCAAGAATAACACATAAAGGATAGAATAATGAAACAAGTATTAACACATAATAAAACAAATATAACACGTCAAGTGTTAACACATAAGTGACACATATGTTAAAAGGTCAAAAGAGAAGAAATAAAAGCAAATAAGTAGCATGCAAGTAGTTTCAAGCGAAACATAAGAATAAAGCTCTAGAACTATAGACTAGGTTAAAGCATTCCTACTTTTCCTAATTCCCTATAGTTATGGCTCTGATACCAATCTATCACACCCCAACCGATGGCGGAAACATCGGGATGAGACGAAAACTAGATTGCAAGAGACATCATAACACTAAGTGACAATATAGATTAATTTAAATTTCATAAATTGCTAAAATGTCATACAAGAATCAATTAAAGACAACATTGTTTCGGATATAAAGTACAAATAGATTTAGTCTAAGTGTGTTTCTATGTCCACTTAAGTCTTGTTTCTTCGCTTAGCATCAACTTGTCTATTGAACCTCCAACATGTATTAAAATATCAACAAAAAGTTGGCGAGTATACAAGTTTGATACATAGCATAAAAATGGTTTTAAAATAGTCTAACGGCTCGTATCCAACATGAATCACAATATGCAAGTTACTAGTACGTTGAAACAGTGTCAAGTATATGTTCAAACCCAAGTTTCCAATGCGTTAAAATAGCCTATCCCAATAGTTTAGCGGGAGGTAAAATAGTTTAACTTAACAATACCCCAAGTCTCGTGGGCGATGCATTACCGCTATAGCGCTATAATTGTTAAGGTGGGCTTGTACGAAGTTAATGAGTATATAGACACAAAAAGTTTACATTAACATACGAGATTAACAAGAATCATATAGTTTTATGTTCAAGCATGGATGGAGAGTGATTCAAATAGATTCAAGTGTGTTTAAATATAGAATACATGTTGCACCCAAAAGTGTTAAAAGTAAAATGGGTTAGAGTATACTCACAAAATTACTAAGTCTTCCGATTATCCCAGTGTTGACGAGTGTATGAGATTAGGGGGATGGAACACCGAGGTCACCCTATATGGGCAAGCGATGGTGCATGAGTAAACGGAATTATGACGGAGGATTTGAAGTGGAATTTAAAGTATAACTTGTTGATATAAATGTGTATATATTTATATATAGTTTATGTGATAATTCTGAAATAAATCCATTAAGAGTATTATAGAAGTGTTGCCCAAAATAAATATACATTTATATTTATTGTTATAAAAACTAATTAGATCCGATAGGTTTCGTTTCGAATTTAAACATGTTTTGTTTCGTGGATTTTTACAAAAAAAAGGGGCAAAGTTTCATCTGTTTTTGGACGATCCCGACAACTCTAAGTGTCGATATTTGTCAAAATTCAACAATTCATTAACAATGATAAATACGAAACAATAAATTTTAAGGCTAATATATCTATATATATTCTATGTATGTTTACAATTTATAAGAGTTCGTTTCGCGTAAAATTTAACGTTAACATAAATAATATGAAGAACTTCAAGACGTTAGAATTTTACCGAACGCCGAATCTGATTGGTTTGACCGGTGTTGATTGTTTGACTAGATTTGACTCGAACCGAACCGAACTAAAACTGCTGTTGACCATGTTTGACCGGACCTAAACTGACCCGAACCATAACGAACTCGAACCAACCAAATCTGACTATGTGTGCCGTTTGACCAGTTTGACCGGGTTTAACCTGGTGTTGACCCGAACCAAGATCTGAGATTTGACGTGAACCCGAGCTAACCCAAATCGAGTTGACTCGTGCAGAGCCGAACCCGAACCAAGCACCACCACTGTTGAACTAAACCAAACTTGAATCTGAGTCTGACCGAGCCGTGAACAAAACCCGAAGACCCGAAAACGAACCTTAACTGAACCCTTCTGAAGTTGAACAAATTTTAAACTGAACATCACCATCACCATCAACGTAAATGGATTCGTCAGAGAACCTCCACCGCCGTGAACATCGTGCCACCGCCGCCGTGAAATAGATGCACCACCGCCGTCGTCGCTGCTGACGGCGGCGCTGCCCTCACTCATCGATCTCTCTCTCTCTCGTCAGCCTCTTTCTCTCTCTACTCTCTCTCCCTCTCTCCTTCTGCCGCGTCTCTTTTTGTTTTCGTCGGGAATCCCCTCGGCTAGTCGCTGGTAAAGTCAAGGAGGTCGGGCTGTTTGTGAGAAGGAGAGTTGTGAGGGTGTGGTGTCGTCTGGCCGGTTAACCAGTGCCGGCAGCCGGCTCTTGTGTGTGCGCCGAGCTTTAAAACGAGAGGGAGAGAAAGGCTTGTCAGGGAACACGATGACCAAATGGGGGAGTTAGGTTGACTAGGGTTTTTAGATGTAGGAGATGAAGAGGTTCAGTGTTTGTGGGTGTTGTTTTGTTCTGTGATTTCAATAAAAAGAGAGGATAAGGGTATTACTACCCTTTTATATCTAGGTTTTTAGTTAGTGGGCTTTAGGCTTGGGTCCAAGGCCCACAAGCCCAATCCCCGTGTTTTAAGTGGCCCGCAATTCCTACGAATACATATATAAAAAAAGAATGCGGCATTACGAGGCGTTATGTTAGTGCATGTTTTGTGTCAATAGCTTAATAGTTTGTTTATTTAGTCTTTGGATATTTTGTATTAGCATATTGGTTAGGGAGTTATTTCTGTGTAATGGGCTTGGAGAGTGGCCTGGCCCAGACCAAAGTCCATGTGCAAAGCTTGTACTATAAATACAAGGCTTGGCATTAGGGTTTAGGTTACACATTGTAGAGATTGTTAGCCATTGGAGACATTGAGAGAGAGTTAGAGAAATCTACAGAGATTGGCTGAGAGATTTCGAGTGGTCTTGAACTGATTGTAAACGTTTACGTTGGATAATCAATAGAAGACCGGATTGAAAGTGTATCGTGTTCTTGTTTCTTGTTCTACTCGTTTTTCTGTGAAATCTGATCTAGAGGATTCCGCACTCTAGGTTGGATCGACGATTCTGTTACGATCCGGACGCGTTACGGGGACTTACAATTGGTATCAGAGCGTTAGGCTCTTGTTTGGCTTGGTTCAGAATCGTTTTCTGCAGAAAAAATCGAAGATTTGGACGTTTTTTACGGCTGTTCTAGGGTTCTGCTGGTGTTTTCGGATAAACTGCTTGCATTTCGGACCATTACTGATAGAAATCTTGCATTTCTGATCAATTTCGGACCAGAAACAAGAATTTCGGACCAGAATACTTGCATTTCGGATTGAAAACAAGCCATTACAGACCATTTCGGATCTTCAGATAAGCATTTCGGATTGGACTGATCCATTTCGGACCAGAACAACCCATTTCGGATCTGAAGTCAACCATTTCGGGTCATAAATCAACCATTTCGGATAAAACACTTGCATTTCGGATCAGTTAACCTGCATTTCGAATAAAACTGAAGGATTACTGATCATTTCGGATCAAGGGTTGATCATTACGGATCCTTAAGCCTCATTTCGGATCAGAGTCTCCCATTTCGAACCAGAAGGTGTTGATTACGGACCATTACGGACCATTTCTGATCATTTCGGAAGGGGTGGAATTTTTCTTGGCTTGCGTAAGAAAAATTTCACTGTTTCGCGTTTAGAAAACTATCCGTAACTCATTTGGACAAACCGTTTGCACCGTTGGTTTCGTTGGAATCGTAATTTCGTGACGAATCTAACGGTATAATTTGGTAAAAACAGTTTTCGGAAAAATATTTGTACGGTTTTATCAAGTCGCTTACGGTAAAAGCTTGAATAGGACCAGTAGAGAAGTTAGATTTGGATTTTGACACAGGTTACCAAAATCCATTTAAACTTTTACACTGCGTGATGGCTAAGATGGATAATGGAAGTGAGGTTGCTAAAAACTGGCCTAAGCTTAAAAACGTCAAAGAATATGCTGACTGGAAAGAGCAGTTTGAGGCATTTGTGAAGAGTGAAGACACAAGAATGTGGTGTTGTATGATTGATGTATATGTTGCTCCCACACGTCGTGCTGAAGGAAGAGTCAAGGTGATCTCTTATGAGAAGATGGATGAATCTGAGAGACAGATGGTTGATGCTGAGAAGAGAGCTTTAGCAGTGATCAAGAAATCCTTACCTGAAGGCATTAAGCATACTTTCAAGAACTATGGGAATTCTAGAGATCTGTGGGAAGCTTTGGAAAAACGTTATCAGATCTCATCAAAAGTGAATACTTGTGATCAAGCATTGGTTGCTGAGCTTGCAGCTGTGAAGATAGGAGAAGTAGCTGCTGAGGTTGAAAAGATGAAAGCTGATAAGGAAACTGCTGAGAAGAAAGATGCAGAAGTTTCAAAGGGCTTGAAAGATGTGAATGAACTTGCAACAGAGGTGAAGGTAACATCACAACCTGTAAGTCATACATGTCTTAATTGCACTGAACTACAGGGTAAAGTTGACAGACTATCGGAGCAAAACAAAATCCTGTTAGCTGAATTGCAAAAATTAAAAGAGTCAAATGTTCTTTTGATTAAACGAGAGTCAGATTGTTTAAATAAACTCAAATCAACTGAACTAGAAATTAGCAGTCTGACAAGCAAAATCAATGAACTGTCACAGGTCATTGATTTGGCTCGTGAAACTGTGAAAGAAAAGACTAACGAGCTTTCAGAAAAGTGCACAGAATTGGCTGATGCACAAGCCAAAATTGTAGAACTTCAGGGGAAGTTACACAATTTTGGGAATTCTTCGTTGGTCAGAACTCAAATTCAAAAGGGTTTAGAAAAGAGTAATGATAAAACAGGGGTGGGGTATACAAAAGCCTCATCTTCTGGAAATCAAGAATACTCATTTTTACCAACTGAAGATGAGCTAGCTGATTTTGTTGCCACTGCACAAGTAGTAGTGGATCCGATAGCCGAAGACTTACCAAATAGTCCAGTTTCTTTGAAAGAATCTGTTGGGTCTAACAGTACACCTCATAAAGTGGATGAGGATATTGAAGACAAAAAGACCAAAACATTTAAAAAGGGATCAAGTAAAAAGAAAAGTCGTAAGCAAAGATCCTGTTTTAAATGTCACAACAAAGGACATGTGGCGAGTTGTTGTCCTTTGAAGAAAGGTAAACAAAAGATTGATGAGGTTAAGGATGAAAATCAGGTTGGGTCAAGCAACAGTGTAAAAACTAGTTGTCAAGCTAAGAAACCTGAGTCTCAATCAAAACCTTCAACTTCGAAAAGATTTGACAGACCAAGAAGTATTTCTCCACAGCTTAGTAATTATAATGGTAAATCAAATCGTTTTCAAAGTCAAACTAGAAATTTTGGAGATCGAAATCGATACCAAACTGCTGGTAATCGAAATTTTCAACAAAGAAATGGACATAGGAGTTTTAGTAACTCGAATGTTCAACAACATCCAAAATTTTTCAAAAATTCATGGTATGATTATGGGAGAAGAGGGTATCAAGATAAAGGGTTACCCAAGGATCCACTGAAGTGTGATGGATATTGGATGGATGTTCCTGTATTGGATGAATACGGCAAACCCAAGACCATCAGGGCTTGGGTTCTCAAAACTAACTGAGTTGTTAAGTGAATGCAGGATGACCAAGAAGGGCTGTTGATGTGTTCGACAGTGGTTATTCCTATAAAGCAACTGAGGTGAATAGTCGGTTTACATGGGTAACAAACTATTTACTTTTGTGATAGTTTTGATGTGTTAAACGTGGAAAAACTTTAGTCAGATTTAAAGTGGGGAGTCTGTTTGTGTTTAAATTTGTGTTTTTAAAACTTACTACATAAAAACAAAAATTTAGGGGGAGAAATTCCTCTAAGCCAAAAAGAGTTTAGATAGTGCGTAAGTTTAGGGGGAGTAAGTTGTAAATTTAAAAAAAATGAAAAACATAAAAAAATAGAAAATCAAAAATGAGTTCATGGTGTGAAAAAGGAGAAATGATAGTACATCAGCAAGTTAGACTGTCACATTGAAATTGAACCCAACATTGCTTAAGTGTGATAGCAGCTTCATCATATGATGTACCAGTAGGCAAAAGCATGAAATAATCAACTTACCAATGTGATATAAACCTAAATGCACTGAGTATGAGTGGGGAACACATCAGTGGTGTATGGTTTAATGACCTTAATTCTTGCGTTGATAGATTGCCAAAATCTGAAGTTTTGGGTCTTTATACTGTTGTTTCAACTAGGGATATCTTGGCTGTCTATCTGTTAGAACTAAAATTGTACATGACCCCAGGAAAGATAGTCACTTGGAATTAGCTCATTTCTATTTGAATGTCTGTATATTTCCCGATACACACAATTTTGATCTGATTCTAAAATCTTCTCTGAAAAAAAGTCGTGTACCTCCTCTGCTGCATCCAGATATATGCTGACCTGGAGGTGCTAGGCAACGACAGCTTCTGCTGTATCCAGATACATGCTGACCTAGCTGTACGTTGTCGCGCTATAGATCTAATACACCCGAAAGAGGCCCTCAAGTGCCCAAAAGAAACCCAAGAAACCTATATCAAACTGAGAAAATCTCATTTGACCTGTATATTACACCATCTCTACTAAAGATCTATTCTGTTCTCTTCTCAACCTATTCCCAGTTAAGATTTCAGAAATCTGGATTGGACTTGTGAAATATGTGGTAGGGAAGATACTTGCATGATAGAGTGTGTTGTTTATATTTCCAGGATTTGATTTGTATTTATTTGGGTGTTCATAGTTAAGCAATTAAAACATGATAAAACAGTTTAAATGCAGACCTAGACACAGTAAGGATATCTTAAAGGATGAATTCAGTATACTCACCTACTACGATGAATCTTTGTGCATACCTTGATCGCGGGGGTACATCCTGAAGTGGGACACGCTCGTATTTCGTTATTCTAAAATTACCTTAACGTATCATATGGTAATGGTACTTGAAATGTTCATGCATTTTGTTTAAGTGGACAAACATACTGGTAATCGTCTTGAACTGATTTTCACGAAAAATTAAATTAAGAATTGATTAATGGTGTGAAACAGTTTGATTCTGCTGATATGATCTTCTAGCACATGATACTCACAAAAAGAAGTTTTGTAAATATCTTTTAGTTTAGTTTAGTTAGTTTAGCTTGTGTGGAAAAATATCAAAAATACCAAAAAGATTTTCCTTTTAAAATGAACTGACAGGTAGTTGTTTTTGCAATCTAAGATAAAATATTGGTTTATCTTTAAATGTGAAAAAGGCTAATGGTTTTTCGAGATACTTGCTTGTGTTTCTAAACAGATTGATGCAGTTATCAAAATGAAGTGCAGAATACAAGTAAAGTGCAGATTGAGAGTGAAATGCAGAACGTGTGAAGATGCATGGTAGGATCCTTCTACTACGTTGCAGAAAGAGAAAGAGAGTGATATGGAAGGTTTGAAGATACTTGCTTAACCAAAGATTGCTAGTTCGCTGATCTACAACGAATGAAAGTTTTGGAGATTGGAAGCATCAGCTAAGGGGGAGTTTGTTGATGTCAGAATCTTTGTAGCTGACGCTATCCAAAGACCAAAAGACTGCAAGATGTTTGAAGATAAAGTTACACTATGAAGCTATTGTCAAGGGGGAGTTTGTTAGTGCATGTTTTGTGTCAATAGCTTAATAGTTTGTTTATTTAGTCTTTAGATATTTTGTATTGGGCTTAGCATATTGGTTAGGGAGTTATTTCTGTGTAATGGGCTTGGAGAGTGGCCTGGCCCAGACCAAAGTCCATGTGCAAAGCTTGTACTATAAATACAAGGCTTGGCATTAGGGTTTAGGTTACACATTGTAGAGATTGTTAGCCATTGGAGACATTGAGAGAGAGTTAGAGAAATCTACAGAGATTGGCTGAGAGATTTCGAGTGGTCTTGAACTGATTGTAAACGTTTACGTTGGATAATCAATAGAAGACCGGATTGAAAGTGTATCGTGTTCTTGTTTCTTGTTCTACTCGTTTTTCAGCACAATCCCGTATAAAGTGATGACGTATGTCAATATGTTTAGTTCGACTATGCTTTACGGGATTGTTTGTGATTGATATAGTGGCATTATTATCTATCATAATAGGAGTACGAGTGAAATCCAAACCGTAATCGCGCATCTGCTGTTGAATCCAGAGAACCTGAGAGCAACAGCTACCCGCAGCAATATATTCAGCTTCACACGTAGAGGTAGACACACAGGATTGCTTCTTGCATTGCCAAGACACGATCCTGCCTCCTAAGAACTGACAACCACCTGTTGTAGACTTTCTGTTTGATTTGCATCCTCCAAAGTCTGAATCAGTGTAAGCAACGAACCTCAGATCACTATCAGATGGATACCACAACCCAAGTTTAGCTTTCCCCTTCAAGTAACGAAGAATACGCTTCACTGCTTTCATATGTGACTCTTGCGGATTCGCCTGATATCTCGCACACAAGCATACGGCAAACATGATGTCAGGTCTTGAAGCAGTCAAGTACATTAGAGAACCAATCATCGCCCTGTAATGAGTAGGATCAACATCTTCAGTGCTTTCATGATCTGGGCCGAGATTGTGGTTTTCACAAATGGGTGTGTTGCAAGTAGTGCAATCATTCATTTTGAACCGATCCAAAATGTCATACACATACTTCGTTTGATGAATAAACATCCCATCCTCCTTCTGTTCAACTTGTAATCCCAGAAAGTAAGATAGCTCACCCATAGCACTCATTTCAAACTTGCTCTTCATCACCTGTTCAAATTCCTTACACATGTTCTCATCAGATGACCCAAAGATGATGTCATCTACGTATACCTGTACCAGCAGAAAATCTTCCTTTTTCCTCTTAATGAACAGTGTACTGTCAATCTGGCCTCTTTCAAAACTATTCTTGAGCAGATGTGTAGACAGTGTCTCGTACCACGCCCTGGGAGCTTGATGTAACCCATACAAAGCCTTATCAAGTTTGTACACTCGATCTGGATAGTCTGGATCAACGAACCCTTCTGGTTGTGAGACATACACCAGTTCTTGGACTTTTCCATAAAGAAATGCACTCTTCACGTCAAGTTGGTAAACTTTGAAGCCCTTGAATGAAGCGAAAGCCAGAAACAAACGAATTGCCTCCAACCTTGCCACTGGTGCAAACACTTCATTGTAATCAATCCCTTCTTGCTGATTAAACCCTTTAACAACTAACCGAGCCTTGTTGCGCGTGACAATACCTCTTTCATCTTTCTTGCACCTAAATACCCATTTAGTGCCAATCTCCCTTTCACCTTTAGGAAGGTCCACTAACTCCCAGACCTTCAACTTCGCAAACTGGGCCAATTCCTCTTGCATAGCTTCAACCCATGAATTGTCTTTAAGAGCCATATGAATGTTCTTCGGCTCCTCTTGGGAAATAAAGCAACTATACAATCATTCATTCACTATCCCAGTCTTCTCAATAGAAACAAATAACCCAGAATTCGCTGCAATGCTTCTTCTTGTCTGAACACCTGCAGTAGGATCTCCAAGAATCATGTCAACTGGGTGATCTCTATTTGCTCGTGTAGTAGCAACGGCATCGACTTCCAGATTGTCACCTAGGTTTGATCCAACCTCCCCCTGAATATTCTGATTTGCAAATGGATTAATGAAATCCTCCCCCTGATTGGGTTCAGGTTCACTATCACTTGAATCAGGATCAGCAGCACCATGGGAAGTTTCCGGAGCATCTGACATATCAACATTCGATCTAGGCATGAACTCGCCTTCATCGTCTTCACCAATCACTGTTTGAATTAGCTGAGTATCATCTGCATCAGAAACCTCAGGAATATTAAATGATTTAAAAACACTTTCATAATCATATAATATAGCAGGACCACTCGTTGATTGTTGAGGCTTGTAGGAAGTAATTTCCACATTAAAAACAACCTCAATTTTACCAGTTTTTATATTAAAAACCCTTTTATTCGGTGTGCCAGGCACGTAGCCTAGAAAGTAGCCTTCGTCTGCCACCTCACCGAATTTTTGTTTATCTTTGTTTCGCACAATGGTGCAGGGTAATCCAAATGGTTCAAAGCCAGTTAAGTTTGGTTTTTCGTTAAACATCCACTCATGACAAGTTTTGTTAAAACGTTTAACGGTTAAAACTTTGTTTAGGACGTAGCAAGCTGTATTCACAGCCTCTCCCCAGAAAAGAACTGGTAGCTTTGAATCTGAAAGCATCGTCTTAGCGGCTTCAATCAACGTCCTGTTTTTCCTCTCAGCGACTCCATTTTGTTGAGGAGTATAAGGAGCGGAATACTGATGTTCAATTCCCTTTCGAAGACAGTAGAGATCCAGAATACGATTCTTGAACTCCGTGCCATTATCACTCCTTATCCTCTTGATCCTTGCATCATGGACGTTTTCCAATTTTGTAAAAAGATCTATCAGCATCTCTACTGTTTCATCCTTTGTACCTAAAAAGAAAACCCATGAATAACGTGAGTAATCATCAGTGACAACAAGACAATAGTACTTTCCACCTATGCTCCTTACGTTCACTGGACCGAATAAATCCAATTTTATACGGGGACTTACACGTTACATATACACAATGAATTGATCACACCCAGAAAAACAAACGCCATATTCTCTAGAAACCACTCACTTTAAAACGCCAAAAAATGCTAGTTAAAATAACCACAGATGGCAAAGCTTTCTATAACAACCCTCCTGAAATTTTTCTGACACCCTAATATATATTAAAATACCCTTATATGTCTTAAAATACACCTCGTATGTGAAAACCGAGCCCAAAATACATTATATCATTAAAAATAAAATAAAAATGAAATTTTAATGACGCTCGCGGCCCGCGATGGATATAGCACAAGGCTACGCGGGGCGCGACGACTTGGATACGAGGACGCACCGGAGCACGCCACGTGTCCGACGCGTGTGGGGTCTAGGGCTGACTCGGCAAGCCTATCACGGGACACGTAGTCCCTGGCGGGCTGCGTAAGCCCCCTTCTCATTTTACGCGGGGCGCGACAGACCCCCTGAACAACCCTATATACAGAATTCTTTGGCCACAGTTCACAAATCGTTCATAAATCTTTCCTCTCTCAAATATCTAAAAAATTAATATAATTCTCGGGCATAATACCCCCCTAATTAACGAAGTTCTGCTCCGTTGTAAGTATCATAACCCCTGGATACGTATTAGATACGCAGCCCGATTGATCTAGGGTTCCGTAACGGCTGTCGTGGTTTTGCGCGACGTAGTCGTTGGAATGCCGTCTCGGGGAGGGTATTACTAATGTTAAAATGGGTTATTATACTAACGCGTGTGCATTTGTATAATTTATAGATAATCACCAGGAAACCCTTACAGAAAACCTAAGACAGCAATGTGAGTAATCTCCTTTTTGTAAACTGTTTTTACAAAACCTCACACCATTAATTATATATTAAACAGTTATTGAGTATTTGTAAGGATACAATTATCGTTAGTATGTTGGGGTTTTGTATACAAAATTTGTTACTACCTTGCGAGGGGTAACATTTCCACAAGTCGGGTTGACAGTATCGTGGGTGGTAATTGGTATGACTTGGAAACAAATGTAATTGCGCGACTGCCCTCAATACTGTACAATGGTTTTCATTTAAACTTGGTTAAACTGGGATTCACTCACCAGTATTTCCCACTGACAAAATGTTTTTAAACGCGTTTCAAGTAACAAAATGTGAAAGCCAAATAGAAGCCAGCTGGATAGCACTGAAGGCTTGGAAAAGTGGCAATAAAATTACCTGAAATAAATAGATGTTTTTATTAAATAAAATAGGGTTTACCCCTATGAAAATGTGTGTACTTGAAACTTGGGTTTTTCCCATGTGTTTAATATTTTAAAAGTGTGGTACTTTACTCTGATAAATAATTTCCTAACTACGGTCCTCATGTAATTTCCGCTGCCAAAATGGATAAACACAAGATACCACCCAAACTGGCCGCGGCCGCCCGTTCCCGGGTTGCTAGGGGACGGGGGTTGCGATAGAAGGTGGTATCAGAGCTAAGCCACTGATTCAGCCACAGAAGTGTTCTGTTGACACCAAAATTTATCTAAAGTGTTAGGAAATAAATTACGGAACTACGTGCATAATTGTATTTTATTGTTATGTTTTATTTGACTATTTGTTAGTTTACAGTATGAGCGACCAAGGACCATCCGACGCGTATCGTCAGTTGTCTGGTTCGCCTAGAAGCGAAAACGCCTCTTCACAGCCTGTCCTCTCAAGGTATTCTGCTGATAATGAAGAAGGAATATTCGTATTTAAGGCTCAGTCTGAAGAGCTATTCCCTCAGAAAAAGAGAGGATGGTTCAGTAGGGGAGCACATGAACGTAGGAAACGAATGGAAAAGTTACAAGAACAACGAGTGCTAGCAGCAGCTAAAAGAGAAACCGATGCCCATACCCAAGACATGCTCAATAGGGGTATAGCAAACATCCATATACTAGCAACCACAGCAGCCGACCCTAACCTGGAGCAACTGATAGCACCCCAACCATTACAGCCCATGGAAGTAGAAAATAACCCTAAAAATCAAGTCGAAATGCATGATTTTAACCCGGAGGAGATACCTAGGGTACCAGCACCCAATCCCTTAGACCCAGATTATGACCCGTGGTGGGACGACAATAGGGACTATGTGCAACGTTACCCCATACCAGAAGACATGCCCATGCCGAATCTAGGAGCTCACCCAGGTTTGGACCCTCTAGATCCCTATTACGATAACAATATATTCATTAGGGAGATCTTAGAGAATCCTTACCCGTATCAGGAACCCGCACCCCAGATTCCAAACCCAGTCTTAGAACCTGCACCCCCAATGAGTGCAGAAAATATACAAGAACTCAAGACATTCGGTGAGGAAATCTTAGAGAGTAGTGAGAGAATGAGACAGGTGGGAGAGCGACTCGTCTGGAAGTACAACGAGCGCGATATGGATTTCTAGATGAATCCATATCCGTGAAGGTGATGGTGGAGGTAGTAGTAGTAGTAGTAGTAGTACTAATAATAATAATAATAATAATAATAATAATAATAATAATAATAATAATAATAATAATAATAATGATATAATAAATTTGTGTGTATGAAAAAAAAAACTACGGATGCCTACTACTAATAGTGTAAATTTTATTTTAGTTGTATTGTAATTTTAAATTTCAGTATTGGTATGTACTAGATGCATATTATATATAAGAAAAAGTAAGTCGCAATGCTCGACGTTTTTGATCAACATGCGTGTTGTATGATTGGTTGTATTAAATATTATCTTGTGATATTAATACGTGGTAAATGTTTAAAATTCAGATGGACAACGAAGTGAATCAGGAAAACCAGAATGATAATAACCAGAACGACAATAACCCGAATAATGAGAATCCAAACAACAATAACATTGGAAACCAAGTGGATAATAGTGCCATCCAACACATAGTGGCACAAGGAATTATAGATGCAATGTCATTTATTATTCAAACTGTTAAGGAAGCTGATAATAAAAGTAAGCATAGCAGTAAGCGACCAACTGAACCAGAACACAGCGTAAACAATGGACCCGTACTTCAAGCGCCCATTCCCAAAAGAAGAAGAACCATGCCTTATGGTTGTTCTTATAAAGAATTCTGGTCCTGCAAACCAATAGAATTCTCGGGCAATGAGGGACCCATTGCAACTCTACGCTAGATAGAAAAGACTGAGGTTGTCTTAAAAATAAGCAAATGTGTGAAAGAGGATAAGATAATGTTTGCTTCCAATCTGTTTAAGAACTCAGCCTTAGAATGGTGGAACACTATCCTCCAGTCTAGGGGAAGTGATAGGGTTTACAATACGGAATGGGAGGAATTTAAGAATATGGTAGAAAGGAAATTCTGCCCTCCCAATGAAAAAGAACAGATAGCAAATAAGTTTTTAAACCTTAGAATGACGGGAGTGGATAGTAAAGGGTACACTACTACATTCTTTGAATATGCTAGAATAGTACCAACCCTTGCATCACCAGAACTAGTGTTATTCTCCTGATACATCTGGGGATTAATCGGGGAGATTAGGCATGTAGTCAAGGCAGCTAGACCTCAAACCATAGAAGAAGCTGTAGAACTAGTAAACACCTTGACTGATGAATTAGTTCGTACACAAGAAGAGGACCAAAGGAGGAACCTAGCTCAAAGGCTTACCCAGGAATTCCGCTATGGAACTCCAACCGTAGGAATGTAGGTTCTACCTCTGCACCCTACTGCAAGGCTTGCAAGAAAAAGCATTCGGGAAAATGCTCCACTTACTGCAATTTCTGCAAGATACCAGGACATAAGGAAGAAGATTGTAGGAGAAAACCTAACAATGAAATGTGCTTCAACTGCGGAGAAAAAGGTCACATCAAGCCAAATTGTCCGAAACTAGTTCCAGCCATGGGCAATAAGACTACCAAAAATGCTAGAGCATTTATTCTGACGGCAGATGAAGCCAAGTTGATTCCAGACGTGATAGCCGGTACGTTTTTAGTTAATGATGTTTTTGCTAAAGTATTATTTGACTCTGGTGCAAACCAAATTTTTATTAATACTTCGTTTTGCAAACTTCTTAATCAATCATTAACTAAACTCCCACAAGAATGTCTGGTAGAGACAGCAAATGGAGAAACCATTAAGATTTCTGAAATCTTGCAGGGAGCAAGAATAGAATTTTTAAATCAAAAGTTTATTGCAAACCTTTACCCAATGAATCTGGCAAGATTTGATGTTGTATTAGGAATGGATTGGTTAGCAGCCAATAAAGCCAGTATTTTATGTGATCAAAAGTCAATTCAAGTAAATTCACCAAAGGGTGAAAAGATCACAATTAAAGGAGATAAGCCATCTAGATCCACAAAATTCATCTCTGTGATGAAAATAGCAAGTTGTATAAGAAAAGGATCTATAATGTATTTGATTTCTATAATCACTAACACTAAAGGAAAAGAACTAAAAGACATTCCAGTAGTATCTCAGTTTTCAGATGTGTTTCCAGAAGAATTACCAGGACTACCGCCAGACAGAGAAGTTGAATTCAGAATCCATCTGCTATCGGGGACAACACCGATTGCCAAAGCACCTTACCGTTTGGCACCCGCAGAAATGCAGGAACTGAAGAAACAATTGGATGAATTGTTGGAAAAAGGATTCATACAGCCAAGTTCATCACCATGGGGAGCACCGATACTGTTCGTTAAGAAGAAAGACGGATCTATGCGTATGTACATTGATTATCGTGAATTGAACAAGTTCACGATTAAGAATCGGTATCCATTACCAAGGATCGATGATCTGTTTGATCAATTGCTAGGAGCTTGATTTTTCTCTAAAATCGATTTAAGGTCAGGATATCATCAATTAAAGGTACTGGAAGAGGACATTCCTAAGACTGCTTTTAGATCAAGGTATGGCCATTATGAATTTACTGGCATGCCATTTGTCACACCCCGACCACGTAAAACAAAACAAAATGTGGCGGAAACGTCGGGGAGTGTTGTAACAAAATCATTGTTTCACAACCATGGATTTAAACAGTTTCGTTTTATTGAATTAAATGAATTACAATGTCTTAACAACAAAGAAACATAACATAAGTAACTAGTCTTGCATCTTTTAATGTCACTAAGGCCTCGTCCATTCCTATGTGAGCATACACCAATATCATCATCATATATCACCAACTATTGTACCTGAAACACATGTGAAAATACGTCAGCATAGAAATGCCGGCGAGTACATAGGTTTTATGTGAGTGTCAGATTCATGGCTCGTTTTATATGTTGCAATACTTATTTGAAAATCTTATTATGAAAAGTATAGCATTGGGACATAATTAACCAACTCAAATCAAGTTGATTATAATTTATAAAATTTCGTAGCCATGATTCTTAACTCCAAAAAATTTGTTTAATTAAACCCAGATAGTGATTCCTTTTGAGATTTTGACTAGAATAGATAGTTTTTGTTGCCTACTCGCGCCCCTAGGTATTCTCTACCTACCCACCTGTGTCGGTTTGTAAATCGTTTTTGAAATAAAACTCAAAAGGTATATATATGGATAGAAAAACCTTGTATTATAACTTTGTTTTGTTAACATTTGCCCAAGTGATCTAGATACCGCAACGATATATAATGTGTTAAAAGCACTTATATATAGGAAGTACCAGCGGCGTATCCACCATGCTTTTAACACATTACACCCGCCCCGTTACCTAATCACTTCCCATAATCCCAATGGTTCAAATAGTTATAAATGGTTCACATAAATCCAACGATTACAAATGGTTCACATAAATCAATCAGCTTGAAATGGTTCAAAATGTATGAAACAATGTGCTAATACTGGATAAGCGTATGCAACAAATGAACATATATAGCGTGAAATGCAATGTAAAACAATGTACTAAGTATGCTAAGTTAACATACCAAGCATAAAATGTAATGTAAAACAATGTGCTAGCATGCTCAGTCAACATACATAGCAGAAATGTAATGTAAATTTATGTACTAAGTATGCACTGAATGGACATACATAGCATAAAACATAATGAAATCATGTGCTAATAGTGTACTAATGAACATAGCAAGTATATGATATGAAAACATGGAAAGCATGAAAGTAACAAGTAGGCACATGTGTTTCACCCGAAAATGTTTGAAAAACAGTAAAAGAGGGGACTATGTACTCACTTGAGGGTGCTTAGAAGTCTCGAATAACAACCAAGCAAAACTATGTAAATAACCGGACCTAAATCGGGAGATCGGATAGAATGAGGTTTCGTAAACCAAATGAGTATAGAAACTCATGTAATATGATTTAATAAAGCCTACATTCAAAAAGGAAACCTATCCTAAGTGCTTACGACCCATTACAACTCGTTTAGGTACTTTAACGCGTCGTTCGCATAAAACGCGTTCGGTCCGCCTAACTAGCCCTATGACAACTATTATATACCTTAACATGTCTAACGTTGTTGCCTAATCAGTTTAGATGTCAAAAATTATGTTACATATGCTTAAAATGAATTTATGCGTAAAAAGGGCATTTTGGTAATTTTCCTAAGGCATATAAACTACCTATCATACAACTATTTAAACGAAGTGACCATAAGGTATAACCTCGGAAGGTTATTCCCTATACAACTATGGTCAACTAAAGTGTTTGGTCGGATCCTAATGATCGACCAAACGGGCCGGGTTCGAAAGTATAAGCGATTGTTTAGATCGCTTACCTTACGACCCTATATAAGCACAAATCTAAAAGTGACGAGTTAAACATGTTAAAAACATGTTCAACGAGGTTTGAAAACAAGTTTGATATCAAGACAAAGGGTCTTGATACCCAAAAGTAGTTTGGTTACAAAATACGCAAGAATACGCATTTTGGCCGAAACTACGACTCGTCACTAAGCCTAGATAACGTGGTAATCAATAGGTATAGTCACTAGGGACTATAACCATCGTGATCACGCTCACGTTATGAAGTTCAAACGAACTTCGTGTTAACCATAAACTGGTCAATGCAGAAAGTCAAACAAAGTTTGACTTTCATGCTAAAAACGCGAAAAAAGAACGAAAGAATGTTCGTTACAGTACAAATCGGCATACTTTCGCAGTTTGTCGATATTAGTCCCTGTAAGCGAATAAACTTGAATTCGGCATACCAAACCATCCAAAACTTATTTCTAAGTTATAAAGGTTATTTAAGGTATGTTAAGCCTATGTTACTGTTCCGGAGTGTTTGTTGCATTAAACTGGTTATATTTACGCATTGGATCGCGTATAACCTTCCAGAAAGCGATTTAAAGCCCGAAATCGAACAAGAATTGATATGTGCAAACGATACACAATTTTTTTACAAATCCCAAGTATGAAACAAAATATTTCATTGATTTGGTATTTGTTTGATGGCCATGGAGGCACAGGTGTCACAATCTTCCCTACTTCAGGAAATTTCGTCCCGAAATTTATTTAGAGCAAACTTGTGAGAGGCTTAAAACATGAAGTTGAAAGGATAAAACAACGCTGGTTAGGGTTCTGAACTTCTAGTAACTTTAAATAACATCATGCTTGCAATGTAAGAGGGACACTTATATACAAGTATATGAAGCGCCATTGGTGTGTCCACCGTACCTCCATTACATTGTTCATGTTTCGTTATTGTTGCCACTATTGGTTCTTACACATGATAAATCTTGATGTGGTTTCCGGGCACTGAATTTCATAATTATTTATGCATCCATAATTACGTAATTCCTCGCACAGTCCACACATTTGATCTTATACTGTGTAGGGGAAGAAAATCAAACGAATAATCCTGTGGTGATTTAACTAGGCTACAATAGAGTCTCTTTAACTAGATCACCAAGGGATCTTTTAACTAGATCAACGAACAATCTCTTGAACTAGACCACCAGAGGGCCTCTTTAACTATATCAACACATGATATCTTTAACTAGATTGACGAATCAATCTCTTCAACTAGATCAACGAATGATCTCTTTAACTAGACCCCATAGGGCCTCTTTAACTATATAAACACATGATATCTTTAACTAGATTGACGAATCAATCTCTTCAACTAGATCAACGAATGATCTCTTTAACTAGACCACCAGAGGGCCTCTTTAACTTTATCAACACATGATATCTTTAACTAGATTGACGAATCAATCTCTTCAACTAGATCAACAAATGATCTCTTTAACTAGACCACCAGAGGCCTCTTTAACTATATCAACACATGATATCTTTAACTAGATTGACGAATCAATCTCTTTAACTAAACTACCCAAGAGGAATCTTTAACTACATCAACGGAGGATGTCTTTAACTAGATTGACGAATCAATCTCTTTAACTAAACTACCCAAGAGGAATCTTTAACTACATCAACGGAGGATGTCTTTAACTAGATTGACGAATCAATCTCTTTAACTAAACTACCCAAGAGGAATCTTTAACTACATCAACGGAGGATGTCTTTAACTAGATTGACGAATCAATCTCTTTAACTAAACTACCCAAGAGGAATCTTTAACTACATCAACACATGATGTCTTTAAACTTTGGAATAGTACTTTATAATCCAAGGGTTTTAACTATAACATTGAAGCCCACTAAGGATTTAAGGTAGTACCTTTGGATATCCTACTATGAATCCCTTATACGAAGATATGGAAGATTCTACGAGGATTTGAATAACAAAAATTTGGATCACACAAAAGTATAAAAGGGAACACATAAGCACATAATCACATAATTGTTTAATTTGACCTTTAATTTGTTATCTTTGGACACGGATAATTAAAGCACACCAGGAATCCAATCCGTGGATTTCATTTGGCACTTTAATCATTTTCAAGAATCTATCTATGAAGATAGGAATAACTTAATAAGAATTCTGCTTTGTCCTTATTGAATTGTAATGTACGTATTGAATCATACAAAGAATTCAATTAAGGGCTCCGATGAATGATACCCATCCACAAGGATCTAATTATGAGGATAGAAAGATCCTATATGGATTTTGGAATTTGTGTAACGAGAGGTGTTTCGACACCTTGCACTAGGTGTGCTTAAGTCGATACACAAGGTAGAAAGTTCATGAGGTTGAGGCGCTAGATATGCCAAGGCGACATATGAAGCAGAATTTGAAGGTTGAGCATTAGCAGGATTTATAACAGCTTTGCTTTGGATTGCAAAGCGGCACATGTTAACCAAATGTCCCCATCGTCCACTGTGGGTACATTTGAAAACAGGGTATTTGATTCGGATGATGACGGTGGCATTGATTGCACCAAGGAGCAGCTCCCTTATACGGCTTCATCCCTGAGGCGAGTCATAGTGATAGCTAAATCAACGGCCTTCTAGAGTACGATGCCAAATTGTTGGGCAATTGTAGCACCTAGTCCGGACACTCAAGTGGTGTTGCGATGAAGAGGCATCATGAAGATGATGAAGATATGGGAGCAAACAAGGGAAATGAAAACAGAATGATATTGCATAAAAATTGCGATCATTTGTTTATTACCTAAGGCAAACATATGAGATGGTGACTAATCAAAGTGAATGGGTCAATATAATGTATCGCGAAGACATGCTCGCCTATAAGTGGACACTCACCCCAAGAGTTCCCAGGTAAGAGTGACTGGTCCTATATTGCGGATTTGTACGAACACTCTAGCCTTAGATAGAAGACCCAAGGTACAGGCACCCACCCTTCCAGATTGCACGTGTTCACATTATTTAGACCAAACTTTGACGAGATTTTGAAAACTTTGAAGGTTCAAAACCATATAATGAATCATCCTAGAACAGATGATTAGTTTTCAAAGCAGATTCGAAATTTATGTTCTTATTGTGGTTGTCACCTAAGGATAAGTGACGGTATTGTTTTAAAACTAAACACAAGATAACTTGTGTTAGGGTCCTAGGAAGATTATAGTCTAGGTCAAAGCATTACTAATAACCTAATTCCCTATAACCATTGGCTCTGATACCAACTTTTTTGTCACACCCCGACCACGTAAAACAACAAAATGTGGCGGAAACGTCAGGGAGTGTTGTAACAGAATCATTGTTTCACAACCATGGATTTAAACAGTTTCGTTTTATCGAATTAAATGAATTACAATGTCTTAACAACAAAGAAACATAACATAATTAACTAGTCTTGCATCTTTTAATGTCACTAAGGCTTCGTCCATTCCTATGTGAGCATACACCAATAATATCATCATATATCACCAACTATTGTACCTGAAACACATGTGAAAATACGTCAGCATAAAAATGCCGGCGAGTACATAGGTTTTATGTGAGTGTCAGATTCATGGCTCGTTTTATATGTTGCAATACTTATTTGAAAACCTTATTTTGAAAAGTATAGCATTGGGACATAATTAACCAACTCAAATCAAGTTGATTATAATTTATAAAATTTCGTAGCCATGATTCTTAACTCCAAAACATTTGTTTAATTAAACCCAGATTGTAAATCGTTTTTTGAAATAAAACTCAAAAGGTATATATATTGATAGAAAAACCTTGTATTATAACTTTGTTTTGATAACATTTGCCCAAGTGATCTAGATAACGCAACGATATATAATGTGTTAAAAGCACTTATATATAGGAAGTACCAGCGGCGTATCCACCATGCTTTTAACACATTACACCCGCCCCGTTACCTAATCACTTCCCTTAATCCCAATGGTTCAAATAGTTACAAATGGTTCACATAAATCCAACGATTACAAATGGTTCACATAAATCAATCAGCTTCAAATGGTTCAAAATGTATGAAACAATGTGCTAATATTGGATAAGTGTATGCAACAAATGAACATATATAGCGTGAAATGCAATGTAAAACAATGTACTAAGTATGCTAAGTTAACATACCAAGCATTAACCATTGGGTGTCAGCCCAATGGCCACCAGCCCGCATTCTAACCCGGAGGTGGCGGGTTCGAGTCTTGCTCGTTCCCAATGCCCCTACGGTAGCGGATTTACCCCCAGACTCAGGCTTGCTGGGTGACGGTCTACAAGGTGGGATCACCTCGGCGGTTGGGAGGACCGTGGAATACCCCCCCCCCCCAACATACCAAGCATAAAATGTAATGTAAAACAATGTGCTAGCATGCTTAGTCAACATACATAGCAGAAATGTAACGTAAATTTATATACTAAGTATGCACTGAATGGACATACATAGCATAAAACATAATGAAATGATGTACTAATAGTGTACTAATGAACATAGCAAGTATATGCTATGAAAACATGGAAAGCATGAAAGTAACAAGTAGGCACATGTGTTTCACCACAAAACGTTTGAAAAACAGTAGAAGAGGGGACTATATACTCACTTGAGGGTGGTTAGAAGTCTTGAATAACAACCAAGCAAAGCTAGAGGGATCACGGAATCAAACGGCACCTAATATAGGTAACTATGTAAATAACCGGACCTAAATCGGGAGATCGGATAGAATGAGGTTTCGTAAACCAAATGAGTATAGAAACTCATGTAATATGATTTAACAAAGCCTACATTCTAAAAGGAAACCTATCCTAAGTGCTTACGACCCATTACGACTCGTTTAGGCAGCTTAAGCTACTTTAACGCGTCGTTCGCGTAAAACGCGTTCGGACCGCCTAACTAGCCCTATGACAAGTATCATATGCCTTAACATGTCTAACAGTGTTGCCTAATCAGTTTAGATGTCAAAAATTATGTTACATATGTTTAAAATGAATTTATGCGTAAAAAGGGCATTTTGGTAATTTTCCTAAGGCATATAAACTACCTATCATACAACTATTTAAACGAAGTGACCATAAGGTATAACCTCGGAAGGTTATTCCCTATACAACTATGGTCACCTAAAGTGTTTGGTCGGATCCTAATGATCGACCAAACGGGTCGGGTTCGAAAGTATAAGCGATTGTTTAGATCGTTTACCTTACGACCCTATATAAGCATAAATCTAAAAGTGACGAGTTAAACATGTTAAAAATATGTTCAACGAGGTTTGAAAACAAGTTTGATATCAAGACAAAAGGTCTTGATACCCAAAAGTAGTTTGGTTACAAAATACGCAAGAATACGCATTTTGGCCGAAACTACGACTCGTCACTAAGCCTAGATAACGTGGTAATCAGTAGGTATAGTCACAAGGGACTATAACCATCGTGATCACGCTCACGTTATGAAGTTCAAACGAACTTCGTGTTGACCATAAACTGTTCAATGCAGAATGTCAAACAAAGTTTGACTTTCATGCTAAAAACGTGAAAAAGAACGAAAGAATACTTACAAAAGGTCCAAGAACAGAAGTTTGACCTAATTATTCTCAGGTATGAAGTGTAAGAACTTCAACTTATAGAGCTATCAGATCAAGGTGTGGGTTTTGAAGCAAATGGGGTTGGGTATTTATAGGAAAGCAAGAACCGTTAAGATCGTTCATCGTAAAACGAGATTCGATCTCATCCGTACACATGTGCCCATGGTTTTGTGAAACCATGGGAGCCCCTAGTTTCATTAAAACCATGTGCAAATGAGGGGAACAGCTGAAAAAAGCTGGAATTTAGATTTTTCATTTTGGTCCCTTCCTAAGATAACTATGGCAGAATGTCAATTTTGGTCCCTGAATGTGCAAAACATGGTTTTTGATGCATTTTTGACACGTTTAAGCCCCGTTAATCCCATTTCAAGGCTCTATAATGAAGTTAAAGTATAGGGAACATGAAACATGCTCAAAAATATCTCGGACGTCGGTTCCTTTGGTGGTACGGTTGCGTTGTTCGGTTAATTACGATGAAACACGAACGAATACGAAAAACGATCCAAATTACGCGGCGAATGGAATTTTATCATGCCAATCACTAAAATAAAATATGTTAATGATTACATAAAGTTTTGGATGTCCGGATGTATTCAGAGCGTAAGATATGCGCGAAAATGCAAACTTATGCACTTTTTGATGCTTTTAGTCCCTAAATGACCAAAAAGTTTATTTTATCACACTGAACCCTTCAAAGCCTGTTTCTAAGCTATGTAAAGGATATTTAGGGTATGTTTAACTTATGGTCATGTTCCAGAATGTTCGTTACAGTACAAATCGGCATACTTTCGCAGTTTGTCGATATTAGTCCCTGTAAGCGAATAAACTTGATTTCGGCATACCAAACCATCCAAAACTTATTTCTAAGTTATGTAAAGGTTATTTAAGGTATGTTAAGCCTATGTTACTATTCCAGAGTGTTTGTTGCATTAAACTGGTTATATTTACGCATCGGATCGCGTATAACCTTCCAGAAAGCGATTTAAAGCCCGAAATCGAACAAGAATTGATATGTGCAAACGATACACAATTTTTTTACAAATTCCAAGTATGAAACACAATATTTCATTGATTTGGTATTTGTTTGATGGCCATGGAGGCACAGGTGTCACACCATTTGGTTTAACCAATGGCCCAGCTGCATTCATGGATATGATGAACCGAATATGTAAGCCATATTTGGATAAATTCATAATTTTTTTATAGATGATATTCTCATTTACTCTAAGAGTAAAGAGGAACATGCAAAGCATTTGCACGCACTTTTAAGTTTATTAAGGAAAGAAAATCTTTATGCTAAGTTTTCAAAGTGCGAGTTTTGGTTAGAACAGGTACAGTTTCTTGGACACTTAGTAGATCATGAAGGAATTCATGTGGACCCCACCAAGATCGAGGCGATTACCAAATGGAAAACCCCTGAGTCACCAACCAAGGTTAGAAGTTTCTTACGATTGGCCGGTTATTATAGAAGATTTATTCGAGATTTTTCTAGAATAGCCATTCCTTTAACTAAGCTAACCTGTAAATCTATTAAGTTTGAATGGGGACCAAAACAGGAAGAAGCATTTAAGCAAAGATTAACCAATGCACCCACACTAGCGTTACCAGAAGGAACTGAAGACTTTGTAGTCTATTGTGACGCTTCTAAATTAGGTTATGGATGTGTATTAATGCAACGCCAAAAGGTTATAGCTTATGCATCTAGACAACTTAAGAATCATGAAGAGAATTATTCAACCCATGATTTGGAATTAGGAGCTATAATTTTTGCCCTTAAGATTTGGAGACATTACCTTTATGGTAGTAAGTTTACCATTTTCACCGATCATAAAAGTTTAAGGTATGTCTTCGGGCAAAAGGAGCTAAATATGAGGCAAAGACGCTGGATGGAAATACTTAGTGATTACGATTGTAATATCCAGTATCATGCAGGAAAAGCCAATGTAGTGGCTGATGCTTTAAGTCGAAAATATCATGAAAAACCAAAAAGGGTACGTTCTCTTAAATTAAATGTAGGATCGTTTTGTGACCCAACCGAGTCGTTTAGAAGAGTTTTTAGACTATACGAAAGGCGGAAACAGACGTATAGACTCTAAACAGCTTGAATATCACTTTAACCTTCTTGTATATTGAATTGACAGAGATTACAGTTACAAGAAATACCGGCAGCACTTCGGTACAATTTCCTGATTCCCCACCAAATGACATGATCACTAGCCTATTTATAGAGTTTCTGATTCCCCACGAAAGTGCAATGTTCATTTCGTGGGAAATCAACATTTCGTGGGAAATCAACATTTCGTGGGAAATCAACTCTAAAACTCTATTTTCCTAAACTACGTGACTCGATCTAACATATCTAGTGTAAGACTCGATACAAGACGAAGTCGACAGATGTATGCACTAACATTAAATCTACAAGTAGATTTAAATGAGAAAATTAGAAAAGTACAAGAATCAGTAATCAAGGATGATACTGAAAAGTTAAAAGGAATGATTAAAGAATTAGAACAAGGAACAAATGGAATTTGGAGATTCCATAAGAAAAGAATGTGGATACCTAAATCAGGAAACCTACGCCACCGTATATTAGAAGAAGCCCATAAGTCTAAGTATACGATGCATCCTGGAAGTGATAAGATGTATCAGGATTTAAGAAAGAATTTTTTGGTGGATAGGAATGAAAAAGGATATAGCAGCTTATGTTTCTAAGTGTTTAACCTGCTCTCATGTCAAAGCTGAACATCAGAAACCCTCAGGTTTGTTACAATAGTTAGAAATGCCAGTTTGGAAATGGGAATTGATAACAATGGATTTTGTTACCAAATTACCCAAGACAAGGAAAGGTAATGATACAATCTGGGTGATTGTAGACAGGCTAACTAAGTCAGCTCATTTCCTACCAATGAAGGAAACTTTCAGTATGGAACAGTTAGCTAAGTTATATGTAAATGAAATAGTTTCATTGCATGGAATTCCTTTATCAATTATTTCTGACAGAGATAGTCGTTTTACCTCTCATTTTTGGACAAGTTTCCAAAAAGCAATGGGAACCAAGTTGATTCTAAGCACAGCTTACCATCCTCAAACGGACGGACAAAGCGAAAGGACAATTCAGACAATGGAAGATATGCTTAGAGCTTGTGTAATTGATTTCGGATGTAATTGGGACGATCACTTACTGAAGAAACACTAGATAAATGGTCGGAACCGAGATATCTAGGGGATTTGAATCTGCATAAAAAGGTTGGTTTCCACTCGATCGATTCAGGTCTAGCAGACCTTCTTCTCCGGTGATTCTGCAAAAAAGAACACCGTTAGCCTCGCCAAGGGGAGAACAGGGTTCTCTCCTTGACCCGACTCTGGTGTGAGAATAAGTATTGGTAATGAAGAAGAAGATGTATTTGAGAAGTGTCTGTGTAACTTGAATTTCATACCTGAATAGTTCTCTTATTTATAGCCGGGAATCTTTGGGCGGGAAAACCCGTTAGTGAAAAGAAGACGGAAAATGCTAACCCCGTGAGCGGTTATGTTTCCTTCCGTTAATACTCCTTGATCCGACGTGATAGCACACGGATCGTGGTTTAGATCAAAGGCTAGGGATTGGCCACGTGTAAAGTGGCTAAGTGGAGATTTCCTTTATTTGCATGCATTCGTTGTGAATTTAAGGGTGACTGATATAGTGACACATGTCCAGACAGTTGTAACCATCTTGGTGGTGCACGATTGTATTATTTCTAGAAGACTACTGCTGTAATCTGGTGTGACACCTTATTGTGTGGAAGCAGGTGAATAAATCCCAAGTCTAGGCAATTAATATCCAAGTCTGGATATTAAGCGGAAGTATCTAACTCTGGATTCTTATCCTTTGTTTGGTGTAGGAAAGGCGCAAGGTTTTATGGTTCCCCTTGGGCGCAAGTGTTGACTGCTTGTAGGTCTTTTGAGCTTTTTTCTGTGAGACCAGTGCGCGGTCGCGCAAGGCGCTGTGCTGAAAGTTAAGGTTGTGGTATGGTCCCAAGCATTTATTATGAGGTTTTTGGGACCTTACCCCTTCAAGTCCCCCCAGTCTAGTGTTGTACTTATGCAAATAAGTGGAGCACTGGACTTGTGAGAGGGAAATGCTTTTGGGCACGAAAAATAAGGACTCTTCTATGAGAAGATTTCATTTTGTTTTGAAGGTTTTGAAAATCTTTGACTTTAGTGGATAGTACAGTCAGGGCTGTGTGACAGGCTGTCACTATCAGGCATATTTTACTCTCCGTGTTTTTCATGCGCGCGTGCAAGCGCGTGTGTACTTTTCCTGCTGTTTGGAGAACTGTGATATCCGGAAAAGTTGTTGTGACGGTTACCGATGCTATTTATTGTGATAAGTATATATAACGTTTGAGTAACCTCTTTTGTGCAATCATTGTTTTGTTGAAAACTTTTCCCCTTCCTTTCTTCTTTAATTGTTTGAGAAGAGATTGCCAATCTTCCTTCTTCTTATGTCAACTGGAGAATATCGCGAAGATTTATCAGAGGAAATGTCTGCTGAACTGCCACCGCTGAAATGGCCTAGGGCAACTTTTGACGACTTGGTTCAGAATTTCAGATTCCCGGAGACCTGGGGTGCCCGATACCCTGAGGAGGGTCAGACGGCAGCAGATGCTCCGGCTGGGTATATTACTCTGTTTTGGGATTTCTTTTGCGAAGGCAACTTTCGTTTGCCTGTGACAAAGTTCTTTCTTGAAATTCTTGGTTTTTACCAAATTCATCTCTCTCAATTGCATCCTATTGGCATGGTTAGGGTTCGTCATTTTGAGTTTGTGTGTCAGACTATGCATATTGAGCCGACCGTCCCCCGATTTAGGGTTTTTCATCAAATGCATTGTACCCAGGGGTTTTATTCATTCGTTCAGAGAGCATCTGCAAAGAAAATTTTGCAGCATCCTCCAAAGTCTTTTCACGATTGGAAACAAAAATTTTTCTTTATTAAGGTCGGAGTGATTCTGGTGAGGATGGTTTTAAGGGGAAAGGAAGATGTTCCCGTTGAAACGCTTCGGACCCCTTCTGACGAGAATTGGTACCAAGATTTGAAGGAAATTCCTAACATTGTTCTGCCGGAGAAAGCCCTTGTCGGAGCTAGTATGAGTTTAAACTGGAAGATGGACCGTGACGACAAGCCGGTGTACACAGAAGAAGGTCATGGTATAATTGGGCTTTCCTTTTCTTACCTTTCTCCCTCTTTCTTCCTCCCTTTTTTTTTGAACGTACTTCCTTTCTTTGCAGTTGTCTCGTTGTATGTTGTTGCATATAAGAGAGAAGGGGGAAGGATGGGTACCATTAAGAAGAAGCCTGACGAAGAGCTTTGGTACCATCGTATTATGAGGAACTTTGCCCTTCCGCGGGATGCGGATTTGTCTGCACAGCCTGCTGCTGGTATAGGTAAGATTGCGCATACTGTTTGTTGTTTACTTATCATTGTGCGTCTGAGTGAATTGTTCTTTGCGCTTTTATAGGTGAGTTGTCAAATTTGGGCATAGGCCCCGAGAAGAAAAAACGCGTGACGGCTAGTAATGTTGCGCCGAAAAAGAGTGATGCTGAGAAGTCTCAATCTTCTAAAGCTAAAAATGTTGGAGAGAAGAAAGGTATGCGCCATTCTTCTGACAACTGGTGTGATTATGTGGTGGTTTCTGATACTTTGGAGGGTCTTGCGCCTGCAGCTACTATTAAGCGACTGAAACCAGAACCAAGGGATTCTGCTGATATCCCTCCATCCAACCCAGAGGATCCAATTGATTTGGAATCCAGTCTTGGGCATTTGGTGCAAAGGGGAGCAAGCAAAAGGAAACAGAGTGATGTGGAGGCCGAGGGTCAGCCTTTAAGGAAGGTTTAAAGAAAGAAAATTACCAGGAAAGGCAATCTTGATGCTTTTATTCCGGATTCTGCTTCTCGTAAGTGTTCTCTTTGCTCTTTTTCCCAACGCTCTTTATATATTCATGGGTTCTGTTTTCCCAGGAATCCATGTTTCTCCTGTGCCCACAGAGCCACCGCCTGTGGTTAATAAAGAACTCCCACTCTCTCCATCGCGTGCTTTCACTACTGATCAGTTGAAGACTGCCGAGGTCCCTAAGAGTGGCGTGGAGAAGAATGTTAAGCCTGTTGATGTTACTGTAGAGACTGAGAAGATTTCTGATCCAGGAATTATGGATGGTGTTGATAATCCACAAACTTCTGAAGTTGCTGCCCGCGATTCAGAGAAAGAAAAAACTGTTGAAAAGACTCCTGCTTCAGTTTTCTCTCCTAAACCCTCTGATGTTTTGCCTGAGCGTGTTGAAAAGGTTGCTGAAGAGCAAGGCTCATTTTCTGGAACCGGCGAGGATTCTCCTATCCGCCCGGAAGAAACCCTAGGGGACTATTATTACCGAACTTATACAGAGAAAAATGCTTCTGAGCTGCATGCCCCTGTCTGGAATTTGAAGAAAGATGACACTTTCTCGGATTGGCGCGTGTGCCGGGATTGGTTGCAGGGAACATTTCCACCGGGGGAAATTAAGTTCCAAGAGAGTCGTCAACACGAGCAAACTTATCATTCCTATCTTGAAGAAATTGCTTCCCATTCTTCGACCACTTATCGCATTGTACGCGAGTGGCATGGTATGCATAAAGAGTGGGACTCTTTCAGGATATCAAAGAAGAAACTTGCTGATGATGAAAACCGATTTACCCAGATGAAGGCTCGGTTGGAAGCTGATCAGACTAAATTTGAAGCTGACCGGAAAACTGAGGAATGGTCAGTTGCCGGTTGGAAAAGAAAAGCGGAAGCTGAAGCTACCCTTCTTGCTGAGGAGCGCAAGAATTGGAAGAGAATTTGCGAGAAGGACAATGCTGAGAAGATGAATCTTTGCAATGTCATCAATAATCTCAAGGCTGAAGTTGAAAAATTGAAGAATCAAAATGCAGAGGTAGAAAAGTTGAAGAAAGAGAAAGCTGATGCGGAAGCTGCGCTGGTGGAAGCGCGTTCTCATAGGGAGCTTAGTGAACAACGAGAGTGAAGAAACACTGGTGCAACGGATCGGAATCAGTTGGACCAGGGGGTTTGAATCCGCATAAAAGGTTAGTTCTCTCTCAATTGGTTCAGTGGTGGTCGAACTTCTTCTCCGGCTATTCTGCAAAACAGAGCACCGTTAGCCTCGCCAAGGGGAGAAGAGGGTTCTCTCCTTGACCCGACTCCGGTGTGAGAATAAGTATTTGTATGGAGAAGATAAAGGTAATTGAGTAGTGAGATTGGATCTGAGTTCATACCTGAAGAGTTCTCCTATTTATAACCGAGAGTTTTGGAGGGAAAATCTGTTATTGAAAAGATAACGGAAGATGCTAACACCGTAGCGGTTATATTTCCTTCCGTTAAGTCTTTCTTCTTTTGTTAAGTTACTTTGATCCGACGTGAGTGCACACGGATCGTGACTTGATCTACGGTTGGGGAATGGCCACGTGGAAAGTGGTTTGAATGGAGATCATTTCCCAATTACATGCTATCGTGGTGATTTCAGGAATGTTTGTGATGATGACACGTGTCCAGACGGTTATAACCGTCTGGGTGATGCACGATCATATTTCTTCTAGAAGATTACTGCTGTAATCTGGTGTGGCACTCTATAGTGTGCACATGGTTGGATAGATCCCAAGTTTGGGTAAAATAATATCCAAGTCTGGATATTTGGGTAGACGTTTCGGTTTCAGGAAAGCGGCGCAAGGGTTTAGTTTCCTTTTGGGCGCGCGACTATCGCTCGTTAGTTTCTTCCTTCCCTCTGCAAGACCAATGCGCGGCCGCGCAAGGTAAAAAAGGTTGAAAGGTCGGTTTGGTGGTATGGTCCCATATCTTTTTTGTGGGATTTTTGGGACCTTACCCCTTCAAGTCCCCCCAGTCTAGTGTTGTACTTATGCAAATAAGTGGAGCACTGGACTTAGGAGAGAGATGGTTTTTGAGCTCGAAAAAATGAGAAATCTTCTATGAGAAGACTCTATTTTATTCTGGGAATTTTGGAAATCTTTTGTCTTTATAGGACAGTACAGCTAGGACTGTAGATCAAGCTGACACTGTCAGGTATATGCTGCTTTTCGTGCCTTTCACGCGCGTGTGCAGACGCGTGTGTACTTTTCTGCTCTGTTGAGGGATTGTGATACCGAAAAATTTGCTGTGACGGTTCCCGATGCTTATTTATTGTGATGAGTATATAACGTTTGGGTAACCTCCTAATGTCATCATTGTTCCGTTGAAACCTTTCTCCTTCCTTTCTTTTCTTGAGAAATTCGTCATTCTTCTTTTTATGTCGACCGGAGAAAATCAAGAAAATCTTGCTGAAGAAATGTCTTCTGACCTTCCACCTTTGAAGTGGCCGAGGGGGTCCTTTGATGGTTTGATGCGAAATCTTAAATTTCCGGAAAGTTGGGGTGCTCTGTACCCTGAAGAAGGGCAAACAGCGGCAGATGCTCCGTCTGGGTACATCACCCTTTTCTGGGATTTCTTCTGTGACGGCAACTTTCGTTTGCCTGCGACGACGTTTCTTCTAGACATCCTTACCTTTTATAACATTCATCTTTCCCAACTGCATCCTATTGGTATGGTTAGGGTTCAACATTTTGAGTTCGTGTGTCGGACCATGAATATTGAACCGACCGTTCCTCGATTTAGGGTTTTTCACCAAATGCACTGTACCCAGGGGTTTTACTCTTTTGTTCAGAGAGCTTATGCAAAGAAAATTTTGCTCAATCCTCTGAAATCTTTCCACGATTGGAAACAGAAATTTTTCTTTATCAAGGTCGGAGTGATTCCGATGAGGATGGTGTTGAGGGGAAAAGAGGATGTTCCTATTGAAACACTCCAGACCCCTTCTGAAGAGACTTGGTATCAGGATCTGAAGGAGATACCTAATATCGCTTTACCAGAGAAAGCCCTTGTCGGAGCTGGAATGAGTTTAAACTGGAAGATGGATCGGGACGACAAGCCTGTCTACACCGAGGGGGGTCATGGTACGGTTTTGAGTTTTTTTTTTTTTTTTTTTTGAGCCTGCCTGTTTTTTTCCTGCAGTTGTTTCACTGTATGTTGTTGCTTATAAAAGAGAAGGGGGGAGAATGGGTACCACCAAGAAAAATCCTGATGAAGAATTTTGGTACGACCGTATTGCAAAGAATTTTTCTTTTCCGCGGGACGCGGATCTGTCTGATCCTCCTGTTGCTGGCGCAGGTAAGATTGTGTTCGTTGTTTGTCCCAATTTTTTCTCTTCATGCTTTAATTGTTCTTTGCGCTTTGTAGGTGAGTTGTCAAATTTGGGTGTGGGCCCTGAGAGGAAAAGGCGCGCTACGGCTAGTAATGTTGCGCCCAAGAAAGGTGATGTCGGAAAGACTCAATCTTTCAAAGCTAGAAATGTTGAGAAGAAAGGTATGCGCCATTCTTCTAACAAGTGTGATTATGTGGTGGTTTCTGATACTTTGGAGGGTCTTACGCCTGCAGTTACTATTCGGCGACCGAAGTCAGAGCCGAAAGATTCAGCTGATATTCCTCCATCCAACCCGGACGATCCAATTGACTTGGAATCTAGTCCTGAGCATTTGGTGCAGAGAGTAGCAAGCAAGAGGAAACAAACTGATACTAACGCGGAGGATCAGCCTCCTAAAAAGATTCAAAGAAAGAAGATTACTCGAAGGGGGAATCTTGATGCTTTTGTTACGGAATCTGTTCCTGGTAAGCAGCATTTTTTCTTGTTCCCTTTTTACGGGTTAGATTCTTATGGATTCTTGTTCTTACAGTAACTCCTGTTGTTCCAACCCCTATCGATGTTCAAGCTATGACACATGAAGAACTTCCTCCTACTCCTCCGCATGCTCCTGCAACTGATCAATCAAACGCTGTAGAAGGTGCGGATGACGGTGCAGAGAAGCCTGTTGAAATTGAGAGGCCTGCTGATGTTGGCCTAGGCAAGGTGGGTGATGCGGAGAATCCTTCGGCTCCTGAGGTGGTTACTCAAGACCAAGGGAAAGGGTCCACCGAAAAAATTTCTACTCCCGCTTCTTCAGATACTTCTCCGGAGCATATTGAGAAGACGACAGTAGAAGAACAAAACTCATCAGCTGGTGCCAGTAAGCAATCTCCTATCCGTCCAGAGGAAACTTTGGCTGATTATTATTATCGGAGCTATTCAGAGAAGGATGCTGCTGATCCTCATGCTCCTGTCTGGAATTTGAAGAAAGGGGATAATTTTGCGGACTGGCATGTGTGCCAAGATTGGCTGTAGGGGATACTTCCGCCTGGGGAGGTCAAGTTTCAAGAAAGCCGATCTTGCGATCAGGCCTATCAGTCTTATGTTGCTGAGACCGCCGCTCATATTTCTACCACCCATCGTATTGTCCGAGAGTGGTATCATATGCATAAGGAGCAAAAATCTTTTGCGGTAGCTCAGAAGAAGTTCTCCAATGATGAGAGGCGTTTGGCGCAATTGATGGCAAAACTAAAAGATGATCAAGCCAAGTTTGAGGCTGAGCGGAAGACTGAAGAGTGGTCTGTTGCTGGTTCGAAAAGAAAGGCTGAAGCTGAAGCTGCTCTTCTTTCTGAGGAACGAAAAAAACTGGAGGAAGATTTGCGAGAAGGATAATGCAGAGAAGGCAAATCTCCGTATTATTATAAATAACCTCAAAGCTGATGTTGAAAAGCTGAAGAACCAAGATGCGGAGGTTGAGAGATTGCAGAAAGAGAAAGCTGACTTGGAAGCTTTATTGGCAGAAGCTCGTGCTCATAGGGAACGTAGCGAGCAGCGGGAGGTACAGGCTTTAAGCACTCTTGCCATTAGGGATAAGGAACTAGAGGAACTTACTGCTTTGGTTTCTGACCAGGAACAATTGAAAAAGGACCTGGAGGTTGCGCGTTCTGAACATGCTGACTTTTCCCGCCGTTTGGCTGTGACCGAAGAAAAACTGGGAAATTCAGAGACGGCGCGGGTTTCAGCAGAGAGCGAGCTCGAGCCCTTAAGAAATGACATGAGCTGGCTGAAGGATCGTGGGATTGCCTGTGTAAGCTCCTACCTTATATATGTATTTGTGCTGACTTTCTTCTTTCTTTTCTTTTGTGTTAACCATTATTGTGACAACTGTGATCTGTAATCATCGTTTTATGTAAAACAATGTCCGATAATAATAAAACAATATGCTTTGGTGTTATTATGTGCTTTAGTGTTAATATATGTGCATTGTGTTTCACAAATTTACAATTGATTCGATTCCGATTTCAAGCTTTAGATCACCTTCTGGAAGGTTATACGCAAACTGGTGCTTAAACGCAATCAGTTTAACGCAACATACACACTCCGGAACTGTGACGTAAGCTAAACATACCCTAAATATCCCTTTTAGAACTTAGAAATAAGTTTCGAAGGATTTGGTATGGCGAAAACATGTTTATATGAACTAAAGAACTATTTACGACAAAACTGCGAAGCGAACGTTGGTGACCGCCCGAATAATATCTAAATCCCAAAAATATTCTGTTATGATTAAAAATTTATTTTAATCAGGTCCATGTTGAAAAATAAATTAAAACGTTATTTTTTTTAGTTTAAGCGCGTACCGTGTGTTTCTGCGCGACACAGTGCTTTTACTGCGAAACGCGGACAACGCAGCCAGTCTTGGCAACTGAAAATTTATTTCAGTAATATTTTGGCAAGATTATTTTTTTTTAGAATATTAAAAATAATCTAGAACGCCATAAACCGGGATTTAAGCGCTAGAGAAAATACCCGGTACCCAGTTAAACACCCGTTTTAGCCTACATAAAGCAAATTTATATAAAAAAACTTACACTTTACCCCTCCCCCCTTCTAATTTTCGGTTATATAATATGTGGCCCCACCAAAATATTTGCAAGATCTCCAAATATATTATTTGATCTTTGTTGGACAAGTGGTGATGCATGCTTCATTCCATATCTCCTCCATATCTTTATATATCTTCCAAGATCACTACACTTCAACATCACTCCATCTTCCTCACTCTCTCTCCCTCCCAACCGTCCCCTCCTTCTCTCTCCATCATCATCTCCTTCAAGTCTTGTTCATCACATTCAAACTCCATTTCTAGCAATTTTCAAGTAGTTGTGAAGATCCAAGGGTGTTCCTAGATTCATTCAAGTGATTACAAGCTTACTATCATCACAACCTCATCCAACAACTTACTTGAATCTTGAAGGTATAACATTTATGCTTAAATCATACTTTAGATTCTTGGATGATTCTTGATGATTTGAAGTTTCTCATGAATCTTGGGATTTTCACTAAACTTGAAGCCTAAAATAAAATGGGTCTTGAAAAAAAATGGTGGTGATGTATATGTATGTATAATCGTATATATATATGTGTGGTTGAGTCTTGAAGTTTGATTTTTTGTTAAGTATATGTTTATGTTATTGCATGTTCTAGAAAAATAGTCTAAATGCAAGTATTTGATGATTTGTGCAAGATATGATAAATGATCAATTAAATCAGCAAGTAAACATGAATAAATCACATGTTTGATGCATCTAAACTCATATGAAAAGATGATGATATGATAGTGTGCTTTAGACACTTGTACATGAAGGAATGTGTTGATTTAAAAGCTCAAGAAGTGATAAAAAATGGTTGTATGACAAAAGTGATTTTGAACAGATTATAAACACTAAAAATGACATTATTTGGTGTAATATAATGGCATAAAACTTTGACATAAGGTTGATAGCTTTGCATGTTGTACATATAGCTTAAAAAGTGGTGAAATAGGTGAAATTTGCATGATTTATATGCTCTATTTAAGACCTGCACTATTGTGAGTATAACCATCATTTTATTCAGTAAATAACATGGGTTGTGTCAAAATTTCAAGTCGTTTCGATTTGGGATGGTTCGGGTAACGTTTGATGCAAAACTATGCGGTAAAACGGTTAAAAATCGCCTTTTTGGAGGATTTTTATTAAACTGTTTTAGATCAGTAACCAAACTGATATTTTTGGTATAAAAATAAGTATTTTAACTTATATTAAGTTTACTTTGTGTTCGGTTAGTCATACGTGGCTTCCGACGCTCAAAAATGTTACCGAAACGCTAAAATAAGTGTTTTTCGACATAACTATAATGGGTTGTTCATGAGTAAATTTAATGTGTCACAATGTGTTATGTGTTTTACAATATGTGTATGAGGATGTGTTAGTGTTGACAAGATTATGCGTATTACGCTTGAGTATATGTATATATACAAATACACTAAAATAATCAAAAATAATAACTTTTCGAGAAAACTCAAAGTTATGTGGAAATCCTAAGTATCGGAGAAACTTCGGTATTTATGTGAACTTTGATTATTAAAAATCATCCTTACTTTATTTAGGACGCATAAACAATTTGAGGGATTGTGTTATCATTTAAAAACGCACCCAAGGTGAGTACATAGTTCCCCTATTTTACTATTTTCAATTGTTTTGGGGTGATTCACATGTACCAAACGAATTTCAAAGTTTAAACGATGATTTCAAAAACGATTAAGGTGGTTTATGCAAAACTAATAATGACTTCGATAAGGTGTACACGACTTGTTGGTTGTAATTACATAACGAATGACATTCATTAATTTTGGCCGAACCGACCAGTATTAGGTTATGGTACCATAGGATCTGACAAATCCCGTTATTGCACTGCACCCATGGTTATGTGTGGGGGTTGTGGGTAACGACTGAATCTGATGATTGTTAACTTACCCTTTGGTGGTTTGTTAATACGAAACGAGTTGAACAATAAACGAGTCACACAGGTTTGAATGTTGTTAACGAGACGACCAAAAGTAGTTTCACTATTAAAACGAATACGATTTGGGACGAGTTAAACGATTCGAAACGAGATACACGAGGTGAAACGAGTAAACGATTTTGAAACGATATCACACAACGATGTTTTTCTAAGGGATATGAACTATACGAGATGCTAACGAGTTTTTACGAGATGTTTTACAAGTTGACTTTCAAAAGAAAAATATTTTTGGGTTAAGAATCATGGCTACGAGGTTTTATAAACTATAACCCGCTTGATTCGAGTTGGTTAATTAAGTTGCAATATTATACTCTTTTCAAAACAAAGTTTTTAATAAAGTATTGCAACACTTAAACTAGCCATGAATTCGACACTCCTTTAAAACCTATGTACTCGCCAGCATTTCTTTGCTGACTAAGTTTTTACATATGTTTCAGGTGTTGATGCTTGAATGACTGCTAGGATGCATGCGTCACATAGGATCCGGACGAGGCCTTAGTGACATAATAACTGTGATAGACAATATAAAACTGGTTTATTCTATGTTAAGACAATGCAATGCTTAATATTTTCAATAAAACGAAACACTTTTTGTATCCATGGTTGTGAAACAATTGCTTCTGTTACAACACTCCCCGATGTTTCCGCCACGGTTGTTGTCCTACGTGGTCGGGGTGTGACAGAAGAGAGTTGGTATCAGAGCCAATGGTTATAGGGAATTAGGTTATTAGTAATGCTTGACCTAGACTATAACTTTAGGACCCTAACACAAGTTTACTTGTGTTTAGATTTTAAAACAATACCGTCACCTATCCTTAGGTGATAACCACAACGAGAACACAAATCCGAATCTGCTCCAAAAATTAATCATCCGTTCTAGGATGATTGATTACTAGGTTTTGAACCCTTGTTTTATGGTTTTGAACCCTTCCAATTCGATTCATATTTGGCTTAGTGCCTTTTGAATTTTCAAAAATCTCGTCAAAGTTTGGGTTAAAATAATGTGAACACGTGCAAACTGGAAGAGTGAATGCCTGTACCCTGAGTTTTCTGTCTAAGGCTAGAGTGTTCGTACAAATCCACATAATCGGACCAGTCACTCTTACCTGGGAACTCTCGGGGTGAGTGTTCACTTATAGGCGAGCATGTCTTCGTGATGCATTATTTTG
This sequence comes from Helianthus annuus, assembly GCF_002127325.2. Lineage (NCBI taxonomy): Eukaryota > Viridiplantae > Streptophyta > Magnoliopsida > Asterales > Asteraceae > Helianthus > Helianthus annuus. The sequence continues at coordinate 72,575,959 of NC_035445.2, forward strand.
ATTCATTTACTTTGATTAGTCACTGCGTGTCGTTTGTTTGTTCGAGGTAACGAACAAATGATCGCATTCCTTGTGTTTTGTCGATACATCTTTCGCTTTTCCTAATTATCAACCTTACCCGTTTCTCATATTTCCTTGTTAGACAATGCCTCCACGACGTGAAGCACAGTCTTTCACCATTGAAGAAATCGCAGCCCTGGTCTCTCAGCAAGTAGCTGCTGTGCTTCCCGGTGTTGTGACTCAAGTTCACGAAATATACAACAATAATAATAACAACAATGCGCAGTGTAATTTCAAGAACTTCAATTCCGCTAAACCTCTAAAGTTTTCTGGGTCGCAAGGAGCAACTGCGCTCCTACAGTGGTTCGAGAGTATTGAGAACACATTCAGGCATGTGCAGTGTCCGGATGCACGTAAGGTTGAATTTGCTTCAAGCGTGTTTGAGAAGCGAGCGCTTACCTGGTGGAATGGTATTATGCGCGATAGGGGTGCCGAAGTGGCATTGGCACAAACATGGAATGAGCTTCGGGCTCTCATGATGAGAGAGTTCTGTCCCCGTCACGAGATTCGAGCCTTGGAGCGAGAGTTTGACGATCTAAAACAAGATGGGGCTGAACATCGTGCGTACACGGATCGCTTTGAGGAACTCAGTCTATTGTGTCCCACCATGGTTACCCCACCAGACAAAGCGATAGAAAGATATATCGATGGTCTACCCGATTCTATGCTGGATATTGTGACCGCTGTGAATCCCACTACCCTTCGTCAAGCGATCGAGTTATCTGCTACCTTGACTGAATCCCAAGTCAGAAAGGGTAAACTCACCCGCAAGGGTGACAAGAAGAAATCATCTGATTCTGCGAAAGACAAGAAGAAGGGTAAAGGTAAAGAAGGTGAGTCGTCGAAGAAATCAAGGAAGCGAAAGGGTGCACATAACTTTGCTGTTACAGCACAGACTGCTCAGAACCCTCAGAACCCACCGACTCAACCTCCTGCAAAGAAAGCATATGCTGGTACCGCACCACATTGTGCTCGCTGCAACGGTCATCATGTTGCACAACAAGCATGTAAGCAATGCACGACGTGTGGTAGATTTGGGCATTTGGCCAATGTTTGTCGTTCAGGACAAAATCAAGTTGCCCAGGTTCAAGCTCCGGCACAAGGGAATGCTGCTAGATTCCCACTAGGTTCATGTTTTAATTGTGGAGAGTTTGGCCATTTCCGCAACAACTGTCCGAGGCTGGCAAATGCTAATGCGAATCCGAATGCGAACGTCAACGCCAATGTGAATCCTGCTCGAGGGCGAGCATACAATCTGAATGCAAACGAAGCGAGGGCCGACAACGAGGTTGTCAACGGTACGTTTCTTGTTAATAATCAACCCGCATCTATTCTTTTTGATTCTGGTGCCGATCGAAGTTTTGTTTCGTTATCTTTTGAACCTTTGCTTGCGATACCTAGAACTAAATTAAGGAAACCCTTATCTGTCGAAGTTGCTACTGGTAAACCTCTTGTTCTCGATTCTGTTATTCGTGATTGTCAGTTAAACCTTGATAGCCATCTTTTTCCTATTGACCTCACGCCAATGCAACTTGGGAGCTTCGACGTCATCGTTGGAATGGATTGGTTAACCAAACACCACGCTGAGGTGGTTTGCTTCGATAAGATTGTTCGTATTCCTCTTCCGTCTGGCGATGTTTTGGAAGTTCGTGGAGAGAAGCCATCTGGCGGTTTGAAGCTTATGTCGTGTACAAAGGCCCAAAGATATTTAAGAAAGGGATATGTTGCTTTTCTAGCACATGTCACCGAGGAGAGAAGCAAAAGTAAGAGTATCCAGGATATTCCGATTGTTCGGGATTATCCAGAGGTGTTTCCCGATGAACTGCCTGGTTTGCCTCCAGTTCGTCAAGTTGAGTTTCATATCGACCTTGTACCTAATGCCAGCCCAATTGCGAAAGCACCCTATCGTCTTGCACCGTCAGAGATGCAAGAGTTATCGAAACAGCTTCAAGAGTTATCTGATAAAGGATTCATCCGTCCGAGTTATTCACCTTGGGGAGCTCCTGTCCTCTTCGTGAAAAAGAAAGATGGGTCTTTTCGAATGTGTATCGATTATCGTGAGCTTAATAAGCTTACCATCAAGAATCGATATCCCCTACCTCGAATTGATGATCTCTTTGACCAGCTGCAAGGTGCTTCATGTTTTTCTAAGATCGATCTGCGTTCTGGGTATCATCAACTTCGTATTCTCGAAGAAGATATTCCCAAAACTGCTTTCCGCACGAGATATGGACATTACGAGTTCACAGTCATGCCTTTTGGCTTGACAAATGCTCCAGCTATCTTTATGGACTTAATGAATAGGGTCTGTAAACCTTATTTAGATAAGTTCATTATTGTGTTCATCGACGATATCCTCATTTATTCAAAGACTCGAGCCGATCACGAGCAACACCTTCGCTTAACGTTGGAACTCCTTAAGAAGGAACAACTTTTCGCTAAATTCTCCAAGTGTGAATTCTGGCTTAAAGAAGTTCAGTTTCTTGGTCATATAGTCAACGAGCAGGGTATTCATGTGGATCCATCCAAGATTGCTGCTATTAAGGAGTGGAATACCCCGACAACGCCGACAGAGATTCGATCTTTTCTTGGTCTTGCCGGTTATTATCGTCGATTCATTTCTAATTTCTCGAAGATTGCGGTTCCACTCACTGCTTTGACTCAGAAGAATAAGCCTTTTGAGTGGGGACCCAAGCAAGAAGAAGCGTTCCAAACGCTGAAGCAAAAGTTATGTAATGCTCCTGTTCTATCTCTGCCCGAGGGAAACGATGATTTCGTTGTCTATTGCGATGCATCCAACTTAGGCCTTGGTTGCGTCCTCATGCAACGAGGTAAAGTTATTGCATATGCATCTCGACAGCTGAAAATCCACGAGAAGAACTATACGACTCATGATCTTGAGTTAGGAGCTGTGGTTTTCGCGCTTAAAATCTGGAGACATTATCTTTATGGCACGAAGTGTGTGGTTTTCACAGACCACAAAAGCCTCCAGTATATTCTTAATCAGAAAGACCTGAACATGAGGCAACGACGTTGGGTGGAACTCTTGAACGACTACGATTGCGAAATTCGCTACCATCCTGGTAAGGCGAATGTCGTGGCCGATGCGCTTAGTCGAAAAGAGCGAGTCAAGCTTCATTCCGTTCAAACTCTATCAGATCTTCAAACTCGTGTTCTTCAAGCTCAGCAATTTTGTGTTTCACAAAATTTGATGGGTTTGGAATTACCACATCAACTTGAGCTTAAACTCGAAGCAAAAAGCGATGGTTTGCTTTATTTCAAGGATCGTTTGTGGGTCCCGAAACAAGACGATCTCCGCACCCTAGTGATGGACGAATCTCACAAGTCCCGATATTCTATCCATCCTGGTGCTGATAAAATGTACAAGGATCTTCGTACTAAGTTCTGGTGGCCTGGTATGAAGAAAGATGTTGCCTTGTATGTATCGAAATGCCTAACTTGTCTTAAAGTCAAGGCTGAACATCAACGACCTTCTGGTTTGCTTGTACAACCAGAGATACCGGTTTGGAAGTGGGAGAACATTGCGATGGATCTCATCACTAAGCTACCGCGTACTTCTAAAGGTCATGATGCTATCTGGGTTGTTATCGATCGATTAACGAAATCAGCTCACTTCTTACCAATCCGTGAGGATTTATCTGCTGAGAAGCTTGCCAAGATCTATGTAGACGAGATTGTATCACGACATGGTGTTCCTTTGGATATCATTTCGGATCGTGATGCTCGATTTTCATCTCATTTTTGGAAGGCCATGCAATCTGCTTTGGGAACCCAACTGAACCTAAGCACTGCCTATCATCCCCAAACAGATGGTCAATCTGAGAGGACGATTCAAACTTTGGAGGATATGCTTAGAGCATGCGTGATAGACTTTGGTGGTAATTGGGATTCTCATTTACCATTGATCGAGTTCTCATACAATAATAGTTATCATGCTAGCATTAAGATGGCACCATTCGAAGCTCTCTACGGTCGAAAATGTCGTTCACCTGTCTGTTGGGATGAGACCGGTGAAGCTCAGCTTACTGGACCTGAGATCATTCTGGAAGCAACAGACAAAATCAAGAAAATTCGCGATAATCTTGTGACAGCTAGAAGCCGTCAAAAGAGTTATGCGGATTCGAAACGCAAGCCTGTAGAATTTCAAGTCGGAGACCGTGTCCTACTCAAGGTGTCACCTTGGAAGGGAGTGGTAAGATTTGGAAGGAAAGGAAAACTTGCACCACGATATGTTGGACCATTTAAGATTGTGGAAAGAGTTGGGAAAGTTGCCTATCGACTAGAGCTACCTCCAGAACTTGGAAATATTCATCCGACCTTTCACGTGTCCAATCTGCGAAAGTGTTTAGCTGACGCTGATCTTCACGTCCCTCTCGACGAGATTCAAATCGATGAAACGATGCACTTTATCGAGAAACCTGTGGAGATAGTGGACCGTTCATACAAACAGTTGAAAGGCAAACGGATTCATTTGGTCAAGGTTCGCTGGGAATCCAAGCGTGGCCCCGAGTTTACTTGGGAACATAAGGACCAGATGAAGGAGAAATATCCGTATCTGTTTTCACGAGCTTCCTCTAGTTAAAATTTCGGGACGAAATTTCCTAAAGTAGGGGAGACTGTGACAACTGTGATCTGTAATCATCGTTTTATGTAAAACAATGTCCGATAATAATAAAACAATATGCTTTGGTGTTATTATGTGCTTTAGTGTTAATATATGTGCATTGTGTTTCACAAATTTACAATTGATTCGATTCCGATTTCAAGCTTTAGATCACCTTCTGGAAGGTTATACGCAAACTGGTGCTTAAACGCAATCAGTTTAACGCAACATACACACTCCGGAACTGTGACGTAAGCTAAACATACCCTAAATATCCCTTTTAGAACTTAGAAATAAGTTTCGAAGGATTTGGTATGGCGAAAACATGTTTATATGAACTAAAGAACTATTTACGACAAAACTGCGAAGCGAACGTTGGTGACCGCCCGAATAATATCTAAATCCCAAAAATATTCTGTTATGATTAAAAATTTATTTTAATCAGGTCCATGTTGAAAAATAAATTAAAACGTTATTTTTTTTAGTTTAAGCGCGTACCGTGTGTTTCTGCGCGACACAGTGCTTTTACTGCGAAACGCGGACAACGCAGCCAGTCTTGGCAACTGAAAATTTATTTCAGTAATATTTTGGCAAGATTATTTTTTTTTAGAATATTAAAAATAATCTAGAACGCCATAAACCGGGATTTAAGCGCTAGAGAAAATACCCGGTACCCAGTTAAACACCCGTTTTAGCCTACATAAAGCAAATTTATATAAAAAAAACTTACACTTTACCCCTCCCCCCTTCTAATTTTCGGTTATATAATATGTGGCCCCACCAAAATATTTGCAAGATCTCCAAATATATTATTTGATCTTTGTTGGACAAGTGGTGATGCATGCTTCATTCCATATCTCCTCCATATCTTTATATATCTTCCAAGATCACTACACTTCAACATCACTCCATCTTCCTCACTCTCTCTCCCTCCCAACCGTCCCCTCCTTCTCTCTCCATCATCATCTCCTTCAAGTCTTGTTCATCACATTCAAACTCCATTTCTAGCAATTTTCAAGTAGTTGTGAAGATCCAAGGGTGTTCCTAGATTCATTCAAGTGATTACAAGCTTACTATCATCACAACCTCATCCAACAACTTACTTGAATCTTGAAGGTATAACATTTATGCTTAAATCATACTTTAGATTCTTGGATGATTCTTGATGATTTGAAGTTTCTCATGAATCTTGGGATTTTCACTAAACTTGAAGCCTAAAATAAAATGGGTCTTGAAAAAAAATGGTGGTGATGTATATGTATGTATAATCGTATATATATATGTGTGGTTGAGTCTTGAAGTTTGATTTTTTGTTAAGTATATGTTTATGTTATTGCATGTTCTAGAAAAATAGTCTAAATGCAAGTATTTGATGATTTGTGCAAGATATGATAAATGATCAATTAAATCAGCAAGTAAACATGAATAAATCACATGTTTGATGCATCTAAACTCATATGAAAAGATGATGATATGATAGTGTGCTTTAGACACTTGTACATGAAGGAATGTGTTGATTTAAAAGCTCAAGAAGTGATAAAAAATGGTTGTATGACAAAAGTGATTTTGAACAGATTATAAACACTAAAAATGACATTATTTGGTGTAATATAATGGCATAAAACTTTGACATAAGGTTGATAGCTTTGCATGTTGTACATATAGCTTAAAAAGTGGTGAAATAGGTGAAATTTGCATGATTTATATGCTCTATTTAAGACCTGCACTATTGTGAGTATAACCATCATTTTATTCAGTAAATAACATGGGTTGTGTCAAAATTTCAAGTCGTTTCGATTTGGGATGGTTCGGGTAACGTTTGATGCAAAACTATGCGGTAAAACGGTTAAAAATCGCCTTTTTGGAGGATTTTTATTAAACTGTTTTAGATCAGTAACCAAACTGATATTTTTGGTATAAAAATAAGTATTTTAACTTATATTAAGTTTACTTTGTGTTCGGTTAGTCATACGTGGCTTCCGACGCTCAAAAATGTTACCGAAACGCTAAAATAAGTGTTTTTCGACATAACTATAATGGGTTGTTCATGAGTAAATTTAATGTGTCACAATGTGCTATGTGTTTTACAATATGTGTATGAGGATGTGTTAGTGTTGACAAGATTATGCGTATTACGCTTGAGTATATGTATATATACAAATACACTAAAATAATCAAAAATAATAACTTTTCGAGAAAACTCAAAGTTATGTGGAAATCCTAAGTATCGGAGAAACTTCGGTATTTATGTGAACTTTGATTATTAAAAATCATCCTTACTTTATTTAGGACGCATAAACAATTTGAGGGATTGTGTTATCATTTAAAAACGCACCCAAGGTGAGTACATAGTTCCCCTATTTTACTATTTTCAATTGTTTTGGGGTGATTCACATGTACCAAACGAATTTCAAAGTTTAAACGATGATTTCAAAAACGATTAAGGTGGTTTATGCAAAACTAATAATGACTTCGATAAGGTGTACACGACTTGTTGGTTGTAATTACATAACGAATGACATTCATTAATTTTGGCCGAACCGACCAGTATTAGGTTATGGTACCATAGGATCTGACAAATCCCGTTATTGCACTGCACCCATGGTTATGTGTGGGGGTTGTGGGTAACGACTGAATCTGATGATTGTTAACTTACCCTTTGGTGGTTTGTTAATACGAAACGAGTTGAACAATAAACGAGTCACACAGGTTTGAATGTTGTTAACGAGACGACCAAAAGTAGTTTCACTATTAAAACGAATACGATTTGGGACGAGTTAAACGATTCGAAACGAGATACACGAGGTGAAACGAGTAAACGATTTTGAAACGATATCACACAACGATGTTTTTCTAAGGGATATGAACTATACGAGATGCTAACAAGTTTTTACGAGATGTTTTACAAGTTGACTTTCAAAAGAAAAATATTTTTGGGTTAAGAATCATGGCTACGAGGTTTTATAAACTATAACCCGCTTGATTCGAGTTGGTTAATTAAGTTGCAATATTATACTCTTTTCAAAACAAAGTTTTTAATAAAGTATTGCAACACTTAAACTAGCCATGAATTCGACACTCCTTTAAAACCTATGTACTCGCCAGCATTTCTTTGCTGACTAAGTTTTTACATATGTTTCAGGTGTTGATGCTTGAATGACTGCTAGGATGCATGCGTCACATAGGATCCGGACGAGGCCTTAGTGACATAATAACTATGATAGACAATATAAAACTGGTTTATTCTATGTTAAGACAATGCAATGCTTAATATTTTCAATAAAACGAAACACTTTTTGTATCCATGGTTGTGAAACAATTGCTTCTGTTACAACACTCCCCGATGTTTCCGCCACGGTTGTTGTCCTACGTGGTCGGGGTGTGACAATTATTGATTTGGTTTCATAGGTTGCTGAATCTGTGTTAAATTCTAAGGAGCTGGATAAAACTGTTGCAGAGTTAGTGGTTGCTGCGCGGCGGGATGGTTATGCGCAAGGTTATGCAGAATGCTCCCATCATGTAACGAGTGCACTGAAAGTTACTTGGGATGACAGCAAGTCTGCTACTTTTGGTGTAAATATTGCGGCCGCGCTTGCTTCTATGAAGGCGGAGTTCAATAACTTACAACTCCCAGTTATGGAGTTGATAGATGTAGCGCTGCAATCGGACGATCTGGTAGCGCAGCTTAAAGAAATCTTCCCTGATGAGGGAGAAAATTTAGAGTAGGGTGAAATTTGTTTCTGAACAATTTGTGTTTTTTCCCTTTTGTGGGATGTATATCTTTGTTTTGTTGCGCTGTTCGCGTAAAGACTCGAAACACTGCCGTGTTTGAATCTTGTCGGGGCGTATTTGTACGCTGAAAGTAATATGTTTCTATTCGTTTGAATGCCTTTACAATTTTTTGCATGAATACAATTGCTTTTTACTTAAGTAAGGCGAATGAATGTTGGTATAAAACTCATGCGTGGAGTTTATGGTCATTTGTGAAGTAATCACTGACCGTGAATGGAGCGTTATTCTATACTACCATAATGTTTTCGTGCTTACTAAAAGGAAATTGCATGCATTTTGTAAATACAAATGATAGAAACTTTGTAATTTTTATTTCATGGATAACGCGCAGAGGCATTACAAAGTCTTAATAATTAAATGGAACTTAACTTAGTTCTGCCATTTGTGACGTTTTTTTCCTGTGAGGAATTCTGCAGAGTCTCTTAGGTCTTGGCCCGTTTGTTGGAGGTTTCTTCTCCCCGGGTGATTTGCTTTATCTCCTTGCGCATGTTCTGGAGTAGATGCGTAAACTCCCCATTTTTAAGGGCTTTCTCTATCTCGGTGCGCAAGGAAATGCAATTGTTTGTGGTGTCCTATATCCTTATGATATTCGCAATACTGCGCTAGGTCCTGACCACGTTTACTCTTCATCGGGATTGGCGGTTTAAACTGATAATCCTCGGTACTCAGGACTTTCGCCGGGGTCTTTGTCAGTGGGGTCCACTGCCTCTCCCTGTTTTCATTCTTGTTATCTCTCTGAGCAGAGAGTTTGTTAATTGTTGCGCGAGCATCTTCAGAGGAGCGGCTTCCAGATGACTCGCGCCATGATTTCTTAAATCTTCGTTCGCCTGTTGCGCTTAAATCTGTGGGCCTGCTGTGTGGTGGTGGCGGTCTGTTTGTTGTAAGGTTTTTCTCTGTTTGTGCGTAAACTTTAGCCGCCGCCATTATCTTTTCCCAACTCTTGGGGAGGCCTTCTGTCCCGGACAAGACTTTGACCATATCATCACATCTGACCGCATACTTGAACTGAGCGCGGATTAACTGTTCGTGGACACCACCGATCTCCAATACTTCCTTATTATACCTGGTTATAAAATCTTCCAAACTCTCATCATCTCGACGCCATATGTTCATGACATCAGATGTATCCCGCATGGAGCGCCTTTGCTGGCTGAAGTGTGTTAAGAATTTTTGGCGCAGGTCTTTCCATGACTCTATTTGCCCGGTTGGTAGATTATCAAACCAGATTCGCGCTGGCCCTGTTAATGTTTGAACAAACAAGTGACACCATAGCGGAAGAGTCCACCCGCCGACCAATCCTGCGCTGGTGAAGACCCTCAAATGATCGTCGGGATTAGTTAACCCATTGAATTTGCCGACGTTAGATGGTAATTTTGCCCTCTCTAACGGAGCCAGAGCTATTTCCAGTATAAACTTCGAGTTTTCCGCTGCTTCTGCAGGACGGTAAACTAAGTCGTAATTATGTTCTGCCTCAGGGTTGTACACCGCTCGAGGCCTGGATTTGCTAGAGTTTGGGTGCAGCCTGTTGAATACGCTGGTGTTTGCACTCAAACGATACGTTTGGTCAGATTCATCAGTGTGGGCATCCCAAGGAGATCCCAACCTATCATGAACTGACTGCCTTTAACGAGGCTGTGACTCATGGTGTTGTCTCTGATAGTTGTTCGTTCCATCATTTGTTGATTCTTCTCGTTGAGAAGCATGAGCTCTTGATCCCGGCCTTCGTGATTGTGTTACGAGAGCGGTTTGAGCACACAATTGTGTATACACTGCATTTAATGCTCCTTGTGACCGGACATACCATGATATCGGGGTTTCCCCCGGTGGTAGAATTGATTGGGCGGGATTTATGGGAAATACCCCTGGAGTAACAGGGTTATTTGCTCCATTAGATTGAACCTCATTATCGTCTGAGGCCTCTTCTACTATCCCTTCGACTGGTAAATTGTTTCCGACATTTGGTCGGGGACCGGATCGTCGGTGAGAAGATGAATTTTCTGCCATACGGAAAAACAGAAAAATGAGATGAACTGAACCGAAACGAGATAGGAACTAGAAAAACTGAGAAAACGGTGGGCGCCAATGAAGAAACACTGGTGCAACGGATCGGAATCAGTTGGACCAGGGGGTTTGAATCTGCATAAAAGGTTAGTTCTCTCTCAATTGGTTCAGTGGTGGTCGAACTTCTTCTCAAGCTATTCTGCAAAACAGAGCACCGTTAGCCTCGCCAAGGGGAGAAGAGGGTTCTCTCCTTAACCCGACTCCGGTGTGAGAATAAGTATTTGTATGGAGAAGATAAAGGTAATTGAGTAGTGAGATTGGATCTGAGTTCATACCTGAAGAGTTCTCCTATTTATAACCGAGAGTTTTGGAGGGAAAATCTATTATTGAAAAGATAACGGAAGATGCTAACACCGTAGCGGTTATCTTTCCTTCCGTTAAGTCTTTCTTCTTTTGTTAAGTTACTTTGATCCGACGTGAGTGCACACGGATCGTGACTTGATCTACGGTTGGGGAATGGCCACGTGGAAAGTGGTTTGAGTGGAGATCATTTCCCAATTACATGCTATCGTGGTGATTTCAGGAATGTTTGTGATGATGACACGTGTCCAGACGGTTATAACCGTCTGGGTGATGCACGATCATATTTCTTCTAGAAGATTACTGCTGTAATCTGGTGTGGCACTCTATAGTGTGCACACGGTTGGATAGATCCCAAGTTTGGGTAAAATAATATCCAAGTCTGGATATTTGGGTGGACATTTCGGTTTCAGGAAAGCGGCGCAAGGGTTTAGTTTCCTTTGGGGCGCGCGACTATCGCTCGTTAGTTTCTTCCTTCCCTCTGCAAGACCAATGCGCGGCCGCGCAAGGTAAAAAAGGTTGAAAGGTCGGTTTGGTGGTATGGTCCCATATCTTTTTTGTGGGATTTTTGGGACCTTACCCCTTCAGAGAGGTACAAGCTTTTGCCACCCTTGCCCTTAGAGATAAAGAGTTGGAAGAACTTACTGTTTTGGTTCTTGACCAGGAACAACTTAAGAAGGATCTGGAGCTTGCGTATTCCAAGAATACTGAAACCTCCCGCCGTTTGTCTGAGTTTGAAGAGAAATTGGTAAATTCAGAAACGGCGCGAGTTACAGCAGAAAGCGAGCTTGAACCTTTAAAGAATGATATGGCCTAGTTAAAAAATCGCGGGATTGCCTGTGTAAGTTTCTTCTTTTCTTCTTGTCGTGGGATGCGCTTTGTCTCTCTTTTTTTTTTTACTCATTTTTGCTTGATTTCACAGGTTGCGGAATCTGTGTTAAACTCTGAAGAACTGGATAAAACCGTTGCTAATTTAATGGTCGTCGCGCAACGTGATGGGTATGCGCAAGGATACGCTGAATGTTCCCAGCATGTGAACAGTGCATTAAAAGTTAACTGGGATGGCAGTAAGTCTGCAACTTTTGGCGTAAATACTGGTGCCGCGCTTGCTTCCATGAAGACAGAGTTTGATAATTTGCAACTTCCGGTTATGGACTTAATAGACGTAGCGCTGCAGTCGGATGACCACGTAGCGCGATTAAAAGAAATCTTTCCGGATGAGGGTGAAGATTTAGAGTAGTCTTAAAATTGTATTTGAACAATTTTTCATGTAATATGCGGGATATAAATCCCTGTTTTGATGGTGCGCTGTTGCGCAAATATCTTAAACACTGTCGTGCTTGAAAATGTTCAAGACGTATCTGTACGTTTGAGAACAATATGTTTCTATTTGCTTTGTTTAATGATTTTACAATGTTTTGCATGAGTACAATTGCTTTTATCGAGTAAGGCGAATGAAGTTGGTATAAAGCTCATGTGTAAATTTATGGTCGTTTGTGATGTGATCACTGACCGCGCATGGAGCTTGTTTTGTAACTACCATAATGTTTTTGCGCTTACTACAAGAAATTTCATGCACTTTGTAAACATAAAAATAATAGAAACTTTGCAATTTTATTCATGGATAGAGCACAGAGGCTTTACAAAGTTTTGGTAATAATTATGCGGAACTTAACTTACTCTCTGATATTTCCGCCATATTTGATGGATCATGTCTTTTCGCGGAAAACTTTCGGAGGTGTCACTTAGGTTTTTGCCCGTTTACTTGGGCCCTCTTCCCCCCGGGTTATCTGCTTAATCTCGTTTCGTACGTTTTGGAGTAAATGTGTTAGTTCGCCGCTCTTGAGGGCTTTCTCTATTTTTGTGCGCAGAGAGATGCAGTTGTTAGTGGTGTGCCCGGTGTCTTTGTGATATTCGCAATATTGTGCCGGGTCTTGTCCACGTTTATTTTTCATCGGGACCGGGGGTTTGAATTGATAGTCTTCAGTACTTAAGACCTCCGCTGGGGTTTTTGTTAGGGGAGTCCACTGTCTCTCCCTATTTTCTTGTTTGCTTTCCCGCTGCGCGGAGAGTTTGTTGATTGTTGCGCGGGCGTCTTCGGACGAGCGGCTTCCTGTTCCGGACTCACGCCATGATTTTTTAAACCTTCTTTCGCCAGTTGAGCTTAAATCCACGGGCCTATTGTGCGGTGGTGGTGGCCTGTTTGTTGTGAGATTTTTCTCGGTTTGCGCATAAACTTTGGCCGCCGCCATTATCTTTTCCCAACTTGTTGGAAGGCCTTCTGTTCCAGATAAGACTTTAACCATGTCGTCGCATCGAACTGCGTACTTGAATTGAGCACGGATCAATTGTTCGTGAACACCACCAATTTCCAATACTTCTTTATTGTATCTGGTGATGAAATCTTCCAGATTTTCGTCATCCCGGCGCCAGATGTTCATGACGTCGGACGTATCGCGTATGGAACGCCGCTGCTAGCTGAAGTGTGTCAAAAACTTTTCTCGCAGATCCTTCCATGATTCGATCTGTCCAGTTGGTAGGTTGTCGAACCAAATTCGCGCTGGGCCGGTCAGAGTTTGTACGAACAGATGACACCATAATTGGAGAGTCCAACCCCCAACCAGACCTGCGCTGGTAAACACCCTTAAGTGATCGTCGGGGTCTGTTAACCCATTGAACTTCCCCACATTGGATGGTAATTTAGCCTTCTCCAATGGAGCGAAAGCTATTTCTAGTATGAACTTTGAATTTTCCGCTGCTTCTGCAGGGCGGTAAACCAAGTCATAGTTGTGTTCTGCCTCAGGGTTATAAACCGCTCGAGGTCTATACTTGTTGTAGTTTGGTTGCAACCGATTGAACACACTGGTATTTGCACTTAAACGGTATGTTGGATCGGATTCATCTGTGTGGGTATCTTGCTGAGAACCCAACCTATCATGAACTGATCGTCTTCGGTGTGTTTTGTCATGGTTCTCTTTCTGGTGACTTCCTGTCTGAATGTGTTGTGACGTAGATCTGGCATAAACTTCTTCATACGTTGATTCTTCCCGCTGAGAGGCATGAGCACGAGATCCTGGTCTTCGCGATTGAGTCAGGGGAGCAGTTTGAGCACATAGCTGTGTGTATGCTGCGTTTAATGCCCCTTGAGACCGGATATACCAGGATATCGTAGTTTCTCCTGGTGGTAAAATTGAATGAGCAGGATTTGCTGGTAATATTTCTGCAGTGATAGGATCATTTGCTCGATTGGATTGAACCTCGTTATCGTCCGAGGCATCTTCCGGAATTCCTTCTACTTGTAGATTGTTTGGTCGAGGACCATGTTGCCGATGAGATGACGAATTTTCTACCATGTGCAAAAAATGAAAAGAACTAAATCGAAACGAGATGAAACTAGAAAAAACAGAGGAATCGGTGGGCGCCAATGAAGAAACACTAGATAAATGGTCGGAACCGAGATATCTAGGGGGTTTGAATCCGCATAAAAAGGTTGGTTTCCACTCGATCGATTCAGGCCTCGCCAAGGGGAGAAGAGGGTTCTCTCCTTGACCCGACTTCGGTGTGAGAATAAGTATTGGTAATGAAGAAGAAGATGTATTTGAGAAGTGTCTGTGTAACTTGAATTTCATACCTGAATAGTTCTCTTATTTATAGCCGGGAATCTTTGGGCGGGAAAACCCGTTAGTGAAAAGAAGACGGAAAATGCTAACCCCGTGAGCGGTTATGTTTCCTTCCGTTAATACTCCTTGATCCGACGTGATAGCACACGGATCGTGGTTTAGATCAAAGGCTAGGGATTGGCCACGTGTAAAGTGGCTAAGTGGAGATTTCCTTTATTTGCATGCATTCGTTGTGAATTTAAGGGCGACTGATATAGTGACACGTGTCCAGACGGTTGTAACCGTCTTGGTGGTGCACGATTGTATTATTACTAGAAGACTACTGCTGTAATCTGGTGTGACACCTTATTGTGTGGAAGCAGGTGAATAAATCCCAAGTCTAGGCAAGTAATATCCAAGTCTTGATATTAAGCGGAAGTATCTAACTCTGGATTCTTATCCTTTGTTTGGTGTAGGAAAGGCGCAAGGTTTTATGGTTCCCCTTGGGCGCAAGTGTTGACTGCTTGTAGGTCTTTTGAGCTTTTTTCTGTGAGACCAGTGCGCGGTCGCGCAAGGTGTTGTGCTGAAAGTTAAGGTTGTGGTATGGTCCCAAGCATTTATTATGAGGTTTTTGGGACCTTACCCCATCACTTACCATTAATAGAATTTTCTTATAATAATAGTTATCACACAAGTATTAATGCTGCACCATTCGAAGCACTTTATGTACGAAAGTGCCGAACCCCAGTCTGTTGGCCAGAAATTGGGGAAAAGCAACTATCTGGACCTGAGATAGTGCAAGAAACAACCGACAAGATCATTCAAGTCAAGGAACGATTGAAAGCAGCATGTGATAGACAAAAGAGTTATGCAGATAACAGACGCAAGCCGTTAGAATTTCAGGTAGGAGACAAAGTGTTGTTAAAAGTATCTCCTTGGAAAGGAGTTGTATGATTCATCAAGAGGGGAAAGCTAAGTCCCAGGTATGTTGGACCTTTTGAAATAATTAGAAGGATAGGACCTGTAGCCTATCAGCAACAACTGCCAGAGGAAATGGCAGGAATACATGATGTATTTCATGTATCTAACCTCAAGAAATGTTTAGCTGATGAATCACTGGTAGTGCCTCTAAAGGATATAGAGGTAAATGAACAACTTAAATTTGTAGAAAGGCCTCTACAGATTGAACACAGGAAAGTCAAGAACCTCAAGCATAAGAGATTAGTTCTGGTCAAAGTGAAATGGGACTCCAAAAGAGGACCAGAATACACATGGGAGCTTGAATCAGAAATGCCAAGGAAGTATCCACACTTATTTCAGTAGATCTCGAGGACGAGCTCTAAAATAAGGTGGGGAGGATATAACAACCCTCCTGAAATTTTTCTGACACCCTAATATATATTAAAATACCCTTATGTGTCTTAAAATACAGCCCGTATGTGAAAACTGAGCCCAAAATACATTATATCATTAAAAATAAAATAAAAATGAATTTTTAATGACGCTCACGGCCCACGACAGATATAGCACAAGGCTACGCGGGGCGCGACGACATGGATACGAGGACGCACCGGAGCAAGCCACGTGTCCGACGCGTGTGGGGTCTAGGGCTGACTCGGCTAGCCTATCACGGGACACGTAGTCCCTGGCAGGCCGCGTAAGCCCCCTTCTCATTTTACGCGGGGCACGACAGACCCCCTGAATAGCCCTATATATAGAATTCGTTGGCCACAGTTCACAAATCGTTCATAAATCTTTTCTCTCTCAAATTTCTGAAGAATTAATATAATTCTCGGGCATAATACCCCCCTAAGTAACGAAGTTCTGCTCCCTTGTAAGTATCATAACCCTTGGATACGTATTAGATACGATGCCTGATTGATCTAGGGTTCGTAACGGCTGTCGTGGTTTTGCCCGACGTAGTCGTTGGAATGCCGTCTCGAGGAGGGTATTACTAATGTTAAAATAGGTTATTGTACTAACGCGTGTGCATTTGTGTAATTTATAGATAATCACCAGGAAACCCTTACAGAAAACCTAAGACAGCAATGTGAGTAATCTCATTTTTGTAAACTGTTTTTACAAAACCTCACACGATTAATTATATATTAAACAGTTATTGAGTATTTGTAAGGATACAATTATCGTCGGTATGTTGGGGTTTTGTATACAAAATTTGTTACTACCTTGCGAGGAGTAACATTTCCACAAGTCGGGTTGACAGTACCGTGGGTGGTAATTGGTATGACTTGGAAACAAATGTAATTGCGCGACCACCCTCAATACTGTACAATGGTTTTCATTTAAACTTGATTAAACTGGGATTCACTCACCAGTATTTCCCACTGACAAAATGTTTTTAAACGCGTTTCAGGTAACAAAATGTGAAAGCCAAATAGAAGTCAGCTGGACAGCACTGAAGGCTTGGAAAAGTGGCAATAAAATTACCTGAAATAAATAGATGTTTTTATTAAATAAAATAGGGTTTACCCCTATGAAATTGTGTGTACTTGAAACGTGGGTTTTTCCCATGTGTTTAATATATTAAAAGCGTGGTATTTTACTCTGATAAATAATTTCCTAACTACGGTCCGGATATAATTTCCGCTGCCAAAATGGATAAACACAAGATACCACCCAAACTGGCCGCGGCCGCCCGTTCCCGGGTTGCTAAGGAACGGGGGTTGGTACACTTTCACTGAATGGATTCTTCTTCTGAGGGGGTTATCTCAATAATCTTTTGTTGAATGAGATGGACAAATATTCAAGAAAAAGAGACTGATGACAGTAATATGCCTTCATTTGAGCTTTGTTCTTGATGAATATTGGCATGGAATAAAGGGATCAACACATGTGTAAAATGCTATTTTGGACTCCATTACTATAAATAGCATCAAGCAAGAGTTGATCTTCAATGACATGCCATCAAACAAGAATATCACACCAGAAAATAGGATGCCACTAAGCATGTTCGTCTAAAAAAGACGGTGTTTATGTAGGAAAGTTGACATCTAGCTAAGGTATTCAAAGGTTCAAAATGCCAGAAACAAATTCAAGAAGAAGAGCATGATGACAGTGAAGATTCGGAAGAGAAATTAGATTACCATTTTTAATTTGTTTTTCTTTTTCATTTTATATTGTTTTGTTATCAAATTATCTGTTGTTTGATATCTAATTCTTTACAAATAAAATACATTATTATATAAAACGTCAAAAACTACAAACACCAAAACGCTAGTAGTATGAAAACTGTGAGAACGGGTGCTGGCAAAGCACCTTGTTAAATGTATTAAACGCCAAAAAATTCACTAAACGCCATTAAAAACATTTGGTCTTATTGTAATCTTATGAAAATATTAATATCTCGTAAGTGAAGTATTATACAACGCCACAAAACGCCAAAAAATTAACCAGAACACGCTATAACGCCAAAAAAATTATCTATGTAACACAACAATTAATTCAACGTCAAAAAGTTTAATAAATACAATTAACGCCAAAATAATCTTAGACGCCAGAAAATGTTATAGTGCGTTGGGAAAATAAAAGAAGATTGAAAAGACAAAAAAACCCCTCACCCATATCCCGCACCACATATTTGACCAGTATACGTTCTCACCGTTCTCACACTTTTAAGCGTTTTCTCCTGATCTCGTTTCTATATATATACATGTTAAAACGTGCTAAAATAAATAAGCTTGTGGTTTTATGGTCGAGTTATATAAGTATGTTATGATTCATTTGTAGTTGGAAAAAGGGTTATTGGATTTATCACCCTTAACTGTTGGCTATTGACCACTGCCACCCCCAACTATCACTTTGACGCTCGCCACCCCCAACTTAACACTTAGTGTGTTCTATCACCACGTCGTTAACTGATCACTAACTTTTGATCGTGTTACTATACATTTGGGGTGTCCTAAGATCCCTAAAATCTTCCTAAGATCCCAATGACACCCCCAAAAGTATAGTAACGGGATCTAAAGTTAGTACATCAGTTAACGATGTGGTGACATAACACATTAAGTGTTAAGTTGGGGGTGACATACGCGAACGTGATAGTTAGAGGTGGCAGTGGCCAATAGCCAATAGTTTGGGTGGATAAAATCCAATAACCATGGTAAAAAGGCTGTTATTTCTCTACCGACATCATTCATTTTCGTTGTCATTGTATGACTAGAAACACGTTGCAATATTGTTTTGTTGGAGAAGTAAATTTAACAAAAAATATTAATATTTACTTGTATATTATAATTTAGTTGTATATAAAAATTTGTTCTTAGTGACACAAAAAAAAAATCAACTAAGGGCTGTTTGTTTACCTTTTAAGGAAACTGTTAATGGTTCAGAGTTCTTACTGGTTCAGCACTTAATGGTTCAGGCTGTTTGTTTCACGAGTAGATGTCTGAATTGTTCAGACATTTGCCTCTGAGTGGTTGAGATTTATACAGAGTCTGAATGGTTAAGACCTCTAATCTGAATTGGTTAGGCATTTGCCTCTGAACGGTTAAGCATTATACAGGCTCTTAATGGTTCAGACCTATTACTGGTTCAGCACTTAACCATATATTCAGATGTTGCCAAACAGCCCCTGAGTGTAATTATTGGTACAAAGCAAACTACAAAGTAAATAACCACATCGGTATACTAAAGTAAAATCTTTGTGAGGCGTAGCAGCTCCCCCCATGCGAACGTTGAAGACGTCCCACTAGATGACAAAACCTCCTCACACACATGACATATATATACATATAACATATACATATATTTTAGGCTCATCTCCATTTCTTTACCTCTGTCTTCTTTGCCTTATCCATCCTCACACCCAATCTACGTGGCGGATCATCCTCCAAAGGAGGACGAATATTATAGAAGATGGCAATAAATAGAAAGATATTAAGATAAGATCGATGTAGGGTTGGATGACGACAGCAATGTTGATTTTTGACTTATTTATTAACTGCCGAAATCTTATATATAGCACTACCTTGTGAATGTCATGCCCGAGCAATTAGGGCAAAGAACAATAAAGATGGCAACAATAAACGTTCAACACATGAATGATGGCAATGGAGATTCAAGTTATGCAAGCAATTCCTTTCTTCAGGTCTCTTTTAATCTTGATATCGCTATCCATAATCCCCTAAGAATATGTAAACGTATCGTAACTTAATTTCTTTGCAGGAACATGCGATACGAAGAGCGTTACCTTTTTTAAAACATGCAATTAAGGATATGGCTAATCATGATGTCTTCTTCAAAAACGATTGTTTCATGATAGCAGATTTAGGATGTTCCTCTGGCATGAATACTCTATTGGTAGCATCTAACATTATTAATATACTCCATGAGGTGTGTCACGAAAATAATCGTAAAACACCACAGTCTCAAGTGTGCTTAAACGACTTATTTGGAAATGATTTTAATAATCTTTTTAAGTTATTACCCGACTTTTATGACAATCTTAAGAAGGACCAGGGAGAAAGTATTGGCGGTTGCTTTGTTTCAGTTGTTCCAGGTTCCTTCTATGGTAGACTCTTTCCTGACAAAAGTTTGCATTTCGTTCACTCCTCTTATAGCATTCAATGGCTTTCTCAGGTACCATACCAATCCAACTCTATATCATCCTATATATACAATATGGTTATATTAGCAAGAAAAATAAACAAGATATATTTATGAGATATGCTAGTTTTAAAAACATGTGTACTACATGTATATATTTACAAGATGGAGTATCATTTATTTATACTTTAAAAATAACTTTTATGGGATATAGATTTGCAAGCATGTGTTATACTTTGGACTCCAACTTAAACAACCAATCAAAATATATAATGTTCCAAGTTATTTTATTTTTGTGGTCCTCTAAAAAATGGTGTACGCCCCGCCGATCGGTCCCACGATTAACATGAGGATGATAAATCACATATCTCAGAGTAAATCAGTTGATGTCGGGGTTTTATCCCTAGACTTAAACAATAGATTCTCAAATTCTTACCACTAAGACACTATAAATATAATGAACATGATAGGTACCTGAAGGTCTTGAAAGTAATAAATTAAACTTATACATTTCGAAAACAAGTTCGCTTAATGTACTCCAAGCATATGGAAAGCAATTTCATGCCGACTTTACAAAGTTTCTAGAATTGCGCTATGAAGAAATAGTATGCGGTGGACACATGTTTATAACGTTACCTGGGCGAAGTAAAGTTGATCCAGCTAGTGATGATTGTTGGAGTCTATGGGATTTACTAACAAAATCACTTCTTGAATTGCTAAAAGAGGTATTTGTTTTTGTATTCTAATTCTAACTCAAGTTAACGAAGAATATGCTCTTTAGAGCTTCTAGTTTGCTTATAATACTAATTAATTATATGTTTTATCAAATACTACAGGAGCTGATTCGAGAATCAGATATTAACTCATTCAATTTTCCATTTTATCTTCCATGTGAGGATGAAGTTAGGAACATCATTCAAGATAATGGATCATTTTCTGTTGATAACATGAATGTTTATGAAGTAAACTGGGATCCAGATGATACCGATTACACAAATATGGATGATTTAAACTTAGAGCATAACCACAACCAAGGGATAAACACAACAATGAAAAACACCGCAAAAGTGATTAGAGCTATTACAGAACCAATGTTGACTTCTCATTTTGGGAGTTCCATAATTGATGTGCTATATAAGAAGTACGAGAAGCATGTGGAAGAACGTTTAGCTACCAAGAAAACAAGACAATTTACTATTGTCATTTCATTAACCAAAAATGAATAATATTAGCAAGTGTTAAATTCACTTATACTGATGAGGTGAATTCTATCATTAAATACATCATGATGTTCAGAAGGTCTATTTGGTTTGGTTATCATACCTTTTATTTATTTTGGTTTTATTTGGAAATTATTTCAAATAAATTTACTTATACATGATGAGTTGAATTCTAGTCATTAATTATATCATGATGCTGAGAAGGTCTATTTGGTTTCGTCAATCCAAACCTTTTATTTATTTGGGTCTTATCCGGATAGGGGAAGGTTCATTTGAGAATAACATTTTATTGAGAAGAAAAAGAATAAAAAGGTACAATTGTAAAACATTAAATAGTTTTTTTTTCATCTCATTTATTATTATGTTTGACTAATTAATAAGTCACTAAGACTATAATCCTCCACACTATATATTTTTGCCTACACACATCAAAAGTTATCCTACACATTTCGAAATTTATCCTACATATATTGAAATTTATCCTACACAACTCGTAATTTATCCTACACACCTCGTATTTATCCTACACTATAAATGAATTTTTATTTTTATTTTTTGTGAAAAATATATATCTTAAAAATAAGTTATAAATTTAATAATATACCCTTATAGTCACATTAAGTACAAATATTAAATGAAGTCTAATGAATGATTCCTATTGGTTGAAATTTCTTCTTTTTTCTTCTTATAAAGAATTTCTTCTCATTTGAACCCTCCACTATCCGGATATTAGATATATATTTCAAAGAAAACTAGTTATTTTTCGCCCGCGCGTTGCGGCGAGACCCAATGACTACAAAAGGCGTGTCAGCAACCGCAAACAGATACCGAATATCAAAACATAAATAAAATGATGTGGTAAGGATAGTCACTCCGTCATAAAAAACGATTATAAATAACCTAATATATAATAATAGCACCCACACGTCCTACACGTTGGAAATTCGGTTGTTTTCAGTTCAGTTATTACGGTGCTAACACGTTAAAATATGGATGAGCTCGGTACCGGTAACGGCAGCGAAAGTACCGATTCGGAAAATCATCGAAATTAGGTACCGGCACCGAAAATGCTCGGTACAATACGGTATGGTATTTGAAGGTAAAAATCAATAAATACAGGTATGATATTAGACCGGTGTCGAACCGAAAGTAACGATTCTGAAAACGCCAAAAGGTGGGTACCAAATTGGTACCGAAAATGATTTGGTATAGTAAATTTGGTACCGATACGATACCGATTCGTTTACAGGATTTGATACGATTTGCTCATCAATATTTTAAATATCCAAGTTAATTTTACATACTACAATTCATTCATTACAGAAAAAGACAAAAAAGAAAGCAAAATAAGTTGTTGTGTATATAAAACCTCATTCAAACGAAATACAGTTTACTTACTGTGTGTATGAAAAGTAATCTAAACGGTGCAATTACTTGCATTGATGCATTGCTACAGGATTTGATGAGCTCGGTACCAACCGGTACCGAAAATACCGTTACCAAAATCCCCAAAAGCGGGTACCGGTACCGAATATACCTAGTATGGTACGGTTCGGTACCGGTTGGTACTGGTACGGCACCGGTATTTGAGGGTAAAAACCGCTGAATACCTGTGCAGAACCGGTACCGAAAATACACCGGTTTGGTAAATTTGAGACCAGTACCTATGCCCGATACCATTTGCTCATCTCTTAATGATGTTACTATTCATTCCATTCTAATTTTAAATAATTCTAATTCTAATTTTAATTTAACACTAAATCACTGTTCTTTCAACTTCTTTTTTATCATATATAGATTTAGAATACAGAAGGAAATATTTTCATATTTTGACTCTATTTATATGAATATGAATATGATAATGATAATAATAGTTGTAATTGTAATTGCTATTCATCCACCACTTGTGGTTTTGTGGTACGAGGCTTTGGCTTTTCTGTGGAGACTTAATTGATCCTCACTCCTGTCACTTTTGGTAGATTAAGTGATGTGCACAAAATGCAACATATAAATTACATCGGTTGTGGCATAAAACTAACCCTTTTTAGTACTAATGTTGGAAAAAGTATGCTTTTGTCTTCCTTTTGTATTTTCAGGATTAAATGAGCTCAAATGAACAAAAGAAGCAAAAAGACAGCTAAATCTAACATAAATACAAGAAAAGGAACAAAAGTGGAATGCCTGACCTCCCGATAGCATCTTCCCAAGCAAAACAAAGAAGACAGAAGACTGAACACGCCCCATGCTCAGTAAGCACGGGACCGTGCCCAAGTGGCAGCAGAAAAGACAAAGTCATAGAAGCTTCTGTTGCCCACCACGGGGCCGTGCCCAGCGGACACGGGGGCGTGGTCAACTCCCTGCAGACGCATTTATTGAAATTGCCAATTGCAATTAATGAAGAGAGAGTCACATGGACACGGGGCCGTGCCCAGCGGACACGGGGCCGTGCCCGAGCTTCTGTTCAGCCTATAAATAGGAGTGTTTGGAGCTTTTGCAACTCATCCCTTGGCACACCACCTCTCTCACACTTCACCCACCACCCACCACCATCACAACACCATCAACCACCACCATCATCCATTGTCCATCGTAGAGTGTGTAAGTCGTCTCGGGATCCAAGATTGATCGTAAGAGTTCTTGACAATCAACGGCCATGTTTGCCTAAGTCTCTTACATCACTTGGTGAAGACAAGTGTTTAGTGTAATACTTTTTATTTTTAATCTTTTGCACTTTTTAATTGGTTTTGTATTAATGACTTTAATTACTAGTTTCTTATGTTGAAGGTGATTCTTCCTTATCGTTTGTCCGTGGTGTCTTGGCATTATTTTACTGTCTATATAAAATAAAAGATTTTCACCATTCATATCTCCACGGTCTATATGGAGTTATGTTGGCTACCTGGTCGGGGGTTAACGGAACGGTTTGGTAAGAGTCTTGCCATTGTTCAGTGTATAGATCCTGCAAAGGACCTGGGTCAAATTTAGGGTCTCCTTCAATACCCAAAGGTATTGGATGGCGGGGGTCCAACCTCTTTGATCCCCTCATAAGTTAAACTACTATTAAAACTTTAACCCGGCTACTTAGGACTGTATCCCTGCTGACTCAGACTACTTAGTCGAGGGTAACGTCGCCTTCAAAAGAGGGGCCTACCACATTATGCATTAATAACTTAATTAATTATCTTTCAATAATCCGACCCCTTAGGATTGTATCCTTGCTGACTCAAACTACTGGGTTGAGGGTAACGTCGCCTTCAAAAGAGGGGCCTACTACAATAACTAAGATAATCTCTTAAACAAGTGCAAAAGTGCGAAAATAATCAAAGGTTACACTACACACGAGTCGGATCCAAGTGATTCATCTTGTCTATCTGTTTTATTTTTATTTTATTTTTCATCATTTTAGTTAGTTTTATTTTCTTAGTTTAAAAACCTTTTTCTAACATTTTGATTTGATTAGACATTGAGGATAAACCGGTACTAAAAGCTCTTGTGTCCTTGGACGACCTTGGTATCTTACCAACACTATACTACGTCCACGATGGGTGCACTTGCCCATATGTGTGTTTAGTGTTAGTAAATATCGTGTTTTATAAATTTAAAACTTGGCTAAAAAGTGTAAAAAGGGCTTAAAATATATACCTAAAACATATACACACTTACACGCATCAAGTTTTTGGCGTCGTTGTCGGGGACACAAGGATTTTAAGAAAGTTAGGAATCAACAGCCTAATCATTTTTCTATTTTCTTTTTATTTATTTTTTAGGATTTTCTTAATTTTTCAGCTTCTGTAGAACTCAGCACGGGTCGTGCCCACTGAACACGCCCCGTACCCAATCATTGGAACTGGCAATCTTGTTTTAAGTCAGACTGTAAGCTGAACACGGGGCCGTGCCCACCCAACACGCCCCTGTGCCCAAGATTCAGTTACTGAAAATAGAACCGTAAGATCCCGACGGTTGGTAATTTCTGACACAAAAATGAGTGATAATGATCTTTTTTACTTTCGACACTCTTATGGTACGTGGTGCCAATTATGTGGAGGCGGTCATAAAGAATTAGAATGCTATTTTCTAAATTATAAGCCCCACTATATAGACCCATCATTTGCATGTAGCCTTAAGAGGGGCGAAAATAAAAATAATCCTTATCTCTCCCTCGAATGCGCCCAGTCAGATATTTTAGGAGAAATGCTTCTTGATGAACTATTTCAACTTGAAGATCTGATTCTTAATTGGTTAAAAGAACTTAAGATGGATTTCCTTAATTCATCTCAAGACGATGACCAATAAGAAGTGTTGGGGTCGCATTCAAACAACCTTGTTGCTCCCGATAATACCTTCAACTCTAGCGAAGACTTGGACGATAGTCGTCCCTGTGCCGGTTGTGCCGTGGGTTTTTCCCATGTGTTTAATATATTAAAAGCGTGGTATTTTACTCTGATAAATAATTTCCTAACTACGGTCCGGATATAATTTCCGCTGCCAAAATGGATAAACACAAGATACCACCCAAACTGGCCGCGGCCGCCCGTTCCCGGGTTGCTAAGGAACGGGGGTTGGTACACTTTCACTGAATGGATTCTTCTTCTGAGGGGGTTATCTCAATAATCTTTTGTTGAATGAGATGGACAAATATTCAAGAAAAAGAGACTGATGACAGTAATATGCCTTCATTTGAGCTTTGTTCTTGATGAATATTGGCATGGAATAAAGGGATCAACACATGTGTAAAATGCTATTTTGGACTCCATTACTATAAATAGCATCAAGCAAGAGTTGATCTTCAATGACATGCCATCAAACAAGAATATCACACCAGAAAATAGGATGCCACTAAGCATGTTCGTCTAAAAAAGACGGTGTTTATGTAGGAAAGTTGACATCTAGCTAAGGTATTCAAAGGTTCAAAATGCCAGAAACAAATTCAAGAAGAAGAGCATGATGACAGTGAAGATTCGGAAGAGAAATTAGATTACCATTTTTAATTTGTTTTTCTTTTTCATTTTATATTGTTTTGTTATCAAATTATCTGTTGTTTGATATCTAATTCTTTACAAATAAAATACATTATTATATAAAACGTCAAAAACTACAAACACCAAAACGCTAGTAGTATGAAAACTGTGAGAACGGGTGCTGGCAAAGCACCTTGTTAAATGTATTAAACGCCAAAAAATTCACTAAACGCCATTAAAAACATTTGGTCTTATTGTAATCTTATGAAAATATTAATATCTCGTAAGTGAAGTATTATACAACGCCACAAAACGCCAAAAAATTAACCAGAACACGCTATAACGCCAAAAAAATTATCTATGTAACACAACAATTAATTCAACGTCAAAAAGTTTAATAAATACAATTAACGCCAAAATAATCTTAGACGCCAGAAAATGTTATAGTGCGTTGGGAAAATAAAAGAAGATTGAAAAGACAAAAAAACCCCTCACCCATATCCCGCACCACATATTTGACCAGTATACGTTCTCACCGTTCTCACACTTTTAAGCGTTTTCTCCTGATCTCGTTTCTATATATATACATGTTAAAACGTGCTAAAATAAATAAGCTTGTGGTTTTATGGTCGAGTTATATAAGTATGTTATGATTCATTTGTAGTTGGAAAAAGGGTTATTGGATTTATCACCCTTAACTGTTGGCTATTGACCACTGCCACCCCCAACTATCACTTTGACGCTCGCCACCCCCAACTTAACACTTAGTGTGTTCTATCACCACGTCGTTAACTGATCACTAACTTTTGATCGTGTTACTATACATTTGGGGTGTCCTAAGATCCCTAAAATCTTCCTAAGATCCCAATGACACCCCCAAAAGTATAGTAACGGGATCTAAAGTTAGTACATCAGTTAACGATGTGGTGACATAACACATTAAGTGTTAAGTTGGGGGTGACATACGCGAACGTGATAGTTAGAGGTGGCAGTGGCCAATAGCCAATAGTTTGGGTGGATAAAATCCAATAACCATGGTAAAAAGGCTGTTATTTCTCTACCGACATCATTCATTTTCGTTGTCATTGTATGACTAGAAACACGTTGCAATATTGTTTTGTTGGAGAAGTAAATTTAACAAAAAATATTAATATTTACTTGTATATTATAATTTAGTTGTATATAAAAATTTGTTCTTAGTGACACAAAAAAAAAATCAACTAAGGGCTGTTTGTTTACCTTTTAAGGAAACTGTTAATGGTTCAGAGTTCTTACTGGTTCAGCACTTAATGGTTCAGGCTGTTTGTTTCACGAGTAGATGTCTGAATTGTTCAGACATTTGCCTCTGAGTGGTTGAGATTTATACAGAGTCTGAATGGTTAAGACCTCTAATCTGAATTGGTTAGGCATTTGCCTCTGAACGGTTAAGCATTATACAGGCTCTTAATGGTTCAGACCTATTACTGGTTCAGCACTTAACCATATATTCAGATGTTGCCAAACAGCCCCTGAGTGTAATTATTGGTACAAAGCAAACTACAAAGTAAATAACCACATCGGTATACTAAAGTAAAATCTTTGTGAGGCGTAGCAGCTCCCCCCATGCGAACGTTGAAGACGTCCCACTAGATGACAAAACCTCCTCACACACATGACATATATATACATATAACATATACATATATTTTAGGCTCATCTCCATTTCTTTACCTCTGTCTTCTTTGCCTTATCCATCCTCACACCCAATCTACGTGGCGGATCATCCTCCAAAGAAGGACGAATATTATAGAAGATGGCAATAAATAGAAAGATATTAAGATAAGATCGATGTAGGGTTGGATGACGACAGCAATGTTGATTTTTGACTTATTTATTAACTGCCGAAATCTTATATATAGCACTACCTTGTGAATGTCATGCCCGAGCAATTAGGGCAAAGAACAATAAAGATGGCAACAATAAACGTTCAACACATGAATGATGGCAATGGAGATTCAAGTTATGCAAGCAATTCCTTTCTTCAGGTCTCTTTTAATCTTGATATCGCTATCCATGATCCCCTAAGAATATGTAAACGTATCGTAACTTAATTTCTTTGCAGGAACATGCGATACGAAGAGCGTTACCTTTTTTAAAACATGCAATTAAGGATATGGCTAATCATGATGTCTTCTTCAAAAACGATTGTTTCATGATAGCAGATTTAGGATGTTCCTCTGGCATGAATACTCTATTGGTAGCATCTAACATTATTAATATACTCCATGAGGTGTGTCACGAAAATAATCGTAAAACACCACAGTCTCAAGTGTGCTTAAACGACTTATTTGGAAATGATTTTAATAATCTTTTTAAGTTATTACCCGACTTTTATGACAATCTTAAGAAGGACCAGGGAGAAAGTATTGGCGGTTGCTTTGTTTCAGTTGTTCCAGGTTCCTTCTATGGTAGACTCTTTCCTGACAAAAGTTTGCATTTCGTTCACTCCTCTTATAGCATTCAATGGCTTTCTCAGGTACCATACCAATCCAACTCTATATCATCCTATATATACAATATGGTTATATTAGCAAGAAAAATAAACAAGATATATTTATGAGATATGCTAGTTTTAAAAACATGTGTACTACATGTATATATTTACAAGATGGAGTATCATTTATTTATACTTTAAAAATAACTTTTATGGGATATAGATTTGCAAGCATGTGTTATACTTTGGACTCCAACTTAAACAACCAATCAAAATATATAATGTTCCAAGTTATTTTATTTTTGTGGTCCTCTAAAAAATGGTGTACGCCCCGCCGATCGGTCCCACGATTAACATGAGGATGATAAATCACATATCTCAGAGTAAATCAGTTGATGTCGGGGTTTTATCCCTAGACTTAAACAATAGATTCTCAAATTCTTACCACTAAGACACTATAAATATAATGAACATGATAGGTACCTGAAGGTCTTGAAAGTAATAAATTAAACTTATACATTTCGAAAACAAGTTCGCTTAATGTACTCCAAGCATATGGAAAGCAATTTCATGCCGACTTTACAAAGTTTCTAGAATTGCGCTATGAAGAAATAGTATGCGGTGGACACATGTTTATAACGTTACCTGGGCGAAGTAAAGTTGATCCAGCTAGTGATGATTGTTGGAGTCTATGGGATTTACTAACAAAATCACTTCTTGAATTGCTAAAAGAGGTATTTGTTTTTGTATTCTAATTCTAACTCAAGTTAACGAAGAATATGCTCTTTAGAGCTTCTAGTTTGCTTATAATACTAATTAATTATATGTTTTATCAAATACTACAGGAGCTGATTCGAGAATCAGATATTAACTCATTCAATTTTCCATTTTATCTTCCATGTGAGGATGAAGTTAGGAACATCATTCAAGATAATGGATCATTTTCTGTTGATAACATGAATGTTTATGAAGTAAACTGGGATCCAGATGATACCGATTACACAAATATGGATGATTTAAACTTAGAGCATAACCACAACCAAGGGATAAACACAACAATGAAAAACACCGCAAAAGTGATTAGAGCTATTACAGAACCAATGTTGACTTCTCATTTTGGGAGTTCCATAATTGATGTGCTATATAAGAAGTACGAGAAGCATGTGGAAGAACGTTTAGCTACCAAGAAAACAAGACAATTTACTATTGTCATTTCATTAACCAAAAATGAATAATATTAGCAAGTGTTAAATTCACTTATACTGATGAGGTGAATTCTATCATTAAATACATCATGATGTTCAGAAGGTCTATTTGGTTTGGTTATCATACCTTTTATTTATTTTGGTTTTATTTGGAAATTATTTCAAATAAATTTACTTATACATGATGAGTTGAATTCTAGTCATTAATTATATCATGATGCTGAGAAGGTCTATTTGGTTTCGTCAATCCAAACCTTTTATTTATTTGGGTCTTATCCGGATAGGGGAAGGTTCATTTGAGAATAACATTTTATTGAGAAGAAAAAGAATAAAAAGGTACAATTGTAAAACATTAAATAGTTTTTTTTTCATCTCATTTATTATTATGTTTGACTAATTAATAAGTCACTAAGACTATAATCCTCCACACTATATATTTTTGCCTACACACATCAAAAGTTATCCTACACATTTCGAAATTTATCCTACATATATTGAAATTTATCCTACACAACTCGTAATTTATCCTACACACCTCGTATTTATCCTACACTATAAATGAATTTTTATTTTTATTTTTTGTGAAAAATATATATCTTAAAAATAAGTTATAAATTTAATAATATACCCTTATAGTCACATTAAGTACAAATATTAAATGAAGTCTAATGAATGATTCCTATTGGTTGAAATTTCTTCTTTTTTCTTCTTATAAAGAATTTCTTCTCATTTGAACCCTCCACTATCCGGATATTAGATATATATTTCAAAGAAAACTAGTTATTTTTCGCCCGCGCGTTGCGGCGAGACCCAATGACTACAAAAGGCGTGTCAGCAACCGCAAACAGATACCGAATATCAAAACATAAATAAAATGATGTGGTAAGGATAGTCACTCCGTCATAAAAAACGATTATAAATAACCTAATATATAATAATAGCACCCACACGTCCTACACGTTGGAAATTCGGTTGTTTTCAGTTCAGTTATTACGGTGCTAACACGTTAAAATATGGATGAGCTCGGTACCGGTAACGGCAGCGAAAGTACCGATTCGGAAAATCATCGAAATTAGGTACCGGCACCGAAAATGCTCGGTACAATACGGTATGGTATTTGAAGGTAAAAATCAATAAATACAGGTATGATATTAGACCGGTGTCGAACCGAAAGTAACGATTCTGAAAACGCCAAAAGGTGGGTACCAAATTGGTACCGAAAATGATTTGGTATAGTAAATTTGGTACCGATACGATACCGATTCGTTTACAGGATTTGATACGATTTGCTCATCAATATTTTAAATATCCAAGTTAATTTTACATACTACAATTCATTCATTACAGAAAAAGACAAAAAAGAAAGCAAAATAAGTTGTTGTGTATATAAAACCTCATTCAAACGAAATACAGTTTACTTACTGTGTGTATGAAAAGTAATCTAAACGGTGCAATTACTTGCATTGATGCATTGCTACAGGATTTGATGAGCTCGGTACCAACCGGTA
Source organism: Helianthus annuus (assembly GCF_002127325.2). Lineage (NCBI taxonomy): Eukaryota > Viridiplantae > Streptophyta > Magnoliopsida > Asterales > Asteraceae > Helianthus > Helianthus annuus. The sequence goes on from NC_035445.2 coordinate 72,607,324, forward strand.
CCGAAAATACCGTTACCAAAATCCCCAAAAGCGGGTACCGGTACCGAATATACCTAGTATGGTACGGTTCGGTACCGGTTGGTACTGGTACGGCACCGGTATTTGAGGGTAAAAACCGCTGAATACCTGTGCAGAACCGGTACCGAAAATACACCGGTTTGGTAAATTTGAGAACAGTACCTATGCCCGATACCATTTGCTCATCTCTTAATGATGTTACTATTCATTCCATTCTAATTTTAAATAATTCTAATTCTAATTTTAATTTAACACTAAATCACTGTTCTTTCAACTTCTTTTTTATCATATATAGATTTAGAATACAGAAGGAAATATTTTCATATTTTGACTCTATTTATATGAATATGAATATGATAATGATAATAATAGTTGTAATTGTAATTGCTATTCATCCACCACTTGTGGTTTTGTGGTACGAGGCTTTGGCTTTTCTGTGGAGACTTAATTGATCCTCACTCCTGTCACTTTTGGTAGATTAAGTGATGTGCACAAAATGCAACATATAAATTACATCGGTTGTGGCATAAAACTAACCCTTTTTAGTACTAATGTTGGAAAAAGTATGCTTTTGTCTTCCTTTTGTATTTTCAGGATTAAATGAGCTCAAATGAACAAAAGAAGCAAAAAGACAGCTAAATCTAACATAAATACAAGAAAAGGAACAAAAGTGGAATGCCTGACCTCCCGATAGCATCTTCCCAAGCAAAACAAAGAAGACAGAAGACTGAACACGCCCCATGCTCAGTAAGCACGGGACCGTGCCCAAGTGGCAGCAGAAAAGACAAAGTCATAGAAGCTTCTGTTGCCCACCACGGGGTCGTGCCCAGCGGACACGGGGGCGTGGTCAACTCCCTGCAGACGCATTTATTGAAATTGCCAATTGCAATTAATGAAGAGAGAGTCACATGGACACGGGGCCGTGCCCAGCGGACACGGGGCCGTGCCCGAGCTTCTGTTCAGCCTATAAATAGGAGTGTTTGGAGCTTTTGCAACTCATCCCTTGGCACACCACCTCTCTCACACTTCACCCACCACCCACCACCATCACAACACCATCAACCACCACCATCATCCATTGTCCATCGTAGAGTGTGTAAGTCGTCTCGGGATCCAAGATTGATCGTAAGAGTTCTTGACAATCAACGGCCATGTTTGCCTAAGTCTCTTACATCACTTGGTGAAGACAAGTGTTTAGTGTAATACTTTTTATTTTTAATCTTTTGCACTTTTTAATTGGTTTTGTATTAATGACTTTAATTACTAGTTTCTTATGTTGAAGGTGATTCTTCCTTATCGTTTGTCCGTGGTGTCTTGGCATTATTTTACTGTCTATATAAAATAAAAGATTTTCACCATTCATATCTCCACGGTCTATATGGAGTTATGTTGGCTACCTGGTCGGGGGTTAACGGAACGGTTTGGTAAGAGTCTTGCCATTGTTCAGTGTATAGATCCTGCAAAGGACCTGGGTCAAATTTAGGGTCTCCTTCAATACCCAAAGGTATTGGATGGCGGGGGTCCAAACTCTTTGATCCCTCATAAGTTAAACTACTATTAAAACTTTAACCCGGCTACTTAGGACTGTATCCCTGCTGACTCAGACTACTTAGTCGAGGGTAACGTCGCCTTCAAAAGAGGGGCCTACCACATTATGCATTAATAACTTAATTAATTATCTTTCAATAATCCGACCCCTTAGGATTGTATCCTTGCTGACTCAAACTACTGGGTTGAGGGTAACGTCGCCTTCAAAAGAGGGGCCTACTACAATAACTAAGATAATCTCTTAAACAAGTGCAAAAGTGCGAAAATAATCAAAGGTTACACTACACACGAGTCGGATCCAAGTGATTCATCTTGTCTATCTGTTTTATTTTTATTTTATTTTTCATCATTTTAGTTAGTTTTATTTTCTTAGTTTAAAAACCTTTTTCTAACATTTTGATTTGATTAGACATTGAGGATAAACCGGTACTAAAAGCTCTTGTGTCCTTGGACGACCTTGGTATCTTACCAACACTATACTACGTCCACGATGGGTGCACTTGCCCATATGTGTGTTTAGTGTTAGTAAATATCGTGTTTTATAAATTTAAAACTTGGCTAAAAAGTGTAAAAAGGGCTTAAAATATATACCTAAAACATATACACACTTACACGCATCAAGTTTTTGGCGTCGTTGTCGGGGACACAAGGATTTTAAGAAAGTTAGGAATCAACAGCCTAATCATTTTTCTATTTTCTTTTTATTTATTTTTTAGGATTTTCTTAATTTTTCAGCTTCTGTAGAACTCAGCACGGGTCGTGCCCACTGAACACGCCCCGTACCCAATCATTGGAACTGGCAATCTTGTTTTAAGTCAGACTGTAAGCTGAACACGGGGCCGTGCCCACCCAACACGCCCCTGTGCCCAAGATTCAGTTACTGAAAATAGAACCGTAAGATCCCGACGGTTGGTAATTTCTGACACAAAAATGAGTGATAATGATCTTTTTTACTTTCGACACTCTTATGGTACGTGGTGCCAATTATGTGGAGGCGGTCATAAAGAATTAGAATGCTATTTTCTAAATTATAAGCCCCACTATATAGACCCATCATTTGCATGTAGCCTTAAGAGGGGCGAAAATAAAAATAATCCTTATCTCTCCCTCGAATGCGCCCAGTCAGATATTTTAGGAGAAATGCTTCTTGATGAACTATTTCAACTTGAAGATCTGATTCTTAATTGGTTAAAAGAACTTAAGATGGATTTCCTTAATTCATCTCAAGACGATGACCAATAAGAAGTGTTGGGGTCGCATTCAAACAACCTTGTTGCTCCCGATAATACCTTCAACTCTAGCGAAGACTTGGACGATAGTCGTCCCTGTGCCGGTTGTGCCGTGAAGGTCTCCCCATCGACTTCGTTCGATGCATACATAGACCTGAGCGATTCGGCATACACTTTCTTTAACGAGAGCCCGGAAAAGGGTTGGACTTGTCCACCTACATTTAGCATAGGCATCACCCTCACCGACAACCTCTTGCGTTCTCGTCTTAATCTAGATCAATTAAGGTATCTTAGGCACTTTGGGGTTGTTCCATCCAGTAAGGAACCGCCCGATCTGGATAAGTTCCTTAAAAATAAGCAAACTCCATAAGACAGCTTCCAGACACGGGGCCGTGCCCAGGTCAACACGCCCCCGTGTCCACCAAAAGATTCTCTTCTGATTTTATCAGAATACGGACAAAAATGTGTCAGGATTCTGTCTGCACACGGGGCCGTGTCCAGCGTGCTGTCGTTTTCTATAAATGCAGCATGATTCCTGCTTCATTTGGACCACTTCAAAAGACAGAGATTCCTGGGATCTTCACTCATACTATCCTAGGTATGTTCTAAAAGAAGGTTCTCAAACACCCTCTTGTCTTTTCCACTTTAGTTCATTGCCTTCTCCTTCAATTTCCAACCACTACCTCCATTAAAGCTTGGAAGCTTCATGATTCCAACCTTTATTGTGATGTTTGTAAGGTCATTATTCAAGGAATCTTGCTTGAAATAAGTTATATCACTCTGTTTTAAATTATTTATGTTTAAACGTTACTTATAAACAAAGAAAATAATTTAAAACTTCAAGATTCCTTGCTTTAAAATCCTACAGACAACTGGACACGGGGCCGTGTTCATTAAACACGGGGCCGTGTCTGAGGTACTGTTTCTTAAAAATTGAGTTCTTTTCGGTCTGTTTTCCTAGAATGGCGAGCAGAACAAGCGGAGCATCTTCATCGCACTCAAGGAACAATCGATAGGGGAGGAGGTCATCAACGGCGGAAGACTCTCTTGTAAACTATGTTTACGCATTAAGAGAGGCTATTGATGAAATGACAGGGGTGGAAGAAGCATTGGTCGACCGTATCAACCATCTAACGGTGGGACTGGAAGGGTGTCTCTGGGAGGTCAACCTCTTGCACCAGAGGTTGAACATTCTCGCATCTCCTCCTTTGGTGCCTATAATAACCCAAAGGGCATGGAACGTGGTGCCTGAAGTCATCATACCAGCCGAGTGGTATGCCATGCACCCAGGGCCTCCTCAAGACATATTGCAAGGAGTCCCGGTTGGTGTTTCCCCTCCTCCACAAGATGTTGAGGAAAACGAATCCGCCTTCTTCCTCCCAAGAGAGATAGAAGAATGGCTTTAGGAAGATAACCCTCGGCCAAGAGTCCTACTACAATACCGAGGATCTATTCCCGGGATTTTGGTTCTTAATGAAAAAAATGGGACTCCGTATGATAATTTTATGTATCACTCGACCTATCTAATTTAGGACTTTTAACTTTTTATTTCTTCTTTGTTTTTAATTTCCTAGGACTATGTATCTCTCTATGATTTTTAATGAAATGATGGTTTTAAGGTTTGGATGATGTTGTAATAAATAAAACACACTCGGGATGGTGAAGGATAACAAGGGAAATGAGAAACATCACCCCATACACGGAAACAGGGCCATCCGACAACAATTCTTCATTACAGTAAGTTCAGCACGGGCCGTGTCCGCCCAACACGGCCCCGTGCTGAACAATCTGCAGAAAATCGCCCAGTTCAGGTAACTGGACACGGGCCGTGTTCACTGAACACGCCCCCGTGTCCAGGCTTCTGTTTCTTTTTATTAATTTTTGTTACTGGCACCTGAACACGGGGTCGTGCCCGGTCACCATGGGATCGTGTCCAGGATGCCAGTAACATAAAATTTTGCTTTTAACACCCTTTTACACATTCAATCAACCTAAAAACTTATTTTTGGGACACATTGAGGACAATGTGTAATTTAAGTGTGGGGGGATGCTAAAACCTTGAATCTTGCAAGTCCTAAAACCTTGAATAACAAAACTCTATTGGAACCGCTAATCACCCCAAATTTTTTCAAAAATTTTCATTTTTTTTACTTGTCTAAGTTTAAGTTGGGAATTCAAGTTCTAACAAGGTTATATTTTTACAAGTTTACAACCGATAGCGTCGTGATAAAAAGAACCAACATAAGAAAATATGAAACGGCATGACAAGCTTAGTTAAAAATTTGATTACATATACTTGATCACATAAAAACCCTTTCCCACAAAAGTGAGTTTTGAGTCTTTATCGAGCATACAAATACATATCTTTACACTAAATGCTCATTTTTCGTTTCTTGTGTGAATAGCCGCTTGGTTCGTACGACTCTAGAACTTGCCACGACAATACATTCCCGGTCCTTACCAACTTAAACCCAAGTAAGTAAATGATGGAGGCATTAAGACTAACCCTTTTTCTTTCTACACCATTATTTTCATTTTTTTACCACCTACCCAAAATCCCCCTAGTTAACCCCTTTGAGTCTAAACATTTTCATTTCTTAACCCAAAACAATCACCCTTTTTACCCACCTAAACCTTTTTATTTTAACCCTTTCTTTTAGTAACAACGTTCGGTTTTCTTATGACTTAAAAAATATATATATATGTATTTTGATGAAACCAAATAAACAAACAAGTCCATCAAAAATAAATTTGTTTGAAACAAATGGTTCATCAAAATGAAATAAAAATGTGAAAAATAAAAAGTCTTTCAAAAACCGACGTTTGTTACGCTTTTCGCCCTTTTACTAACCACTAACCCAACCACCCACCTTTAGCCCAAGCTTAACCCTTCACCCAAAAAGTCCTCTTGATATTTACAAAGGTATATAGTTAAAAAGGAGGAGGATTGATTGCTTGGCAAGCTTATGGTAGGAGTAAGTTCCATGCCACTCTCGAGTGATTCACTAAAAATACACCTTCGGCCGAGTGTTGAGTGATTCCCCGTGAGGTATGTGAACTTGTATATAAATGAAATTTTAAAAAAGATATGTTATGCCCTAATAAGTAATTTATCTTATGAAACGTTTTTAATAAATCATGACGAATAGGATCGTAAATAAATAAAAATAAAACTTAATTAAAGAATCTTGGAAATCCCGACACTCTATGACAAGCCCAAAACTTCTTTTCTACCCATTCCATTTGGGTGTGTAAGCCACATAATAAAGAGTTTTGCTTGAGGACAAGCAAAGATTCAAGTGTGGGGGTATTTGATGTGCACAAAATGCAACATATAAATTATATCAATTATGGCATAAAACTAACCCTTTTTTAGTACTAATGTTGGAAAAAGTATGCTTTTGTCTTCCTTTTGTATTTTCAAGATTAAATGAGCTCAAATGAACAAAAGAAGCAAAAAGACAGCTAAATCTAACATAAATACAAGAAAAGGATACAAAAGTGGCATGCCCGACCTCCCGGTAGCATCTTCCCAAGCAAAACAAAGAAGACAGGAGACTGAACACGCCCCGTGCTCAGTAAGCACGGGGTCGTGCCCAAGTGGCAGCAGAAAAGACAAAGTCATAGAAGCTTCTGTTGCCCACCACGGGGCCGTGCCCAGCGGACACGGGGGCGTGGTCAACTCCCTGCAGACGCATTTATTGAAATTGCGAATTGCAATTAATGAAGAGAGAGAGTCAGATGGACACGGGGCCGTGCCCAGCGGACACAAGGCCGTGCTCGAGCTTCTGTTCAGCCTATAAATAGGAGTGTTTGGAGCTCTTGCAACTCATCCCTTGGCACACCACCTCTCTCACACTTCACCCACCACCCACCACCATCACAACACCATCATCCACCACCATCATCCATTGTCCATCGTAGAGTGTGTGAGTCATCTCGGGATCCAAGATTGATCATAAGAGTTATTGACAATCAAAGGCCATGTTTGCCTAATTCTCTTACATCACTTGGTGAAGACAAGTGTTTAGTGTAATACTTTTTATTTTTAATTTTTTGCACTTTTTAATTGGTTTTGTATTAATGACTTTAATTACTAGTTTCTTATGTTGAAGGTGATTCTTTCTTATCGTTTATCCGTGGTGTCTTGGCATTATTTTACTGTCTATATAAAATAAAAGATTTTCACCATTCATATCTCCATGGTCTATATGGAGGTATGTTGACTACCTGGTCGGGGGTTAACGGAACGGTTTGGTAAGAGTCTTGCCATTGTTTAGTGTATAGATCCTGCAAAGGACCTGGGTCAAATTTAGTAGGACCTCCTTCAATACCCAAAGGTATTGGATGGCGGGGGTCCAAACTCTTTGATCCCCTCATAAGTTAAACTACTATTAAAACTTTAACCCGTCTACTTAGGACTGTATCCCTGCTGACTCAGACTACTTAGCCGAGGGTAACGTCGCCTTCAAAAGAGGGGCCTACCACATTATGCATTAATAACTTAATTAATTATCTTTCAATAATCTGACCCTTTAGCATTGCATCCTTGCTGACTCAAACTACTGTGTTGAGGATAACGTCGCCTTCAAAAGAGGGGCCTACTACAATAACTAAGATAATCTCTTAAACAAGTGCAAAAGTGCGAAAATAATCAAAGGTTACACTACACACGAGTCGGATCCAAGTTATTCATCTTGTCTATCTGTTTTATTTTTATTTTATTTTTCAGCATTTTAGTTAGTTTTATTTTCTTAGTTTAAAAACCTTTTTCTAACATTTTGATTTGATTAGACGTTGAGGATAAACCGGTACTAAAAGCTCTAAAAGCTCTTGTGTCCTTGGACGACCTCGGTATCTTACCAACACTATACTACATCCACGATGGGTGCACTTGCCCATATGTGTGTTTAGTGTTAGTAAATATCGTGTTTTATAAATTTAAAACTTGGCTAAAAAGTGTAAAAAGTGCTTAAAATATATACCTAAAACATATACACACTTACAAGCATCATTAAGCCAATGAAGGATTTGAGCTAGTCCTTGTCTGAGGTTGTCTGTTCGAATCCCGAGCCCACCGAGGTTCTCGTTCCACCGTGTGTTGAGCTAGGAAGTTCTGCTCTTGTGGAGACATAACAACTGTCAAGTGACAGCCGACTATATGGTTTCTCAGGAGAACGCCCAAGCCAAACTCTGAAATCTTTGTGGGTCCGGTAAGACAACATAGTCTTCCCGAAGTGGGACAACAGGGCTCTCCAATTTTGAAGAGTGAGATAGCCTAAACACTAGAAAGTCGCCATTAAAAAAATTGTAATTGCCATTGTTATCGTTATTATTAGAAATAGACTTATCATTTAAAACTGTCCAGGTAAATCATACGTCATTCAACGCCCATGCATGTAGAACATACTTTTGTTTATGAAAGCCTTATCCAAACCTCGTTATTACGTACTTTTATCTGTTTGAAGGATTTTGCTTCCAAATTAAAAGATGTTAAACGAGGAAAGAAAGTATGGAAATGAGTGAGCCGACGTTCTTTAAATATAGAATTTAATCAGAGTGCTAAAAGCTAAAAAGTGGTCCAGATGACATTAATGTGTGTACTTGTGATCATCTCTCTATGGTGTCCCTCCTTGGTGTACTCTCTCTGTCTGTGTACACTGTCAGTCGACCCACCCAGTGGCGAAGCTTAAGATTTCCGACCGGGGGTTTTCTACATACCTAAAAAATTATAAAACCAGGGAGTCGAAAACGTATATACCTAAAAAAAATTCTATATGAAAATTACATACCGAACACTACTGAACGAAAAAATCAGGAGCCCCCCACACACACACACACAAAGTTGTGCCCAAGGACCCACCTTATATAAATTACGCATTATATACTTGTGGACCTACATACGGACCACACCTTTGATTTCTGAATTTCTGATCATATATCTAACCTTTAATCATCGGAGTAGATTTCACTTGTAGAGCAATATATCCTTATATAAAAATGAAGTAGCTAGAACACTCATTTTAGGTCTAGAAACCAATCGTTTATTTTGTGTTAAATGTGTGTGAGTAGGTATATTATAGGTAGGTTTTACATGGCTTTGCATAAGAACTCATGTACTTCTAGGTTTTTTTTTCTATTAATACGTACAAACAAAGAAACCATTGATCAGACAAACACTTGCATTCAAATGATTGTATTAGTTATATTTTGTGTCTAGTTTTATTGAAATTGTCAACATAAACTACTAAGACCATGTGTACTGGGGCATTATAGGGCAAAAAAAAACGCCCCCTTCCCCATTACATAGGGCATTATAGGGCATTATAGGGCAAAAAAAATGGTTTGGCGTTTTAATATGAAAACGCCTAAAATGGATTGTGGAAGGTTTGACTTTTGACTGGCCAATGAGAAAATAGTTTGCTTTTTTTTTGTTTAATGATTGGAAGGAGCATTATCAGGCATTATTCCCACTACACCACTTTTGCAATAACGCTCCATGCTGACTCGACTGCCATGTGTCGAATAATGCCACATAATGGGGGCATTATTTTGTTTAACCACTACACATGGTCTAATAAAAATTAAAATGATGGAAGACAACCCCCAAAGCAAAATGCCCTTAATTAATCTACAATAATTGCAAAATAGGCCTTACAATGCGCAATAAATTCCTTCATTTCTTCTTCACCACCCACATTATATATACTTTTCTATATACAGTAACTCTACCAGTGATAACGTATAACTTTTTTTAATTTCTATTTCATGTTTTATGCAATAAATAATATTTAGGTTTAAGTTATTTAATTATTTAATGATTTTGTTTTTATAATAACATGGGTTCGTTAACTTTTAAAAAAACTGAATACTTATGTTTAGCTTTCTTTCCTCAATGTTCCGTTATAAAGTTTATTGAAAATGAAGTTGTTTTCAAACTATAATATTTTTTCAATATTGTAAACAACACCCAATGTCGGTACTATGCCAATACAGTGACGAACTAATGAACTGGATGGATGTTGACCGGATAATATCAATACCGATCTCAGAATTATTGGAACAAATTAGTATTTACTTTTATGGATTTTGATCGATGTAAAGCACATATTGGAAGGATTGGTTGTCTGGATGTTTCCAAACTGGTCATATCTTGTATAACTAACTGTATGTTAAGCTTACATTTTTTAATTTGCCTGTAAATTAGGGTTTATTGCTACTTTTCTGTGTACCGCCACTGAAAAGATCTGAAACTCTGATGAACAATGGCTGAACAGGTATGAAACATCACATTTTCCACCTTTTCCTGTATCAATTTTGCAAAACAAATATCACCATGATTCCGGCGTTAGGTTCTAGATTTGATTCTTCAAGAACTTCAAATGAAGTTGTATGTTAGTTATTTAAAAGTTAATTTAACCTAGGTTATGTTTTCATTGAGTCAGTTGTTGTGGGTTACAAATCTGTGAGCAGTGAGCGGATTATGGCGGTCCCGGTGAAGGCGCCCTCAACGAACCTCAAGGAGTGAGTGTTTTCACACTTTTTGTTTCTGGTTTTAATTAATTTGATTAAGTTGTTTTGAGTCCGGTGGATTTCGTTTGTGTAGATCTGATTTATTATGAGGTTTTGATGTGAATCGGTTAGGTTTAAGGTGAAATTTTTGGTGTTTTTGTTAGTTGTGGTGATTTTTGTTTGGAAATTTGGATATATGATGTGAAATTTGTAGTGATTGTTTAGTGTTTTTGGCGGTTGGAACCATTCTTCTTTAGGTGTCGGGGGTGGTCGACGTTCAGTGTCGTCGATTGTTTTGCTTTGGACGATTGCCAGGTAATGTGATTTGATTTTATTTTGTATTTTAGATGTTGCTTTAGGGCTCATGTACTAGAATTTTTTTAATTAGTCTTGGTTAAACAATAAATTAATTCGCTGATAACACTTCACCTTGTATTGTTATCAAGAATAGTACTCAATCTGTTTTGAAACTGTGATCTGATCTCTCCATCTCTCAAGTGTTGGGTCATGTTTTCTTAAAAGTATCAAAGAAAAATGATCTATATCAAATACGAGCTGATAGATTAGCAAAATGCTGAGTGTGAGGTGTAGGTGATGGAACAATATATGGCGGCTGAATCTTGGGGGAACACTGTGTGTTTCACTGTTCATGTGGTAATATAATTCTGAAATGGGTTCCCCTTAAGTAATGAGTTATAATTTCTATCTAGCTTTCTATGATAGAATTGCAGCCATGGTTATTATTATTTATTTTTTTTTTTCAGAAATAGGCATGGAGGACATTATGACAGTGCATTATTTTTAAACACCCTAAAACGTTTTAAGGATAAAAGACGCAGCGGAAATACCGACTCAAAAATTCTTTCTTATATTGTCTATGTGATATACTTGAAGGTTCATTTATAATTTGTCGGACACTTCTTGAAAGGATTTACAACATTCATTCTTGATTAACGCGTTAAATGTAATACATAAATACAAGCTATGAGACCGCTCTTCCCGTACAATCCTTGCTCTTTGACTCGATCTTCAACCTCTTAGTCTCCACAATGATGTCAATTTTGTGCAACCTGCAATCACCACATACATGCACATCATTAATATTTGGTGACATCATTCATAATCTAGACATACGCAATTAAGTGACCATTCCGCATTCTTCTATTCATGCTAATTTTTTCGATTATCTTTCTGAGTACAATCTTGCATCCCAATCATCAAATCTTCATAAGGACACAATAGTATACCTGCATTTTCATTTCATTCTCAAGGCACACTATTAGTAATGTAAATACTCAAACGTATTAAAGCCATGTATACATATATACAAGCCTCGTTCTTTCATGAACAATAAATCCTACTTCATGCATACGTACATTCATACGTATATTCATACACACATACATACATACATACCTACCTACCTACATACATACATACATACACACATACATACATACATACATACATACATACATACATACATACATACATACATACATACATACATACATACATACATACATACATACATACATACATACATACATACATACATACATACATACATACATACATACATACATACATACATACATACATACATACATACATACACACATACACACATACACACACACACACACATACACACATGCACACACACACACACACATACACACATACACACATACACACATACACACATACACACATACATACATACATACATACACACATACATACATACATACATACATACATACACACATACATACATACATACATACATGCATACATACATACATACATACATACATACATACATACATACATACATACATACATACATACATACATACATACATACATACATACATACATACATACATACATACAAGCTCTTACATACCACTTACATTCCCATATGATTATACTAACATATTCTAGTCACAAACATCCATATAAATAAATCTCATACTTATCAACCTATGTGCATACTCATTTCTAACCGTACTTACCTATGGATTCCATTGCTAACATGTAGGTAAATCCATACCCATACTTATACATGCCTCTAGACTTATTTCATTCCCACACATACTTACGTACACGCTCATCACACTTCATAAACACTCTTCAATGAGTTTGGAATACATTTCGGGAGCTTAACAATGAATTCATACTCTCCCGTAGCTCACCAAGCTATTTGATTAGGTTTGGGTACATTATAAAAGTTCAGCGGGTCTTGGGAACAGGTCCATGGGGTCCAGAATCGAAGAAAATGAAGAAAACAACCTTGCTGGTAGAAACCCCACCGTAACCTACGGCAGCCACGTAGCTTAAGGTGGCTAGGAAGTCCCTACGGTGTGGAGATACTGTCTTACGGTGGAAATTGTGGCATCACCACCTACCGTAGATTACGGTGGCTACCGTAAGCTACGGCAGAGCCCAGTTCAAACAACTTTTGTTCTCTTTTACTTTCGTAAACGACCATTAGGCCCTCGAACTTCTTTCTTCCCTGTTTTTCATGCTTACATGACGTAAATTAACCATATTCAAATCCCATATCCTTCTAATTCTTAATCATACGATCAAATTAACTATTACGTCTCACCAGATTACTTTTCGTGTTTTGACTATAAGCAACTTGCTACAACATTCTTTCTCATTTACTTACCTTTCTTAATTATTCCTAGATGACTTCTAACCTTCATACAACAAACATTATTTATGTACTAAGAAGTGAAGTTCCGAAATTCACTTACCTTAGCGTCTGTATTTGCATCCGTTACCTTGCCTACTTTTGATCCGTTAGCCTTCCATGCTTCCATCCATCTTGATATGATCCATATACTTGTATGCCATCGCAATCACATTCTTGTTAACATACATGATTATGCATATTAACGATCATATCTATCACACCCGAACCGATGGCAGAAACATCGGAGTGAGACGAAAACGAGATTGCTCATCACTCATAACACTAAATTGTGACAAGTATTTAAATATTAAATTTCATTTTATTGATAAAAGAATCAATTACATTGTTTGAAATAGAATGCAACAAGTTGAAACAAATGAAATATACTACAATAAGTATTTAAAGTCTAAAATGTGTTTCTAGGCATCCTACTAAGTTCGGTGCATCATCAACATCATCATAAACCTGCAACATGTTTTAAAAGCATAGTTCAATACAAAAGTATTGGTGAGTATACAAGTTTGGTGTACTAGCATATAAGTATAAAATGAACAATCCACATGGCAAACCTAGTTATCAAGATTAATGTATAAACTGGCATGCGATTTACAAGTCAACCCTCTGATTACCGCAAGTATAAAGAATGAATAAACTTAACATGACCTCTCGTTCACGGGCGGTGCATTACTCCTATAGCGCTATACATGTTAAGTGGAGGCACGTACGAAGTTAATGACGAGTTCATCACATAAGAATCACCCAGAAAACACTAATCAAACATAACATAATAGTAAGCATGTATTGGATTGAGTTAGGTGAGTCTTAATTGCAATTTGGTGGAAGAAACACAATTAAAAACACACAGTTGACCAACCTGTGACCAGCATCAAACATTCTGTCGATCCAGAGGGGTGGCGTGGTGCGACCGAGACACCACATCTTCGTCTCGCAGCGCGACGGGTCTTTTCCGAGCACAAGTTTGGTTTTTGTCAGGTTTAGTCCTTGTAGTTTGATAAAAGGTGTGTTATAATGTGTTTTGAGTATAAAAAGCATATTATAAGGTATTAAATACATACGAGAAGTATAGTTGAGGTATTGTAAACATAAAATTAAGTTTTGGCATGTTTAAAGTGTATAAGAGGACTTGTATTTACGATTGTGATATACGAATTTATGTATGTGCATGCGAGAATAACGACCATGTATCATGTGTACATACGAATGAAAAATTAAACGAATACGATTAGTTTAAATAGAAATGTTCACATTTTACTACGAATCAAGTTATGAATTACGAAAACGGAGGTGAATTACGAGTATGATACGGATAGAAGTTTCTAAAAGTAGGCTACAAAGCAAGCTTTCTAAATATGGAAAGTTACGAAAAAGCAAGGCACTACAAAAGTATGTATACGAAAGTATTATCTAGTTCTAAGTATTCATTGTCCATTAGGATCATAAAGGAGAATCTTAGATCATAGATATAATAGCCTAAGTTTGTGATGGTTAATTATAGGTTGATTATCATCACAAATTCAGCCTTGTTTTATATAGTTTATGTATATTCATATGATAATAATATTAACCTAAAACTAAGTCCAATCATAGATAATATGTAGTATCATGTAAGTCAAGCATGGAGGTTGAGACCTCTTTATATGATTCACCACTATACAAACCATCACAAGGATGGTTCTGAGGGTCTTGAATAACAAAAATAAATCTAACTAACATAAGCTCAAGTGACCAAGTACTCTCTAACCCGGGTGTGCCAACACGACATGGAAAGGTAATCCTAAGTGTCGGAGGCTAGACGGGGCTAAGGTACTTTGATTCTAGTAAGTCATTTGAGTGTTTATACACAAAACTCAAATGAAAGAGTGGAACTAGTTTGGAAAGCCTAGGCTCCCATTGTTCACACTTCACAAGTCACAAGTTCATCATATGAAAGATGATGACTTGAGCTTGCTTTCATCATTTGATTTTATCATGTATAAACAGAAATATAATGAGTGTTTGAACTCATAACTTTGATGGTAATCACCTCAACACAAACCCACAACCATAGACTTGATTGTGAGCTTGGTAGGCATAAGATTCCACCAAGTTATTAACAAGAATATGAGGATACAAAAACATATAAACAAAACAGAAAGTTTGATGCACTTTGGGCCTCAAATGTGGTGAGGTTTCACCTTAGATTACCAAGGTAATCTTGTGAAAACATTCCTAGAGGTTATCCAAGTGCTAAGGAAGAAGAAATGAGAAGGAAATAGCTGTAGAAGTGAGCTAGAACTCACTTTGAATCACTTGAACTTTCTGCTCAAGTTCTGGAAATTTAGATGAGATTGAGAGTGTTTAGTAGTTTGTAAAGTGGTAAAAGAGTATGGGAAGTGTTAGTTATATAGTGGAGGGATTAGGGTTTGAGTTATGTGAGTATTAATGAGATTAGGTGAGAGTTATGACCAAAACAAACACAAAATCGCCCAATCAAGAGCTGAAAATAAACTTTATGTGGATCCGACCCCTTGGCGGACCGCGACGGAAGAGTGGTGGGGGAGTCGTGGGGTGTGGTGGCCTCCATCCGAGTAATTTGTTTGTTCTTTGTCAAGTTTGGCCCTTGTGGTTTGTTAATTAGCACATATATTGCATTTTAAGTACACTAAATTACTTAGAATCTTGCATAGATCATGTTCTATATGGTGATTCTAACACATATACATGATTAATTTCATACAATTTTGTGGATTAAACATAAACCTACTTCATACAAGATCACCAAATTATAAATTACAACTTACCACAAGTGTATTAAGGCTGGATGGTGAAGAATCTTCATTCATGCAAGAGATTAGCTTCCAATTTCACCATCAATTTCTTCAATTTATGGGGTATTTGGAGAAGAACCCTTTTTTCTTCATATGTGTGTATATGTCGACACATATACATACATCCATATAAAAATGCAGAATCTTATTAAGTTTTCCACCTTTCACTTTTGGTCCCTCTTGTCACACCCCGAAATATCAGAGCTGGCATGACTGGACCGGTATCTTCATTGCACAGCGGAAGCAAATAAGCTAAGACTTCTAAACAATGAACGCCAGCTAAGTACTCGAAATCCCGTGGGTTCTCCTATTCCAACCGTTCCGTAGTTTTGAAAAATGCAACCTGAGAAAGAACATGCGAAAAAGTCAACATAAAGTTGAGCGAGTTCATAGTTTGTTTTAAAAAGATTTTAAACAAATCTTTTTGTGTACCGATTTAAAAGTTGTTGAGAAAGCATAGTAAAATCATTTTCTCGGCATGATATATGAAATTTGTGAGTCTAGCCCACGAGAGTCTTTGTAAGCAGGACCAACTCGTCCTCTTACTTGTACATAAGTTGAAAACATTATCAAAGTTTGTAAATACATGTATTATGAGTTTGCGTCAAATGAATATTAAAACATTTGAAAGTTATAGTGTTGTAAGTTGGTATGTAAAGCGTCTATGAACATGTTGATCATTAATGTTTCGCAAGGACATTAATATATGCGACGACATAGGAGGTACTCAACCCGCGTAGGAAAATTTTTAGTGTCGAATCACCTCGACTGGGACACAACAGCACTCTAAGTGGTCACCCATGGACCGTGAGTGGGGCTCGCCCGTACCCATTAGATCTAACCTTTGTTCCTTGGTCCTCAAAAGGATTAATGGCACCTCAGTTACAGCCTATGCTCACATGATCTAAGAGTTCATTCCATAACTTAATCATACCTAAGTTTGGCATGTATTTCCCCCGAAAGTTGTAAACCAAAACGTTGAAAGAAAAGGGGGACATGATCTCACTGAGTTGTCTCATTTTTCGTACGCAGGCCAACCCAGTCCCGTTGTTGTAACTAGGACATTCTCGTCACTAGTCATGAAAATCATGCACGTTTGCGAAAATACGCGTTTGTTTTGTAAAACCGGTACGTTTAGTATAAACCTTTCGTAAACCTTTCGAGTTCGATGAAATTCATTTGCAACATAGTTTATAAATATGTGTTTTCGTTCATCGAAATAGTGTTTTCTTTTGCAAAAACTTGCATGTCTTTCCACCCCCAAAAACATTTATAAAAATGTAAAACAGTAAAAAGTGGGGGTTATGAACTCACCTTGATATCCTTGTGCAAAGCTAACTACATGTGTTTCCATGAGGTTGTTCCAAGAACTTGAATTAGCTAGCGTGCAACTATAGGATTCCTAATCAAGGAATAATTATAAGTTTTCTATTTTAAACGTAGCTAAACTACGTGTCCGAGCTCTACCGAATCGTTAGCTAAACGACTCTAAGGTAGTGTTATGATATTGACTTAGAATAACCAATCTACGGTTGTTTGATCCCATTTAATCGAGACAAATACTAAGTATCGAAAACGACTTATTATTCCGAATAGTTTATGATATATATATATATATATATATATATATATATATATATATATATATATATATTCATATATAAATATAAATATGCTTACATAGTCGTATTAGTCGTCGTGAATTAGAAGGCGTAGGTGAATAGTTGTACGACTCTTTGTAGCTTTCGTAGAACGTAATGAAGTAAATATAAACATTATATTTATCTTATAAAAATACATGACGTAACGACGTTTGAAATAAATATAAATCGTTATATTTATTTTATAATGTACTCGGAAGTATCGCCGCTCGAATAAATATAGATAATTATGTTTATCTAAATAAGTGTCGGATTTCGTTAAGTTGTAAATTAAGTTTGTCAGAATATTATAACTTGTTTTGAAATTTGTAATACGTTGCCAAAATAAATATACTTTCGTATTTATTTTATAAGAAAACTCGAACTTTGATATGTGCGTTTATACCATACAAATATATTTGATATTTCGGATTTTTACGGAAAATCGGGCAGAGTTTCCTTCGTTTTTTGGACGATCCCGACAATAAAAGTGTCGATATTTTTATCAAGATTCAACAAATTTTCAACAACAATTTATAATATTCTGACAAACTTTATTTACAACTTAACGAAATCCGACACTTATTTAGATAAACATAATTTTTACGGAAAATCGGGCAGAGTTTCCTTCGTTTTTTGGACGATCCCGACAATAAAAGTGTCGATATTTTTATCAAGATTCAACAAATTTTCAACAACAATTTATAATATTCTGACAAACTTTATTTACAACTTAACGAAATCCGACACTTATTTAGATAAACATAATTATCTATATTTATTCGAGCGTCGATACTTCCGAATACTTTATAAAATAAATATAACGATTTATATTTATTTCAAACGTCGTTACGTCATGTATTTTTATAAGATAAATATAATGTTTATATTTACTTCATTACGTTCTACGAAAGCTACAAAGAGTCGTACAACTATTCACCTACGCCTTCTAATTCACGACGACTAATACGACTATGTAAGCATATTTATATTTATATATGAATATATATATATATATATATCATAAACTATTCGGAATAATAAGTCGTTTTCGATACTTAGTATTTGTCTCGATTAAATGGGATCAAACAACCGTAGATTGGTTATTCTAAGTCAATATCATAACACTACCTTAGAGTCGTTTAGCTAACGATTCGGTAGAGCTCGGACACGTAGTTTAGCTACGTTTAAAATAGAAAACTTATAATTATTCCTTGATTAGGAATCCTATAGTTGCACGCTAGCTAATTCAAGTTCTTGGAACAACCTCATGGAAACACATGTAGTTAGCTTTGCACAAGGATATCAAGGTGAGTTCATAACCCCCACTTTTTACTGTTTTACATTTTTATAAATGTTTTCGGGGGTGGAAAGACATGCAAGTTTTTGCAAAAGAAAACACTATTTCGATGAACGAAAACACATATTTATAAACTATGTTGCAAATGAATTTCATGGAACTCGAAAGGTTTACGAAAGGTTTATACTAAACGTACCGGTTTTACAAAACAAACGCGTATTTTCGCAAACGTGCATGATTTTCATGACTAGTGACGAGAATGTCCTAGTTACAACAACGGGACTGGCTTGGCCTGCGTACGAAAAACGAGACAACTCAGTGAGATCACGTCCCCCTTTTCTTTCAACGTTTTGGTTTACAACTTTCGGGGGAAATACATGTCAAACTTAGGTATGATTAAGTTATGGAATGAACTCTTAGATCATGTGAGCATAGGCTGTAACTGAGGTGCCATTAATCCTTTTGAGGACCAAGGAACAAAGGTTAGATCTAATGGGTACGGGCGAGCCCCACTCACGGTCCATGGGTGACCACTTAGAGTGCTGTTGTGTCCCAGTCGAGGTGATTCGACACTAAAAATTTGCCTACGCGGGTTGAGTACCTCCTATGTCGTCGCATATATTAATGTCCTCGCGAAACATTAATGATCAACATGTTCATAGACGCTTTACATACCAACTTACAACACTATAACTTTCAAATGTTTTAATATTCATTTGACGCAAACTCATAATACATGTATTTACAAACTTTGATAATGTTTTCAACTTATGTACAAGTAAGAGGACGAGTTGGTCCTGCTTACAAAGACTCTCGTGGGCTAGACTCACAACTTTCATATATCATGCCGAGAAAATGATTTTACTATGCTTTCTCAACAACTTTTAAACCGGTACACAAAAAGATTTGTTTAAAAACTTTTTAAAACAAACTATGAACTCGCTCAACTTTATGTTGACTTTTTCGCATGTTCTTTCTCAGGTTGCATTTTTCAAAACTACGGAACGGTTGGAATAGGAGAACCCACGGGATTTCGAGTACTTAGCGGGCGTTCATTGTTTAGAAGTCTTAGCTTATTTGCTTCCGCTGTGCAATGAAGATACCGGTCCAGTCATGCCAGCTCTGATATTTCGGGGTGTGACACCTCTACTTTTGAGCCCTTGGTTATTTACAATCAACACCATCATCTCATTTATACTTAAATCCTTATTTATTTAACTAAGTTAAATAACTTAGTTAGTACATTTCACACCCCAAACTTGAAAGCATTATATTAAATTATAAATTCGAGTTTTGGGGCATTACATATTTGTTTGCTGCAAATTTGAATATTGGTCTTTTTGTATGCAGTGCTGGACTAATTTCTTATGTATAAATTATTATCTTTATAATGCAGAGAAGGTGCTAGGGTGGTCTGGAGCTACGTAGACAGAATATTGGAATAACCATCACTAATTAGGGAATCATATAGAGGGAGATATCCATGGTCGGGTCTTTTTTCACATGGGTTAAGCACTCTTATCAGATGGTGGACAAAACGGGTCAAATTCTCTAAATGAGAATGCATTTGCGATGTGTTTCTCAATCCGTCTCAACAGAAACGAATTCAATTACCTTACAACAATGATGATTAAGGCATATGTTATGTGATCACTTCTTCTCTGCTTAATCATCATATCTTTAAACAAAAGATATCAAATTAGAGCGATGTCTTCAATTCGGTTGAGTTGTGTAGTTTAGGGGTAAAATATTATTTATTTATTGTTATGTTCTATCTACACATATATATTTTCTTAATTTTAATTGTCGTAATTTTGTTTTCCAGAAAATGATATATATCCGGTTACTGGTAATTTTGCGCCCGAAATGTGTGAAATTGACGAGTGTCAGGAACTATGCGTTGAGGATTCGAGAAATGGCCTTGGAGAACCTGAAACGTACTCATGCCAAGGAACTTTTTGTGTTTGTTGTGTGAAATAAATCCTTATATATATATATATATATATATGCTTATACTATATATTAAAGTAAACCTATGGGGTACGCGTATTATTTATTGGAGCTATCTATTTTTTGTTTTCCCGCCCTCCAATATATAAAGATTAATTAATGATAAAGATATTGATCAATGAAGATAAAGAAAATATCAATTTAGATTAAATTTAAATTAATCTTAATCTATTAAATATTATAAATTTATTTACAAAACAAATAAGCTTTACCTTCTATACAATATATAAAATTATGAACTATATATTGACAGGGCCGGCCATGAGCATGTGCCGGGTGTGCCACCGCTCAGGGCCAAAAACGAAAAGGGGCCTGCAAAATTTTTTGTATTTATATATATATATATATATATATATATATATATATGTACATAAAAGGTTGGGCAGTGGCGGAGTGGTGGGTCTCGGGGCCCCTAATTTTATCCGGAATGTTGACCGGAATAATTTTCCGGCAAGAAGTAGTTGCAGGAAAGATTTAAGAGGGCAAAGATGAAGAGGATGGGGGTATTTAAGTAATTTAATAAGGCTAAGTAAGGGTATCAAAGACAATACATAGATAATAGGTAACCTTTTTAGTTCTGGCACACTTATGTCCTTTCAAACTTTGACCTATTTTCTTTTAAATTTATTATATTATGTTAGGTTATACATTTATTAGTTTATTTAATTTTTTGATTTTTTTAATCTAATTTACTAATATTCTATATTTATCTATTTTTACCTTAGTAAAAAAATATATTATAGTAACAAGTATAGAAATATATGTCAATCTGTTTTAATACTAGAAGTTGCAGAAAAGATCTTAAGAGGGCAAAGATGAAAAGGATGGGGGTATTTAACTATATCAATCTGTTTTAATACTAGAAGTTACAACTATTTTAAAATGGCCAAAATTTAAACCCAAGCTAAATAACTAATGACAAAATATCCCACTCAGTTTTAAAAGACCAAAATTTCAAACAACTAAACCCAAATTAAATATTATATAATAATAGATTTAGGGGAGGGCCCGATTTTTTATCTCGCACAGGGCCAAAAAAATTTTAAACATTTTCGGAGACGGCCCTGTATATTGATACGTGGATAAATGTTTTAACTAAACCCATGTGAGACGTTTAATTAACTTCAATGCCTTATGCCCGACATCATTAATCAATTTGATTATATATGACAAGATTTAATCCATCGAAAACCTAATTAATAAAAGATTATTTCATCGAATAATATTAAGTTTGGGATAATTATCTTTAAACCAACTATTAAAAAAATAAGATCAAAACTAATCTATCTATATCTATAACATATTGTTTAGTATAACGGGTTATTTTTTAATACTATTTTCAATGATTATTGATATATAATTATTTTATTTTATGTCTCTAATTTATTTAATATTTCTTTTCTTTAACTATTTCTTTTGTTTTTATGCTTATTAATAAGTATTTAATATTTCATTAATTAAACCACGTGTAACACACAGGTTTCTAATCTTTTAATAAATAAATAAATAAAACATAATAAAATGTTATAAAAACTATATAGTACACCATAGTTATTTTTTACCAAAAACATATATTGTCGATTGTGTGTTAAGCGATTACATTATATGTATTCAAGTCGTGTAATACATGTGTTTATAAAATCCGTGCAATGCACGTGTTTTTAAATATTTAACTTTTTATTAGTTAATGTATAAATTATATTTATTCAACTTGTGTTATATTGAACATTATATTGAACAGCAATCAAACCCTCAAAATACTTTTAGATGTTGTATATATAATTGACATATTACAAAAAAAAAAAAAAAAAAAAAAAAAAAAAAAAAACCCTCAAAATTGGTTTTAACCTTTTGTCAAGATAAAAGTTCAACTTATTATTTTTGTAAAATTTGAACTA
This sequence comes from Helianthus annuus, assembly GCF_002127325.2. Lineage (NCBI taxonomy): Eukaryota > Viridiplantae > Streptophyta > Magnoliopsida > Asterales > Asteraceae > Helianthus > Helianthus annuus. The sequence continues at coordinate 72,630,014 of NC_035445.2, forward strand.
TATAATAAAACTAGGATTTTGACCCGCCGCCGCAACAAAGTTAAAGTCACTCGTATTTATACTTTATATTTAACCCGACTCTTTACTGAAAAAAATTACGTCGCCATCGAATGAAAATGTATTATATTTGACCAAACCCGCTTTCGAATACAGTTTACGAACGTACATAAAATAAGTATAAAACATATTATTTTTTAGCTGACTCACTTGAGAAAAAAGTTTATGTCAAAACGTGAATTTAAAATGGCAGGTACGTTAAAACTGCGATACACAACACACTACGCCGGCGGCACCTTAGTTGTTTATAGCGGACGACACATTATGTGATGCGTTGACCATATAAAACACGTTTTTGATGTATCCGATCAAACTCAGTGTAACCTATATAAGCATTTGTGGTTACAACGTACAATGATGACAATAACGTTTGATGCACGCACGTGACATTACACTTTTTTACTTTGTTACACACAGTACGTTCGTGACATTAACGCCATTAAAAATATATATATATATATATATATATATATATATATAGTATGGCTCGATCATTGCGGTGTAAAGTTGTAACAATATTTTAGACAATCGTGCAAAGTCGTTAAAGTAATTTAGAAATTAACATGGTTATACATAGATAAAAAATAGTATAACAATGTGTGACGTTATGGTCTAAAGTCGTAAAAGCAATTCAAATAAGATGAGACGTCAAGTTATTAAGTAGAAAAAGTTAGCGGATCAAAGTTGTCAATTACCAAAAGTTAGAAGTGAATGTGTAACTTACTTAATTTGAAAGTGTGAAGTGAAAAAATTAAAAGTATAAGAGGTTAGAAAGTAAAAGTATTAGAGTTAAAATTATAATATATGAAAATTGAAAAAACATAAATGTTCAAGGGCTAAATGTGTATTTTTTATAAATGTTTATGACTTAAAACACAAAAGGACTAAATGGGTACATTTTGTAAATGTTGAGGACTTAAAACACAAAGTCTCCACCGACTTTGTGTTTTAAGATGTTATAGAATTGGTATTATAAATAGGGGGACACTATTTGCATACTTGGTGTGTACATAGTCAGCACACCCTGCAGTGTCGAGCTGTGGCCAAAGCGCGGCGTTTTGGTCCGGTCAACCAGACAAAGACAGAGAAAGACTGGCGGGTGTCTGACAGGTCTTTTGACCGGATCAAAACGCCGAGCTTTGGCCACGTTTTGGTCCTGTCAACCAGACACCTGGTCAGTCTTTTGTATGGTTGACCGGACCAAAACGCCACGCTTTGACCACAGCTTGACACTACAGGGTGTGCATATAGAATAAAAAGCCCCTTTTAATGTGCATATAGACATTTGGGTGTCCAATAGGTAGACCCAAATAATATATTTTTGTTTCTTTTTCACAAGTACAGTTTGTTGTTCTTATATCCAAACACATTTAGGGTGTAAGGGGCACTCCCCTAAAAGGGGAGTCCCCTCTCTTATGCATAACCAATCCTCGTGTGCCACGTCAACTCCCCTCTTAAACTCCCCTAACACCCTAAATTGATGGCGGCACTCCCCTCTTAGGTGACTTGGTTTTTATTTAAAAAAAAAAGGAAATTTCTCATTGATCCAACCCTTCTCTCTCTCCTCCCTCTCTCCTCCCTCTCTTCGGTGAATCCCCACCGATTTCTTCCCTCTCTCTACCTCACCGCATTGATGGCGGTACCACCACTCTTCGGTAGATCCACTCCCCGCATGGGGTTACCGCGAACACCCCCTGCACCCTTATAGACTTTAATGATCCTCTGACATCCTCTTGGTCTAACTGTGTAGCGCCTAGAACTAATTAATCGTTATGCGTTTGTAACTTTCTTGATTTTTAGCACATGACTTTATAGTCTAGTAGTATCTTGTGGTGAGATAAGGTTTTGAGACCAATAGGTTTTGGGTTCGATTCTCACAAGAGGGTTTTGTCCATATTTATTGGGTTTCCTCCTGAATTGGGAGATGGATATGATCGGGTGGTTCCCCTGGTGACACAATGATACTCTAGTGGTCTGTCAATGATCCAAATTTGCCGTTCAAAAAAAAGTGTTGTGTCATTTGTGGCTTACATACTTGGTAAAGACTACCAGCTCATGTGTTCAATTTTATATATAATTAATCTGTTTGGTATGCTTGGTTGAAGACTGCCACCTCTTTTGTATCTTTTATGTCAATCGGATCAAGATTAGTACGTCAAAAATGGTTTGAGTTGAAACGGGTCATTTCTTAGCAACACGCAAGATTGGGTTCTCGCCTTCTCAGTTGACCCACAACCTTTTTTTAGTAATAGTTAATACGTTAGTTATGATTGAAAACAATATTGTCCATTGCAAAAATGAGAGCTGGGACTTTGGGTAACTTTCAGTGCGTTTGACCCATTTGACCTGTGTCTGTTCAATTCAATCTAACTTTTTTAGTTAAACATGTTTGCGATAATACACAACCCGTATATTGTTCAAGATTACGGATTATCATCGTTTTGCTAAGGAAAGAAGGAGAAAAATTCTACTTTCTGGGTGATGGTACTGTGTTCCCCAATGGCGTTAGTGCGTATGTTTGATTTAATGCAAAATCTAATCCCGGGGATGAAAGATGGAACTGTCGGTACAACCATTGATATCGGTTGTATTTACTTTTCTATCAGATGACCAACACTAAATATTATAGTTATTGGAACATCTAAACTTAATGTGTTCACTAAATTGATTACCTTTTAAGCTCACATAAAAGTTTCTTAAGTCGATGTAATGGTCTCTCCATGCATCTATATATAAATAGTATAAGTTCAATATCTAGTTTTAATGCATACAACTCCTAAATTATGGTATTCAAAGACTGTGCAGCTATTTCGTTTTTGTATTCATAATTCACACATTCATTTGTGAACACACTTAATAGAGCAAGATCTGTAATGAATGCGCAAGATTGTCTAAACTCATGCATGCGACAAATGGCTAACGAAAACAACAGATCAATGTATATCTTTTGCAGTTATAGAGAAATAAGAAAGATGATGTTAGGTTGGTTGGTATAATATGGGACTCTTGCTGATTGAAATAAGGTACTAAATTAGATTGCAGATTTTGGCTTTGCCAGGTAAAATAATGCCAGAACTATGTTGTTATATATGCCCAACCCAGCTTTAATAGATTAAAATGTAATTGTATTGTTATTTTCTAAAGAGACATGTATTCAAATGATGTACATCATGCCAATTTTTTCTTCGCTACTAACAATTCTGTTTTTCACTATGCTTGGAAGGTACCATGGAAGCATGGATGCAATTGTTTTATTTTTATTATTATGTATTTATATTTTAATCATAGTTGTCAAAGGCGCAAGGCGCACTCAAGGCGTAAAGGGTGAAACTTGGGACTCAATGCAAGGCACTTAAAAAGCTAGGGATTCTTTAGGCGAGTTGTTTAGCATAAAAATACAACTTGTAGGGATTTTGGACATGTTTAAGGCTTCTTTAGGGCTAGTTTAAGTTGTCTTAGGTTGTTTTCAGACTTGTTTAGGGTTCTTATAGTTGTTTCAAACATGTTTTGTTTGAATTTGGCCTGAAAATACGTCTGAGGGCTTGAAAGTTGGGCTTTTGAAGCGAAACAAGAAGGCTGAGATGGGCCTGAAAAGTGGGTTTAGGTGCTCGCCTAGATGAGCCTTGACAACCGAGATTTTAATTATGTAAAAACAATTATTTTGAAACTTTAAATAAATTGAAAAAAAAAATAGAAGTACGTTGAAAACCCAGGTTACAAATAACAAGATCAATAATTCTTTGTAAAGATAACCAGTATACAAAATAATAATAATTAATTACAAAACAAATTTGACACATCCTTGTACTTATTTGGTTCATTTATAAAATTCATCGGAGTAAACATTTACCCAAAAAACAAACTATATAATAATAATTAATTGGAATAATGGATTTTAATAATCCTAATTATTAGTCGTTTGCTGGCAACAGTCTCAACTTAAAAAATAACCGGTGGTAGCCTCACCTTTTCATATATTATAAACCAATGAACCTTTACTAAACCGAAAATGATAAGGAGACAAAAATAAATTAAGGTTCCACTGGTAAAGATCTATTAGTTTACAATATGTGAAAAGGTGGAACCACCACTGGTTATTTTTAAAGTTGGAAAAGTTGCCGACCAACGGCTAATAGTTATGATTATTAAAATCCATTATTTCTAATTAATTACAGAACAAACTATATAATCATAATTAACTATAAAACAAACTATATAAAAACTCAATTTGATTTGAGTCAAGTAAATGTAGAAACTAATAGTTTGATAGTTTATTAATTGGGTAACACCATAATCGGGTTCATGTTAGTTTTATTCGGGTCAGTTTCCGGGTTTCAGTTAAAGAAGCACCCCTACCGAGACGACGGAGACCAACTCTTTCGTCTGCACACTAACTTAACAAACAACCAATATTCAAAGTTTTATAAAAATTTCATTTTGGCAATTGATAAAATCTTGGAAGGGTACACAGTAGTTATGAACAAGACCTGACGACAAACCAAATGTTCTGTTCATCTGCACCCTAACTTAAATTCATATTTGACACACATTTCTCTTTATAGTTTATACTCTCTTTTTCTTTTTCTTTTTCTTTTTCTTTTTTTTTTTTTTTTTTTGGTTTCTTTCTTATCTTTATCAACTCTGTTATGATCTTACATAGTAATAGAGCACGGCCATCTTTACATTACGCCAAAATTTTCCGTTCACACGGAATCCCAGTTTGTAAAACCCCCCAATGTATTCAACTCCAGTGGGGGTTTTCAGTAAAATGTAGCCTTTGTTACCAACATCAGTCAGCATACGGTTCGACCATAACACATGGATGCAATATAAAGGTTCTTTGACCATTTTTCCTGCAGAATGAACATACAAACAAAAATATTCATAAAAAAAAAAAATATATATCCCAGCAATTACGGGTTTTACTATTACGGTTCTACCTTCACATGGGTACTCGGGAAGGCGGATGTTCTCAAGGTTTCTTGTGTCTCGTCCATTATTTTACGCCTCGGGATACTCAAAATGAACGCTGCTTGATCAGGTGTGGCAGCCATAGATGTTATCCTGTACCCATTCTCCCATCTACGATGTATTCCTTCACTTGGGTAAAGAAAATCAAGTTCTACAACCTGTTGTAAATTGCCAAAATATTAACGATGTACATTCAAATTTGCGGATTTAACATTCTGCTATGACTTTTAGAGGCTCGATGAAAGAACGTAATATTACCTGGTCGGAAAATCCTGCGTTTCTTGACATCACGACACCCCAACGACTGCCAGCTGTAGTCATTGAAGTGACGTGAAACCCTTCTTTCCATTTTTTACTGATCCATTTATACGGAAATGATTCACTCACTTTATACGATTGTTGAGTATAAGGTGTTCCTGAAAAATACATAAATATAAAGATATGTAAAAGAAAGTAGAAAAGTAACCATTTAGTTCTTTCCATAAAAAGGTTCTAAAACACTTAAAAGTACAGTTTATTAGGGATGCAAACGAACCGAACATTCAGCAAAGAGTTCGTGAACCGTTCGGCGGGAAGATCGTTTGTGTTCGTTCGTTTAGTAAATGAACGAGCACGAACAAGAAATTTCATTCGTTTAGTTAAATGAACGAACATGAACAGAGGTCGCGTTCGTTCATTTATGTTCGTTAACGTTCAGTAACGTGTTCGTCAATGTTCGTTTGTTTTCAATAGTTCGTTAGTGTTTTTAATTTTAATTTTTATATTTTATTCAAACACCGAAAATTTAAACAAATATAATACTTAATAAGTATCAATGTATAATATATTTTGTTCATGAACGCTTGTTTGTGTTCGTTTGTTTTCATTTGTGTTCATGACCATTAGTTTGTGTTCTTTTGTGCTCATGAACGTTCACTTGCGTTTGTTGCCTAAATTTAACGAACAAACACAGACGAAAAGAACACGTTCATTTCCTTAGCGAACAAACAAGAACAGAAGATCTCGTTCAATTAGTGTTCATGAACAGTTTGTGAATAAATATATTTCCTTAACTAACGAACATGAACGGTTAGTGTTCAAGAACAGCTCGTGTTCGTTCGGTTCGTTTGCAGTCCTACATAAAACGGTTCTAAAACACTTAAAAAGTACACTTCAGGTAACTTTTAAACTGTTTAGCCCATTCCATTTTAAGCCATTATTTTTATTTTACCTGTTTACATCAAATATAACCTAAATTGACCTATTTCTACACAAGTGGGTTGAAATTGCAAAATAAAACACACTACAATAGAAGCAAATCTAATCTAACCTCTTGACATAACAACCAACGAGCTTCCGTTAGTTGTACCAGCTATTGAACTGATGTAATAGTTTTTCTCCCACTGTTCCATAATCCATTCCTGAAGAACAATTAATATATTCTCGTTAATAATACAAATAAAATTATGAAATTTAAACAGCTAGAAGATTCAACACGATTTGAATAACCTTGTGAAGGAAAACCGGTGAAACCTCATAAACTTGGGAACTAAATCCAGTTCCAGCGTCCATAATTAAAGCCCAAAGATTTGAGGCTGACGCCACACAGCTTATGTATAAACCATCTTCATTACCCTTTTCTACATGCTGACGGAGCCGTGCGTCAGCGACATTGTAGTGATATCTGCAACCGAAATATGTTTTAAGCAGAAATATCAAATGTTCATAATTGCATAGGCCTTTTAACATATTTATTATTTAGTTGATATTAAGTAAGAACTAAAAACAGAGATAAACCGAGAATTGTATTGTATATTGATTGTGTTCATAGGTACATAGGCCTTTATATATAGCGTTAGATGTACACATACCCTCTAGACTATGACAATGATAAAAAAGAACATAAATAGTCTAACATTCATGTGCAAGCTAAGGACGGAGAACAGCTTGTAGCTTGGAACGAAAAGAGATTTTTTTTTTTTTTTTTGTCGTTCTTTTTTTTCTGAACTGTTTTTAGGGTATGATATCGGGTCGGCAACTCGGTCAAACCTCTGCTTGTACATAAAGTGAAAAAGACCGAATTGCTCTTTAAGCTAACAAAAAAAGACGGAAATACCCCTGACTTAACAGGGAAAATGAATGGAGTTAACAAGCCAGATGAAAGTAGCAATATTTCAAACCTTTTGGATCCAGATGCGGAGAAACAAACCTTTGGACGAGACTCAATAAACTGGCCAAACCTCAGGGACAAAAATGGCATTTTACTCTTTATTTTTAATGGTAAGGGTATTTTGGTCATTTCACAAAAATTAACTGAGAAAATCTAACAGAGTTAGTCAGTTGGACTCAAATAGGTGCAATTAGAAAAACCAGGTGCTCAGATACTTAAATATTTAAGAATTAGACTCAAGTACTTAAAACCACCAAAACACAAGGACTCGAATAGTAATTTACTCTTTTTTTTTTGTAAATGTTAATATATACACACGATAACATGTCTTTGTAAATATCATCAAAGTATAATCACAGAAATCACCTTTGCTTCATCGGCCGACGCGCATTATAAACAGAAATCCATTGTGTAGCAGGAGTACCTAATCGTACTTTCTTTTTCGGCTGTTCATCTTCTTCCAAATTAATAAGCAATCTACCTCGTTTCTGTCCAACCTAACGAGACAAGGCCACATAAAAGAAAAGAATTACATTGAACACTCTAGTCTCCAAAACTATATAATAAAAATTAATAAAATGCAAAAACCTTAAGTGCCCCGTCAATTCTGATTGGTCTTAATGACGTAACCGGTTCAATAAGACTCTCAAATAAAGAAATAAGCTTTGAATAATTAGGCTCCTCGTCAAATTTCAAATTTGTAACTGCTTCAAGAAAATGTTTAAACGGAGCAGGACAAAAGCAACACATCAACTCGGGTGACGTTGCCATTTTCTTTTTACTAACAAGAAAACTCTTGTTATCTCCCTGAAATATGGAATTACAAATACACAAGTTAAATAAGACAATGAAAAACTAAAACAAAAGTAATAAAGTGAAAAGGTGAAACAGGTGAAAAGACGAAACTGACCTGATAACCCTGCCATGGCAATCTTCCTTTAATAAGAAATATTAATGTGTATGCGAGTGACTCAAGGTCATCCCGTCTACTTGCTGTTCGACCTAAATGTGCATGTACACTTGCGTATCTTATTGTACCTCTGTCAAATAACGTTTTTAATGATAATTTATATAAAAAGGAACTAATCGTTAAACAATAAATACACACGAAGAAATCTAACCTGAATATATCTGGCCGTTGATCATACTCAACATGCTGACTAGATGTGGACTCTTTCCATTTTGATGCTAAAACATCGACAAATAATGTAATAATGTGTTAGTGACACGACCAAAATTTTAAGGATAGATTTAACAAAGATATAATCATGAAAAGCATACCTAAACCAAGATCAATAAGATATAGTTTCTTTTCATCTACAGATCCTGGTTGACCCAGTAAGAAATTTTCCGGCTTCACATCTCCATGTACAAATCTAAAAGAAAAAACAATGAAATGATCAACCGTCAGCAACAAGTGTTTTTTAATTCGTCGCTATAATGTTTAGAAATGCCTTACCCCTTCAAGTGAAGCTTTTCAAGAATTGATATTGCCTCAACGGCAATGCAAGCCACTATACTTGGTGACATCCTGTACAAAAGAAATAAACAATTAATGAAAATTATGCATGTTGAACAGAAATCCAAAAATATTCAAAAATAAACAATCAACTTACGATTGGCCTAAAGAATTCCAAACATCCCAAAGACTAGGTCCAAGTATATCCATAACCTTGCAAAAAAAAATTATAAATACAAATTATTCAACTACAAACTGAGTAGTTCATGATGTCAAAAGGCGAAACTCACCAGAATGTAAAAATCGCCTTGCCGTCCCTTGTAGTGAACCCACGGAATCCCGTAACAACCATTCAACGAGCTGTGGTAACGGAAATCTATAATTAGATCATAATGTCGAAACTTGAGGTTCATAACCTCATATACGAGATTACTATATTCCTCTAAATATGCTAAAATAAACAGATTATTAAATACCTGTAAACTTGCCACTCGTACGGAGGACCATAGTTGCAACCCTTACTACTACGATGCTCAAACTTTAATGCTACCTAAAAAATAGAATCTCAAGAGGATCCAAATTGTTGATGGTATGAACGAGCAATTGATAGGAAAAACTTCTATTATTGTTTTAGCATACCTCAACTGCATCGGGCCCTGTTCTTTCGGTTCCGCCGCTTACCCTCCGACCAACATAAACTTGTCCAAAACCACCCTTACCCAACTTTCTATCGGTCTTATATATAGGAGAATTACCTACTTGTACCTGCATCAACCCATCAGCACATGTTAATTTACAAATCTTATAAGAAATATACTAAATGATTATCTGATTATTGCGGCTTCAAATCAAAAGAATCCGTTTTTAATGTTTGTACAAAATCTGCTTCTGATTATCCAAAAGTTGAAGAAAAAATGCGTATTTACCCTTTCGGGCACGGCAGGTGTGTTTCCATCTTCTTCAGCTCCGATAACTTTATCACCACTTCCACCGTCCATTGCTATATCTTTATCTGCAACCGCGCCGATTCTATTAAATGCAGGCTCACCAACTCCACGAGCTACAAGTTCAGGAACAACTTCACACGGTGGTTCCTGGTCCAAATCAATCAATCTAACACCTCTGCCTCTACCGCCAGCCGTCGTTCTACCTATCGTTGCCGCCACGAGCCCTTTTCCTACACCTGCAGCATCACCTCGTCCCCTTCCACCACCCGTCTTCCTTCTGGTTCTCGTTGGTGCAGTAACGTTTTCCGTTTGGTCAATCGGTTGAGTAGCAGGCTGGAGATTAAGATTAACTAACCGTTTTGATCTCCTTGCTCCACTTCTCAGCTGTGGCATCGTCACCCATGCAACTTATATCAAACTCGTATCCCCAGACCCCAGTGGCCAGTTTAACGCCTCGAAATATCTATAAAACAAAACAAACCGACGTAAAAACAAGAAACGAACTGAAAGTTCGAAAGTCTGAAAGTTTGAACCCGACAATAATAGCAAACTTTAATAACAACAAAAGCAAATACTAAAAACAATGCAGCTAGTAAAACAGCATGATCTCAAATTCTCAAAATCTACAATCATCACATAATAAAAACAAAACAAATTACCAGAATGAGACTGGAAAAGTTACTCAATCAGGAACCAGCGTGTGTCGTAATCGTACCATTTTCAGCAAAAGCACTTAAAAATATTTATAAAGATTCCACATTTTACTTCAAATTTGATTCTTTTGGGACCAAAAATCTAGTAATCCAACAGCATAAAACACATAGATCCAAAAGCAAACCACTATTTCAAATTCAAATCAATTTTAATCTCTATAAATGCATAAAAACACATATTTATACAGATAAATCCACAACAGTAGTATCAATTTTGAATGAATTAATATCAAATCAATTTTAATCTCTATAAATGCATAAAAACACATATAAAAATACAGATAAATCCACAACAGTAGTATCAATTTTGAATGAATTAATAATCAGATAACAATCTGCAACAGAATCAAACAACTCGATGATCGGAGCTGCAAAATAACAATTATAACAACAATAACTATAAAAATGAAACTGTAGATCGATTATACCTCAGGAGCTGCAAAATTAAGACGATCGGAGCGAAATGTTTGATGAATCGGTGATTTTGAAACATGAAAACCTAATTTTTGTGAATCGATCGGGTGTGAGATCGTTATGGTAAACTTGTATAAGAAGAAAAAGTGTAGTTTGTTTGTGATGAAGAAAAAAAAGAGGTGTGAATTGTTGTGGAAGAAAGAAGAAAAGGTGTTTGTGTGAAATTGGGGAAGAATGAATGAATAATTTGAAATGAAAAAAATGCGATGAGATGTTTGTGTGATTCTTGCTTGCGGCTATCTCTCTTTCTTTGTGGTCTTGCCCTGGTGTCTGTGTCCAAGACCTTTTTATATTTTGTAAGAGATTGTTATTTTTATATTTTTTTATATTTTGTAAGAGATTAATATTTTTATTTTTTTTAACGACGACTTTCTTGTATTAGCTTATTGTAGTCTCTAAAGTATCAGTACCGTTACATGTACCTTAATTGACTGAACCGCTAACATAGGTACCGATATTTATATTAATATTTATTTTTATGGTTTTTGGTCGATACAAAACATATCTATAAGACAATTATTGTACAATTGAATTATTGTAAAAAAAAAATCTTTTTTATTTTACAAATGGGTTTTAACATGAGAAGTGAATAAATTTTTTTTCATCTCCTTAAACATGATGTTTAGTTGCAAATTTAAAAAAAAAAAACGTGTATTTACTGTAGTAGATACTTGTATAAATACATATTTTTTCTAGATTTTTAGAGTAAATATGTGCTTGACAAGATTTGAAAAAAAAATATATCTCCTTCACTTCTTATATTAAGACTCATGTGTAGGGAAGTCTTACTATTCGGTCATAAGGTGTACTCTAACATCTAGAGCGTTAACAATGACATGGCATGTTAACTAAATTGCAAACCACTCCCTCCTTGTGTTAAAGGGCACTAAATGGGTTATATGTTAACATGTTAACCCAATGTTAAGATACTAAATTAATTATTATTTTCTTTTTTAAACCATTAAAAGATAGGGTTGGATGGAGTTTATGGGATTAAATCATTTCCTTGGAGTGAGAGTGAGACAAAGTGAAATGAGGAAAAAAAGTTGATGTGTCACCTAGGTGGAGTTAAGATAGGTTAAAGTATATCCAAATGGCTAAATTATTATTATTATTATTATTATTATTATTATTATTATTATTATTATTATTATTATTATTATTATTATTATTATTATTATTATTATTATTATTATTATTCAAGACCTGTATTACGAAACAAAGGAGATGTAAGGTTGATCAGTATGGGGACCGGCCTAGGGCCGGTGGGCTCCGGCGCCGGGCCAGCACACCGCCCCCTAGGGCCGGCCCCGTCTTCATCGCCGTCTCTTCGTAAATACCTACGTAACGGGAGAACTACCCTCCTCCATACCCATCATTGTAAGGCTGCACGGTATGGCAGCGTCCCCCACCTCCGTCTCGGCCCGGCGCCGGCGTCGACCCATCCCCCCGTCCCCGTCTTCAACGTCAAGATATGGACGTCCAGGACGATCCAAAATGGTGGGCCAGCTTTGTTTGTTTGTTTGTGAATGGGTTTTGTACATTAGGCATTAATACTTGTACATAGTTTTGTGGGGTAGGATCATTTAGGACCATCCTCTCATACCCTTTAGTTTTGTGGGATGGACCATCTTGAGAGGACTATGACGTGACGTTTACATAGCGGATCATCCTTTCTTGAAGGACCATCACCCTAAATAACATGAATCATGCGACATGTGATCTTTAATATGGACCAATTATTATTCTAGTGATTTTGAGATTTGAAAGTTTCTATGATCAATTTTAAATTCATTGGTTGAATCAAAAGGGTCTATTGACCATAAAAATTCGTGAGAATTCCTTTTAAAACAATTTTTTTCTAGACATGGACACTGGGAATTGTATTCCAAAAATAATAAAACTTTATACATCTTTGATCAAGAAGTTATAGACCTGTCAACGATTAATTAAAATTTATTTTTAGAGTACACGGAATCTTGTGATCATCTTTTCCTATATTGTCATTTTGCTAAGACTATATGGTAAAATAACATAATTTGGTATAAATCCCCTCTGTCATATATGGTAAAATAACACAATTTGGTGCAAAATCCCCTCTGTCATAGCTTTGGACATCAAAGATCTTTTGGGGCTCCACGGATTTAGTTCGGGTTGACAAAGAAGAAGAAAACTCTTTTTGCCATCGTCCTTACTGTACTATGGTGTAGTTGGCGAAAGCAAAACGATGTTATTTTTAACCAAGCTCAGCCGGAGGTGTCCAAAGTTTTGGAAGAAACGAAGTCCTTGGCTAACCTTTGGGTGAACAATCGTTCAAAGGAGTCGTCCTTGACTTGGGAAGATAGGAGAAAGTTTAATGTTTTTGTTTAAAGTATAGCATTGTTGTTCCAGTTTTGGTGGATTTAATAAGACTTCGGACTTCCATTAAGTATTATATTTAGACTATATGTGTGGTCATGACCCCCATGGTCATCATGACCCTCCCACATCAGGTCATGTCACCCACTTTTAATTCATCATCAAAAACCACTACCCTAAGGATGTGATCATCCAAAACCACTATCCGGCCTAAGGGTATGGTCATGATCCAAACCACTATTCTCTTATTTTAAATTATTTTTGTGAAAAGCAAAAGGAAATATTAAAAAGGAAAGGAGACTCATGGTTGCCATAGTTTAATCCATGCCAATCATGGTGGATGAGACAAGAAATGGCCACCAAGAGGCGCCCCGTCCTCCCTTGTAATTTAACTATCATCCTCTCTTAATTAAAAAGTTGACAAAGTTGTCATGGGCGCCTGAATTTGCAATGATAGTCAACAAATATGGTTAATGTGGCCTTATATAGAAGCTAGCTAACCTCAATATGGAAATATCTTTAGCATCTCTCCTTCTGTCATCTTAATTTAAACTAAACACATTGTATTAGAGGAAGGTATGTTTAATGACTTCACTACTTTAAAAATTCTGACTCTACCCACCAGAAACCAAAAGTGTCTTTAGTTTGATAATGAGTTAATAGGTTGGGCTACAATGTACAAGTTGGTTTTCAAAATCATAAAAGGTTTCTCACAGCCGATGAGTTATTGAAAAACCCATGTACTTAAGTTGACAATTTTCATATTTTGGACGGATTGTTGAGAGAGTATATTCAAAATTATTTCATACAAAACACAATCACAACCACAAAAACGAAGCATTAGACGGGGTTCGGTATTTGCTTTAGACGAGGTTTAACCGTCTTAAAATCAATAACACATAAAAGATCAAAATAACCTCGTCTTACATTCAAACCGGTATATTAATAAGAATGAAATTGATATTCCAATCACAACAATTTTACGAGCCAAACAAACTAAAAAAATTAAATTTGTGCGAAGTGAGCACACCTTCGTTCTCATATAGACCAGTATCAGAGGGAATGGAGTTGATCTCCTGTCTAGTTCGGCCCCGAGTGGTAGGACACGAAAACACCGCCTCATGTCTTGCATGTTACACACCAAACAAGATAACTCAGCCCAAAAGACTAGTCTGGTGGGTGAGAGAGCCCATTTGGTATATAAATCTCACATCAATTGCACATACAACCAATGTGGTACAAGTCTCATACCTTGCAAAGGTTTTGGTCCATAACAATCGACCCTCCTTAAGGGCCAACGTTCTCATTGGTCACGACTGGCTATTTCCAGGCCACCACTCCGAGCCTCGTTGGTCATGGTTGGTTCTTTCCAGGCCACCACTCTGAGTTTTGGCTCCGATATCAATGTTACATACCAAACAATAGAACTCAATCCAAAAGACTAGTCTGGTAGATGAGAGAGTCCATTTGGTATATAAACCTCACATCAGTTGCCCATACAACCGATGTGGTACAAGTCCTATACCTTGCAATTGTTTCAGTCCATAACATGGGGTCCGACAAAAAAATGCCGAGCGGCTACTCTCCCCGTGATGTCCTGAATTGAATTCAAGCATATGACCGTATGGGCCGGTGTTGGGCTTTGTAACTGGGCTGCAATGGTTAGAAAAGAAAGTTAGAAGCAACATGGAAGATTGGAAGGGCTGGAGATTAAGTGGAAATGTGAAATCTTTGCCTATAGGTTTGGAATTTTGGATTTTGGAAGGGATGAAGATGATGGGCCTTAAATAAACATGAAATTATGTTTTATTATCATTATTTATCTTTTAAAAGTGTTTAAGATGGGGTGGGGCTTTGTGGGATGTAATCTTTTTTCTTTGAACTAGTATGGAATTCGTGCTTCGTGACGAGATCGTAGAAGAGTGCTGACAAGAGTATGTATTTGTTATATGATACATTGATGGGTTATTATAGACCATGTAGGCTTTAATATAATCGATGGTAAAAATTAAATAATCAACATGGTTAAGTAAATATGTATAGAGTTAAAAGTTAGCTTTACTTATAATAAAGTAAACATGAAAATAATTAAATTTGTTACCTGACATATTGAAAGGTTTATTTAGACTTTGTAGACTTTTAATCTATATGATGGTAAAAATAAGCAAGCAACACAATTAAATGACATATATATAGTCAAAAGCTAGCTTTAATTATAATAAGTTAAATAAATAGTAAAAAATAATAAACTTATAAAAAAGACAAAAAAAAAATATTTGTTAAAAAAAGAAAAAAAAACTTTATTAAACTCAAGGGCCATATAGTTTCTTTATTAAAGTTCGGGGGTCAAACCATAAATCATTTATAGAAAATAATTATTATTAAGTTTCCGTATGATTAATCTATTAAAGTTCAGACTATAAAATCGTTTATAAAAAGAATTATTAGAGTTTAGGGGTCGTATATTATTCTATTCTATTATAATCCAGATTTAAAATGTAAATTAATTAAAAGAGAAAAAGAAATCATTAATATTGCATACCTACTTAGGCCAATAGTGACCAACATTGGATTATTTACTGTTCACGATTCAAAATGTTATTTGTATAGAACTAGCAATAAGACCCGCGCACGTTGTGGCGCGTGTACGTCGTAAAAATCGAATGAATTAATTCAAACGTTATGCGATGCGTTAATCATATGAAAATGTGTGTTTCGACGTATCCGATTAAACTCCATGTAACCTATATAAGCATTGTGATTGGATCAAAACGTAAAGTAAATCGAGTTTATATCGTATAATCGTAACGTATTATATGTAATCCAACTCATACATAGAAAACATAACGGGTATAAAGGAAAAACTGACATGTTTAATCAAAAGGGATTAATTAAAGCTTTTGAAAAAAAAATAAGAAACCACAATTTGACTCCACTCAGTTGGAAACAAAATTTACGAAACATCCATAAAATAAGAACGACAACATATTATATTTGACCTAACTCATTTCCCAAAAAAATTAACGTCCAATCGTAGACCAACTCGAATTTATACCAAAACGTACATAAAATATGCACGTAACAATGTTTTTTTAAACAAAAAATATATTGTATTTGACCTGACTCGTTTCCAGAAAAAGTTTACGTCGAAATGTAGAACAAATCGATTTTATACCGACACATACATAAATATATGCACGTAAAAAGTTAGTTTTTTTAAGTAAAGGAAGTACAGGGTAAACTCAAAACAAACTATTAGTAAAAAACTTAATACGTTAAAAACGTTTGTAAAACCGTGCCAAGTTGCACCAATGCCACACACTGCCAGCGACCACCAACAGCGCAAAAGCTTGTAAAAAATAACAAAAAGAAAGTAAAACCAGACGAAAAAACGTTGAACCCCACACGCACGTTGTGGCGTGTTAACTCGCAAAATTTAAAACGAAACGTAAAACGAAAAACTTGCTAAAGATGAAAAGTGTGGGGACAAAAGTTGAAAATAAAAAGTGCTGGGGTTAAAATTAATAAGATGAAAACCTTTGTGTTAAAAGTAAAAAATCAATGGGTTAAAATACAAAAATAAAAACCTTTGGTTTAGAAATGTAAAATCAACTTTATTTTTGAAAAACTCCCGATGCATAAAATATAACACCATATAGCATACACATGTTACTAAATGATAGTATGGAAATTTTTGAAAAACTCCCAATGCATAAAATACAACACCATATAGCATACACATGTTACTAAATTATAGTATGGAAATTAGGTGATGCTCAGCCCGTGTTGTGAGGTGATGGTCGAATAATTCTCAGCCAATTAAAAAAAACAGTACTGTAGTTTTGCTAGAAATAAAAAGTAAAAGGAGTGTTAGGCAGCTCTTTGACACGATTTTTAGCTGCGAGCAAAGTCATATTTTTATTTTTACTTGGGGGGAAAAATCAATTTTTTCCCGAGGGTAAAATCCTAATTTTTAGCTAGGGGAAAACCATACTTTTATTTTGCACTGGGGGCAAAAACGTAATTTTGAATTGAGGGTGATATTGTAATTTTGAACCGAGGGGTAATTCGTAAATTTTAGTTGGGGGCGAAAGAATTAATTTATTTTGAATTGAGAGCAAATACGTAATTTTAAACTGTGGGAAAAACCGTAATGTTAAAGTAGGTATAAAATAATAAACTGGTGTAAATTCGTAATTTTAAGTCGGGGGAAAAAGAAAATTTTATTTTGAACTGGGGCGAAAACGTAATTTTGGTTGAAGGTAAAAGCGTAATTTTTTTTCCGAGGTCGAAATCGTATTTTTTAGCTCGGGGCAAAAGGGTAAATGTATTTTGAAGTTGAGACAAAACCGTATTTTTTAACTAGGGGCAAAAACGTAATTTTAATGTGGATATAAAATAATAAAGGGAAATTGGTCTGTAATAATCCCACCTAGACCTTATTGGCCATTAATAATCCCACCTCACAATATTCCCCCCACCAGTCCCACCTTTCACCTATTTTTCCTACAATGGTCCCCCGTTAAAAAAACTTAACAGAGTTTAGTTTTTTTCCAAATTACAAACAGATTTTTTAGGACTTTTGATTAGAAGGATGATACAAGTCCATTGATATAAAACTTGCCTTGAAACGGTGCTCCAAACGATGGAAACGGCGCTTCAATTCGGGTGTGTAAATTTCCAATTAACCAAAATTAAGTCATTTGGAGCACCATTTCGAAGTAAGTTTTACATCAATGGACTCGTATTATCGTTCTGATCAAAAGCCCTAAAAAATCTGTTTGTAATTTGGAAAAAAAGCTTAACTCCGTTAAGTTTTTCTGACGGGGGACCATTGTAGGAAAAATAGGTGAAAGGTGGGACTGGTGGGAGGAATATTCTGAGGTGTGATTATTAATGGCCAATAAGGTCTAGATGGGATTATTACAGGCCAATTCCCCAATAATAAACTGGGTGGTCCAAATGTCCAATAGGTATTGCTTGCCGATCATTTGATCCAATGGGAGAAAAACACTATTGCAGGGCAAAAACGTAATTTTAAAGTGTGTATAAAATAATAAGCTGGTTGATCCAATAAGAGAAAGGCGACCACCCATTTAAACCAATAGCAGCAAAAAAAATAAAAAATAAATAAAGCTAGCCGCCATTTTGGCCAATCATTTGGTTTCTCTATTCCTGTGGACAGATTCCAACTTGTGTTTGTATGTATTGGAAATGGAAATGGAAATGGAAATGAAAATAGCATAATAATTTTTAAGTCTAAATTCCATATATTTTAACAGTGAAATCGAAAATCTATTATGTATATTAAAACAAAACATTTTAGTGCCACTTGGCATTTGCTTAGGCTGGTTGATGCCACGTGGCATCTCATCCTCTCCATTTTTTTTCCTTTGAGCGGCAATATTTCTTCCTTCCTAAGCTTTTTTTTGTTTTTGAAACCGCCTGAATTTTGGAAACTAATCAATTCTCTCAATCAATTGAAATCATTCTCCACTCAAACCCTAAATCATTCTTTCAGCCGTTTCTCTCTGGCTTCACTCTACATCCTCTTCAAATCAAACTTGGATCCATGGATTATTTTCAATGAAGAATCTAACTGATGTTGGTAATACTGATTCGTTTTATAGTGAATCGGGGATTCTTCCATCATTTTCTTGATTTGATTATCCTTAACTTGATATGCTTTAGGTTGTTTTCGTGATTTATATGTTACAATATTTATGAACTAAACCCTAGATCTGTTTGTTGAAAGTGAAATATAATTTTAATCTATGTTTTTTGAAGCTGAATGTTTGATATCCCTCTCTAATTGCGAAGCATTGATACGACTCCATCATACATCGATTTTGTCTTCATCATCCTTCGAAACTGAAGCATCAGTAAGTGGATTCCATCTCTGTTTGTGATTTTGTAGATGTAATAAGAAAACCCTAATTTTTTTGTATCAATTGTTATGTTGTTGCTCATGATTAGTCCGTTAATTGTTTTTATATATGTGGTTTTTAGGACTTCATTGTTCTAATTTGAATATAACTTTGTGTGTTTTTTTTGATGTTATTATAAACCCTAATATTTTTTTTGTCTCAGTAAATAATGACGATATGTTTAATTTGCAGTGATGTGTGTGGAGTTTAATCCTGTGGATGATAATTATTTCATTAGCGATTCCATAGACGGCAAAGTACGCATATGGGATGTGTATGAAAAGTTTGTTATCTTATTTATAGGTGAGAGTTTAACTAGGTTAGGATCTACAGGTCGTCTCACAAAGCTATATTGAAGCACGACGAAATTGGTGCCTTCCATATGGTTTGCTCTCTTCATGGTCCTTTAGTTTTGAATTGGTTAACAAGTGTATTCAATTTTAGAGTTAAATTGAATTTCTTTATGCATGTGATGGATTATTTTACGAAACTGCAAGTAACTTTTAATTTTCTAATTACTTACATTCAGTGATCTTTTTTGTTGCTTACAATGACGATGAATGGTGGGGGGGGGGGTGTTCTTGCTCTTGATGAGAAGTAAGCACCCGAAACTTGTGGATAATACGTTTTTTATTGAAATGAACTGTTTGTTTATGGGTTTGCTTGTGGTTTGGATAATCAATCGCATAAGTGTAATTCACATATATTTATGAGATTTTGAAATCCTTATTATCGTAATTATTGATCGATTGTAGCATCAGTGGTCGTATTCTGACAAAAGGCTTCCGGCTACAAGTGGCAGCTCCCGGTGCATAAAGGCAGCATTGAGTGTTTGTTTAATGGTGGAAATGGAGAATCTGGCAACCCAGACAGCAGAGCCGACTGATTTAGGGACCAGCTATGTTAATCCAGCAAGCACGGTTATCATGTTCTTTGTTCCAATTTGCTAGATCCAGAGTTTAAACATTGGCTGATATTTATTATTCTTGTGTTTAGAGGCGTTGGTGTTGATTAAGATAAGATAATTTTTATTGTGTCTAACTGTATTAACCATATAAAAACTTTATATATATACAGTAAGTTACTACTTGTTTGATTCCGCTTGATGAATAATGTTGTATGTTGCTTGACTAGGTTGCTGGACACTTCACGTATGGTGTAATGGCAATTTCGGCTACCACATTTGTGTTTTGGAGTACTGTTGGTACACGTATATTACCGGTCGCTTTTCAGCAAGGAAGTGCCATGTCATTAGCATTGCAGCTCTCATGCATCTGATGAGCATTTCGAGTGAGTATTGATCTGTATATTTACCGAAAAAAATATATCAGGATCCTATATGATATTTTGTTGCATCAGAACTTAGAAGTTTTCTACATATTATAAACTTGAATATAATTGAACCATGTATAAGATGCTATTGAGATAATGGGGAAGTAACTATGATGCAGGCTAAATTCAAATGAGAAATGGTCTGAAACCGATGTACTGAAGCTAGCTGCTGCAGTAGAATCCAACACACTTCATCCAATTGGGAAAGCTATTCTGGAAGCTGCCCGGGCTGCTAAATGTTCTAACGTAAAGGTATTTACAAAAAATGGAGTTTTAGGGCCAACTCATATAATCTTACGGAAAAATCTAAGTGAAGTATGAAAGTTTATAAACTTGCTCATTTGAAGTCATCATTCTGTTCCGTTTTGCAGTAAACAAGACACCATTGCTATTTGTTATTTCGTGTTAGGTTTGAATAAAATGCACCTCTATTCTATTGAGATGGTTACCTATAATAATTATGAATGATTTTGTGTATATAGTTCACTGCATTTAGATAATTGACTAACATAGTTACGTCGCTTTTAACTATGTTAGTGTCAGCAGTTCATAAGTTGGTGATTATATGCAGGCTGATGATGGAACATTTATGGAAGAACCTGGATCTGGTGCCGTAGCCTCTTGTGGGAAGAAGATGGTTTCTGTCGGTACATTGGAATGGGTTAGAAGGTACTTATTATGTTGCAACTTGTAACCACTCTGCTATACGAAGCTTTGCATATAATTGCAGTCGTCATTAGACACCGAATCTATAATGCAGGCATGGAGTTGCTGAGAATCCGTTTATAGAAACTGAAGAATTTAAAAATCAATCAGTTGTGTATGTCGGGATAGATGGTGTGCTTGCAGGTCTTATTTATGTTGAGGATCAGATAAGAGAAGATGCTGCAAAATCATTCTTGCGTTCAAAAGATTCCAACCCATGACCTCCATATATTAGTATATGTTATATGTTTGTGTTAAGTCACCCGCGAAGCTCGCGGGATCTTAGGCTAGTGAAATATGTATAAAATCAACTTTTTCATTAGTTATTGTGTTTGTATATATTGGAAATAGCATAATCATTTTTAAGTCTAAATTCCATATATTTTAACAGTGAAATCGAAAATGAAATATGTATAAAATCAACTTTTTCATTAGTTATTAACTATTTACATTATATTAATTTATGCTTATTATGTTATAAACTAAAATATATGCTATTTATCTTAACTAATTAATTTAAATCAATTGTTCAGGAAAAAAGTTTAGGGAAGTTTAAGAAACTCCACCTCACCTTGTTTAGGGAGTGCAACAAAGTTTAAGAAAAAAATAATTGAGTTGATATTCTTTGATCGGTTAATGAAGAGAGTTGAAATATAGACTTCTATCTCATAACTTTTTTTGAAAGGTATAATGATGAAACAATGGTTAATCGGGCAGAGTTAATTCACTGGTCTCGTCAAGAAGGGTTAATCCCTTCCTCTCGAGTATCGCTGGCTGGATTATCCGCCGGTTGATCTCCTGCGCGACCCCTGTTTCGGTTGGGAAACCGACTGTAGAATGGGGTACGTACGTAATCATGTTAAAGTCGCCTTGGGATTCTCTCTCGAGGAGCACGTCATATTTGGAAGTGTGAGGTAAAACCATGAAGTTCACCTCTTCTGTTCGTGTGTGCCTTCCGTTAGTGAGGCGCACAGGAAAAGTAATTTGCCCAGGGAAAAACAGTTTCCCCTGCGAACCCGGACAACGGGTAATCCACCGTTTCCAACCGATCTTTGTCCTCCTGATCGAATTGGTTGAAGCACTGCTTGTATATGATATAAGAAGTACTGCCCAGGTCGATTAATAATCGCTCGGTGCAGTAATGAGCCAGGTAGCCTGTAATAACGACGGCGCGCCTGTCGCGCGGGCCGCCTCAGACTTTTGGAAAGACGACTTGCTCGTCTTTCCAGTCATTGTCCGGTCTTCTCGCCGCCTTTCGCGGCCTTCCTTTGCCTCCGTTGATCATATGGGTTGAGGCCACATACATGGTCCTCTTCCCTGTGGAGGTGCCCTCGCCGTGGGGGGTGATGCGCTTGGTGGGTTTTTGCCCACCTGGAAACAGATGTTGCAGCTTCCCCTTCTTTGGGGCTCGTTCAATCTCCAGCCGGAGACTGATGCAGTTATTTGTTGCGTGGCCCGAGTCCTTGTGATAGTCACAATAGAGTGTGAGGTCCTGGTTTTTCTTGAACTTCATCGGCTGGGCTGGTCGCAGAAAATGTGCGTCCATAAGGAGGACGTCGCTTGGTGATTGAGTAATCTCGGTCCAGGTACGGTCCCGAGATTGTTTTTTCGACGCCCGGTTCTCACGTTGGGCGTTGATGGTTGCCCTTGCGTCGGGCTGGCTGTTACGCGGGACGTACGGCTTGGGCTCGCTGCCGCGATTCCAAGTGTTCATGTTGTGCTTATTATTGCGCTTAGGCTCTTGGTGGGAGGATTGGCTTTCCACTCGAGGCGGTGCCTTGCCAACATGCGGTTTGAGAGACCGCTGAGTCTGGGCGTATGTCTTGACCGCAGGCATGGCATCTTCCCATTTCTTTGGCAAGCCGTCCTTGCCGGAGATAGTCATAATCATCTGTTCGTCTCTGACGGCTACGATGAAGTGGTTACGTGCCATTTGGTCTGTCACGTCACCTATCTCCAGACATTCTTTGTTGTATCGGACGACGAACGCTTCAAGCGATTCGTCGTCCCTGCGCCAGATGTTAATGATGTCCATGGAATCACGTTCATGGCGTCGCTGCTAGCTAAAATGCGCGAGAAACTTGGCTTCCAAGTCCTCAAATGAGGCCAGTGATCCTACTGGCAAAGAATCGAACCAAGCTCTTGCCGTTGCTCATCAACGCCCTTACGGGTCTGAGGGAAAAAATGACACCAGGTGGGCTCATCCCACTTGCCGTTGCACCCCGCGCCAATGAATATATTTATGTGGTCGTCCGTATCGGACGAACCATTGTATTTCTCAATGTTCAATGGGAATTTTGTGGTGTTGACGTCGGCGTGGGCGATTCTTGGGACGAACTTGGAGTTTTCGGCCACAGATTTGGGCCTGTAGGGTTGGCTCTCGGAGAGCTTTGCAGCGCGGAGGTATGCGTTGCGGGGGTGAGTGAGAGGAACATAGTGGCGTCCTCCCAGTCTGTTGCTGGTAGCGTGGGACTACCCGCGGTATGTATCGTCGTCCGGATCGGTACGACCATACCCTTCGTTCTGGGACTGCGGTCCCAACCGGCTATGGATGCCGGAGCCGTGTCGGGCTGTGGACTGTCGCCTTTCCTCACCGTGATGGCCTAGGCGACTATGTATTGGGCCCCTACTGCGGGACCTGTATGAGGAATCATACCCATCAATTGTGCGGACGTCACAGTAAGAGGATCCGCGGTCCTCACGTCTACTTTGAGAGGTTGGTCGTGAGGGTGCCCTGCCGTCGTATTGCAAAGTACGATCCGCAGGTGTATATGGGCCCGGGGTAGGCCCGACCGGTATTTGCGCTTCTGCGCAAGCTCGGTTGTATGCTGGGGGTAGCAGGGTTGCCTGCTGGTCGTACCAGGCATGAGGATTCATCTCTGAAGGGATCATAGATGCATACTGTGAAAGATCGTGTCCAAACGTAAGGGATGCGCCCCCTTGCGTTGATGTGCCAATGTGGCCAGGATTTAGGGTTGGAGGAGTAGTCCCAACAGGCCCTGGGTTTGCGGGGTTTAGGCTATCCCCAGTGGTGTTGTTTAGACGAACAAACATGATATTTTGAGAGGGAGAGGGATGGTTGAAAAAGTGCTAAGAGTAGCGGTGGGCGCCAATGATGAAACAATGGTTAACCGGGCAGGGTTAACTCACTGGTCTCGTCAAGAAGGGTTAATCCCTTCCTCTCGAGGATCGCTGGCTGGATCGTCCGCCGGTTGATCTCCTGCACAAGGAAACAAGCCGTGACTCGTAACAAGGAGGATGGGGTGGGGGTGCTCCTTGTTACCACTCTCCGGCGTGAGAATTAGTAATTTGCTTCGGAAGCAAAGTGTGGTAGTAGTAGTAGTGAGAGAGTTGTGAAGAGATACCTCAAACCTGGTTTGGGGTTGGTATTTATAGCCGAGAAGTGAAGGAGCTGAAGGGACGGACTGACGACGTGCTACCTCTTTGCAGGTGTGGCAGGCTTGTCGGTTGTGGAGGTGAAGCCACGTCCTACTGCAGTGTCAGTCCGTTGCTTACGTATGGCCTGACAGACGACTGCCAGTGGTGCCACTTGCTATGTGGTGTCAGTCCCACTTGCCTAGTGGGCAGGATGCGGTGCGGGCCGCATCGCTGCCTGCGGTAACCTTTAATGTTCCCGCGCTCTATGCTTTGACAAAGACATATGCGGGATGCGGTGCCAAGCCGTATCGCCGTCTGTGGTGACTGTTGCTGTTGCCCAGATCCCTTGTCGTGACGAAAATGTCCATATGATGCGGTGCCAGCCGCATCGCTATGCACGCCCGCTTTCATACACAAGATAAGGCTTCTTCTTATCCTTTGACCTATTGGATTCGAAGGATGCGTCCGCGTGGACGCAGTTCTTTGCTGGTGGGGGTTTTTTGATAAGGGTAATGGTCACTCGCGGTCAGCTGGCGCGAGATTTAAGACCATACCCCTTCATATACTTTATTAAAACAACCTCTCACCTAAACCAACAAAAGAACACAATTACATGTACAAAAGAAATTTACATCAATCCTCCTGATGAGAAAATTTAAAGAAATACTTATTTTTCAACCAAAGAAAACCTCTAGACTTTCCGCGATAACATCTTGCGGCCTACCTCATAACTAAAAGAGATAAAGCGTGTAAGCCGCACAAAAAAAGTGAAATTGATAACCTTAATCGTTTTATGTCCGTATGATTGTATCCATCCAATCAAAGCACTTATAACAATTAAAACTTTTAACAACGAAATACAATCAACTAATCAAAAATAATGCCATTAAGTTATCAATTGATTTAGGAGGAGTTAACCTCATGACCTTCCAATGTTCATGGATTGTAGTCCCACTTAATGCAATTTGCTTGCAATTTTTTCACTTGGCTAATGGTTTTACCATAGTCGGCCTTTAGACAATAAATTTCCTCTAAAATGGTGGATGAACTGCTCACCAGCAATGAATTTGCCCATATGACATGTTAGTACAGTATTCGCTTACCGTTTAAAAAAAATCAAACATAATTCTTATTTTTTAGGGCATGTTTGGCTAAGCTTTTTGAAAACAACTTATTGACTTATTGGCTTTTTAAAAAAGTCAGTATGAAGTGACTTTTTGAAAAAGTCACTTTTCCTCTCACATACACCCTGGTTGCCAAACATCATTTTGAAGCTTATGACTTTTTAAAAATCCAATAAAACAATAAATTGTTTCAAAAAGCTTAGGCAAATTATTCCATAAAAACTAAAATATCTCATGAATGAATATCAATAAATGTAAAGGAGTAATTAAAAAAAAAAAACAAAAACAAACAATGGCTATGGTTCACACTTCTTCCATCTTCTCAACAAACTTGATCCATCTCCAACCTTCAACAAACCCAAACCCCATCACCAAATTCACCTCCCCCCACACAAGAAACAACAACTTCCGACCGCCACGTGTCGCATCCATTCCTTACCCTCCAATCAACGTCGACTATCTCCAAACAGAGTTCAGCGGCCATGGCGCCTCCTTCACGCGCCTCGGCGAAACCTGTGTCGTCAGGATGGGATTGGACAACGGCAGCGTCGCCACTCTCATGCTGCCAAGTGGACTGATTACGTCATACAAGGCGCCTATGTGGCATGGTGGGTTATTAGAGTTGCTGCATACGTCCGTGTCTGAGGCGGATGACGGTAGTGGTGCGGTTGTTCGTGGTGGTGTTTCGTTAGCTTTTAAATGTGACGGTGACGGTAACGGTAACGGAGGGGTTTTGTGGTCTCCGAGTGTGTGGAATCTTCGTAGTGTTGGTGGGAGTCCTGATGAGTCTATTCAGGTGAATGTGTTATATGTTTGAACTCTCATGCAAGTTTAATCCAAAAAGTTAATGGTCGTTAACTTTAATCCAAAAAGTTAATGGTCGTTAACTTTGACTGTTAAATGAGGCATAAAAAAGTAATTTTTCATTTTTATTTTCTTTTTCTATTTTTTACATGTCTTTAAAATGATATATATACGGATAAAACAAATTAGAAAAAAATTAAATTGCCTTTTTTACCCCTCATTTAACGGTCAAAGTTAACGACCGTTAACGGAAATGGTACAAATTTCAAATTTGATCTGGACCGCTGGACCAGCATAATTGAACAAACTAAAGGGATGAAAATGACAGTTAACGCTTGAAACTTTTGTATGTTTTAAAGCGTAAATCGTGTTTCACCTTGACCCGTTATATGTTTACTTATGGATATAAATAATACCTAATAACTTAGCATTTTCCATATGTAAAATCTAATTATTAACTTTTGCAAAAACCCTTAAAATGGTTTAACATGTCATCTCACTTATTAAACGAGTCGTGATCAGGTTGGCATGTTTAATAAACTGGTTGCGTCAGACGACCCAAAACCTGTTTTTTTTTTTTTTTTTTTTTTTTTTTTTTCCGTGTAGTGTTCTAGTCGTGTTAGGAATTGCTGCCCCAGTCAGGGGCGGACCCAATGATATAGTAGCCGTAGCACGGGCTACGGCTCAAGTGCGTATTCGTAGTATATTTTTATTTATTTTTTTTCGGTTTTATATCAAGGATACCCTAAAAATAATACAAGGATACCCCTAACCAACCCAAAATAATATAAGGATACCTCTAAACAACCCAAATTGGGTTCATCGGAATTTCATTCTATCTTTGCCGAAGTTGCAGGGTAGGCAAGTGATGTGAGGTGAGGAAGACAATTGGTAAGATGGTAAATATATTAGTAAGCGAGGGGTATTTTTGTAATTAGCCATGTCCAATAAGAGAGAGATGCTACTATAGTCAATGACCTACTGACATTTCTTGTCAAATTTAATAATAGTTTAAATAGTTTTTCATTTACTAATTACTTATTATTTATTTTTAGTTGTTAGTTTAATTAATTTATTAATTTAGCTTACAAAATACAACCAGCTTTTATTTTATTTAATTTAATTTAGTAGACTTACATAAATAATTAACTATATATAATTTTATTTAATTTAGTAGGCTTACATAAATAATTAGCTATATATAATTTAATAATAGTTTAAATAGCTCTTTTTATTTTCTAACGTTTTTACTTATTATTTATTTTTAGTTGTGAGTTTAAGTTTTTTTTTTGAACGGTGTCTTTCTTTTTTAGTGACCCAATGTAACACCGCCTAAACGGCGGCCCTAGCCAAGATCTGCTCAGACTACGTTGTCTTAACCGGGCCCGTGCTAGGTTGGTCAGACTTGGTTATGGCACTGTTAATAATATAACTGAAATTGTGGCCCAATTAGTTAGGTATTTGTTTTATTTTATTTATTTATTGTCGTTTTTTATATTGTATGATTGCACGGTAAAAAAAAATTTTTGGGATACCCCTGATTTAATGGGCTAGTTCCGCCACTGGCCCCAGTGTACAAGTATATTATGTTGTTACAACGGTTGTTTTACTTGAAATTGGAGTTTTGCCCATGCTAAAATTGATTTGATTATATACTAGGTTGAGTTGATCAGTAGCAATTCAGAAGACAAAATTGAATTCAAACACATTGTAACACTGCAACAAGATGCCATAAGCTCAGAGGTTGTGATTACCAACTCAAGATCATCATCACTCAAATTAATGGGCTCGATCATTGGTCACTTAGCGATAAGCACGCCAGAAGCAGCCTATGCAATCGGGCTTGAGAGCTCCAATTACTTTGTCAAGCCACCAATTTTCTCAAACTTCAGCATCGTTCCTCCGGATTTCGACAAAAATGAGTCGGGTTGGTTTAAACAACTTCTATCAGGATGGGGACTTGGAAGCCAGCAAGATAGTTTGAGTGATAATAACAGGCAAGAAGATGAAGAGATTGAAGGTGAAGAAGAGGATAACTACAAGCATTTAACTGAGAAAATGAGCATGATTTACACCAGTGCTCCTAGAAATTTCACCATCATGGACAGGGTAATTCTCTTAAATCCTATCTGGTATTTTTATCCTTAAAATAGAAAGTATAACTCACAAAGCCATAGTAAAAATAACTTATTTGGTACTAATAAGAACCATGTTTTATAATTGGACTCCAAAACCAATCGAACCGGTTTCAAAAACCAGATGGTGTCGTAAATAATATAAAAAATAATATATGGAACCTTTATCTTAGATCTACACCGTTATCATTCCACACCGTTATCATTCCACACCGTTATCTTTGGGTGTTGATTTGCAATGTTAACAAAATATGAAGCCTAAAACTAAAAAAAAAAAAGAAGAATTACGGAGCACAAAGTAGTAAATAATTAGGGGTGCAAACGAGCCGAGCTCGAGCTCGTTTAACTTATGAAGGCTCGAGCTCGGCTCGTAGATAGTTTTTCAAGCTTGAGCTCGGCTCGCTTAATACTTATAAATTAATTTATATTAAATATAATTATTATTTTATATATAATTTAGTTATTTTTTCATAATATTATAAATAGTATTTATTTATTATTGTTTAGATATATGTTTAATATATATTAATTAAAAATTGTATAATTAGTGGGCTTGTGAGCCGGCTCGAGCTCGATAAGTGAAGCTAGGGCCAGGCTCGTTTCCTAAACGAGCTTGTTTTTAGGCTCGGGCTCATGCTCAGGCTCGAGCTCGTTTAAGCTCCGCTCGTTTCGAGCTTTTTTACGAGCCGTGTTCAAGTAGCTCTCGAGCTCATTTGCACTTGCACCCCTATAAATAAATCAGGAGATATTGGAAGGTTAAAAAACTTGAAAATACGTTTCTGCCACCGGTCTGGTCGACAATTTTACCCGGTTGGTGATAATTGGGCGGGATCAAATGGAGGCGGTTCAAGAATACTCGACCGGACCAATTGTGTAGGTAGTTCCTGGTTCGACCGGCTGGTCCGGTCCGGATCTGAAAATAGCGTAAAAACTCATAAGCATTGTACCTTGCAGGGTAAAAGGAACTCAGTGGGGGTGGGTAGAGAAGGTTTTAATGAGTTGTACATTTTCAGCCCCGGCTCGAGCCACAAACCATATGGCAAGTACTCATATCTATGCGTCGGTCAAGCCGCATTGCTCAAACCAGTGACCATAGGTCCCGGTTCTGAATGGAGAGGTGCACAGCACTTGCACAACCCAAATCTTTAAGCATGTATACATTTTATATTACATGTGATGTATAAAAACAGTTGCTTGTTTTAGAGTTTAGAGACTGTTGAATGTTGATAAATGTTTTCAACCCTTCATTTTGTTCCTAAAAGGTTTCTGTTAAGTTACTATTTATAGAAAGCAACAATAACCAACCAATTGTTTTGGATTAAATCACTAAACGAAACAATAATCGACAAAACCGGATCAATTTGATCAAAGTAAAATTTGCGCGGCGGACTGCAAGTGGGCGTTATGTCAGCTCATCAAAAGACAAGGTTGATAAGTCCGGTGAGGCATCGGAGGATTACACAAATTACACGGTTCATATCGCGGACAATCGACCTGAGACATCAGTGGCTACAAAAGCCGAAGAACAACAATACGTTTCTATTTCACTTTTACCGGAGGTTTCAATAGAGCATAGATAAAGCCACTGATTCGGAAGTGACCCACCCGCAAATGGCGGGACCCAAGGGCCCATCGTGTGCCAGGCCGGCTTGTGATCGCGAGGTTATGAAGGATGAGTGGGGCGTTGATATCTATCCTTGCGAATGCCGGTTCGTAACTCGTTTATGTCTTGTACATGGCGTAATGAAAACCATTTGATAACTCGTTTTTTGTTGTGTTTACAGGTTTAAGATCTGTAGAGATTGTTTTTTAGATGCACAGAACGAGACGGGATTGTGTCCGGGATGTAATCAACCATATAAAACGAACGATGGCGTTGGGAAGAGCGGCCGCGGCGGTGGTTTTGAAGATCCGGCTGATAAACCATGGCAGCCGCTCACCCAGAGAATACCGATTCCATCGAATATCATCACTCCGTATAGATTATTAATAGTGGTTCGTTTAGTTGTGTTGGGTTTCTTTTTGACATGGCGAGTTACGCACGTGAATGATGATGCGGTATGGTTATGGTTCATGTCAATCGTATGCGAGATATGGTTCGCGTTTTCTTGGATCCTTGATCAAATCCCGAAACTTTGTCCAGTAAATCGGTCAACGGACCTCGAGCTTCTTCGTGAAAAGTTCGAAACACCCGATAAAACAAAAAACCCCGAGGGTCGTTCTGACCTCCCGGGTCTTGATTTTTTTGTATCAACCGCTGACCCGGAAAAAGAGCCGCCGTTGGTCACCGCCAACACCATTCTCTCGATCTTGGCTGCTGAATACCCGGTTGAGAAGCTTGCTTGCTACATATCCGATGACGGTGGTGCACTTCTGACGTTCGAGGCAATGGCCGAGGCGTGTGGGTTAGCCGATCTATGGGTCCCGTTTTGCCGAAAACACGACATCGAACCACGGAATCCCGATACTTATTTCTCGTTAAAAGGTGATCCGACGAAGAACAAGAGACGGAAGGATTTTGTTAAAGATCGGAGGAGGGTGAAACGGGAGTATGACGAGTTCAAGGTGCGGATTAACAACCTGCCGGATACGATAAGGAGAAGATCGGATGCTTATAACACGAAGGAGGAGATGAAGATGCTACACACCATTCGGGAAAGTGGTATTGACCCGACCGAGCCAATAAAGATCAAACGGGCCACATGGATGGCCGACGGCAGTCATTGGCCCGGTACATGGTCTAACCCTATACGTGATCACGCCAAAGGGGACCACGCTGGCATCTTACAAGTAATGTTGAAACCTCCGTCCCCGGATCCATTATACGGGTCAGGGGACGGTCTTGTCGACTACTCAGATGTCGATATAAGATTACCGATGTTTGTATACATGTCACGAGAGAAACGTCCCGGCTATGACCATAACAAGAAAGCCGGGGCGATGAATGCACTTGTACGTTCTTCCGCGGTCCTATCAAACGGTCCGTTTATCTTGAACTTAGATTGTGATCATTATGTAAACAATTGCATGGCGGTTCGCGAAGGGATTTGTTTCATGATGGATGGTGGTGGTGAAGACATTTGCTACATTCAGTTCCCGCAACGGTTTGAAGGAATCGATCCTTCTGACCGTTACGCCAATCATAATACGGTCTTCTTTGATGGAAACATGCGTGCACTTGACGGGATACAAGGCCCGTTTTACGTGGGAACCGGATGTATGTTTAGACGATTTGCATTGTATGGATTTGATCCACCGAATCTCGGCTTGTTAGCGTCTGGAAAGAAGGGTGGTGATGGTACCGAATCGGCTTCGGAGACACAAGCATTGAAGGCTACGGACTTTGATCCAGACCTTAACGTTAATGAGCTACCAAGACGGTTTGGAAACTCGATACCTTTGTCGAATTCGATACCTGTAGCCGAGTTTCAAGGTCGACCGCTTGCTGACCACCCAACGGTCCAGTATGGTCGACCTCCTGGCGTCCTTCGGGATGCTCGTGAACCGCTTGATGCCACTGCAGTTGCCGAAGCTGTCTCCGTAATTTCTTGTTGGTAATGTCAAATTTCGAAGTTTGAAATCTTGTCATTTTCATCCAAAAAGTTTGAAATCTTGTCATTTTCATCCATGAGGACCAAATTTCAAGGGATGAAAGTCGCAATAAATTGTTAAACTCAAGGATAAAAATGACATAAAACGTAAATCTAAAGAACTCAAATGCACAAAAAAGTCATTTTGGATGAAAATGCATAAAACCTAAATCATTGATTATCCTTGTCACTTCAAATATTCTAAGAAAAACTAATACTTTTCTGAAAAATTAAAAATCGATCCAAAGCAAACTTCAACCCTCAAAACCACTAAAGTTGGCCTACCCAGCAACAATGACGGACCCAGAAAATATTTTTAAGTGGTGCAAACGAGGGGTTTAACCAAATTTTCAAGGGATGCGATTGGGATTTTTTTCCCTAGAAAACGCATCCCTTGAAAATTTGGTTAAACCCCCTAGAAAATTTACTAATCTTTTTTTTTCAAGGGGTGCGCCTGCCCACCCAGACCTCTACCTAGGTCTGTCCCTGCCCAACAAACCCGACTGGTTTGATTATGTCATTCCTCAAAACCATAATTAATAGTTTGGCTCATAACTTTCATCAAAACCGCTCGAGTCAAACAATATAAGGGTGAAGGGGGTGCTCACCTAATAGGTGAGTCCCCTCTCTTACGTCAAACCAATCCCCGTGTGCCACGTCAACTCCCCTCTTAAACTCCCCTAACACCCCCATTTGATGGCGCCACTCCCCTCTTAACTCCCCTTATTTTTTTATTCAAAAAAAAAAAAAAAAAAACAAAGAAAAGCTTTGATTGGTTGAAAGTGGGCTGGCCCCACCACCTTTCCCCTCTCCTCCTTCGGTGAGCCGCCACCGGTTTCATCCCTCTCTCTCACTCACCGATTGAACGGCGCCACCCTACCGCTCGGCAAAACCAGTCCCCGAAATGGGTTGCCGCTTACGCCCCGTCCCCCCTAACCGAGTACTATGTATATAATGTATAAGAACCAAAAGAATATTAAAAATAATAGAGCAATTTGCAATTTTCATCCACGAGGTTTGGCCTTTTGCGACTTTCATCCAACTGCTTGTTTTTTCGCATGCGAGTCCTTGTCGTTTCAAAATCTTGCCATTTTCATCCTTGAGGTTGGCAATTTATTACGACTTTTGTCCGTTGAAATTTAGCCCTCAGGGATGAAAATTACAATATTTCAAACTTTTTGGATAAAAACAAACATTTAGACAAAGTGGCAAAAGTAATATATATAATTTATAGACTCATGTTGTTGGTTTAAACAACACAGGTACGAGGACAAAACGGAGTGGGGTGATCGAGTGGGTTGGATTTACGGATCAGTAACCGAAGACGTGGTAACCGGATACCGAATGCACAACCGCGGGTGGCGATCAATCTACTGCCTAACAAAACGAGACGCTTTTCGCGGGTCTGCACCCATCAACCTAACCGATAGACTCCACCAAGTCCTCCGCTGGGCCACGGGCTCGGTCGAAATATTCTTCTCAAGAAACAACGCATTTCTAGCATCAAAACGCCTAAACTGGCTACAACGTTTAGCATACCTCAATGTTGGCATTTACCCATTCACATCACTCTTTCTCATTGTTTATTGTTTTCTCCCAGCACTCTCATTGTTTTCGGGTCAATTCATTGTTAAAAATGTCAATGCCACTTTCCTTATATACTTATTGTTGATGACATTGTGCTTGATCGGTCTCGCGGTGTTGGAAGTCCGGTGGTCCGAGGTGTTGTTGGAAGATTGGTGGCGCAACGAGCAGTTTTGGTTGATTTCTGGTACGAGTTCCCATTTAGCGGCCGTCATTCAAGGACTTTTGAAGGTGACGTAGGGATACCCTTCACAGTTTTCTCTATATTAATTATCAAAACATTTTTCATTTTTCATTTTTGACCACAACACTTTTTCAGTTTCAACTTTGCTCCCCTATACTTTTCATCTTTTATAAATTTGTCATTTTACGTTTTTGTCTAAAATTTTCCAATAAACACGTTGCAATGCACATGTGTCAACGTCTATTTTTGGCGGTTTAACGACCCCGTCACAAATTGCCGGTCCTGAGCTAACTTAGTTAATTTTTTATGTTTTACGGTTCGGTCTAATTTTTACGAGTTAACACGCCGCAACGAGAGTGCGTTGTTCAACGTTTTTACGTTTGTTCGATTTAATGGTCGAGCCACAAAGTGCTAGCTTTAAATACTAGTTTTATAATTATTTGTATTTAAAGTTAGTGAAAAATCATTTCCAATATTCTTTGCAACAGGTGATTGCGGGAATCGAGATCTCGTTTACTTTGACGGCGAAAGCGGTTGAGGATGCTGACGATATTTACGCGGAGTTATATTTGGTGAAATGGACGTCTCTCATGATTCCTCCGATTGTTATCGGGATGGTTAATGTACTCGCGATGGTGGTGGCGTTCTCGAGGACGATTTATAGTGTAGCGCCACAATGGGGGAAGTTTGTTGGTGGCGCGTTTTTTAGTTTTTGGGTGTTGGCTCATTTGTACCCATTTTTTAAAGGGTTGATGGGGAGGAGACGGAAGACACCCACGATTGTGTTTGTGTGGTCCGGGCTCATCGCCATCACCCTCTCGTTGTTGTGGGTTGCTATCAACCCTAGCTCCGGCCCAGCTGATTCCGTTGCAGGAGGATCTAATTTTGAATTTCCATAAATGACTAAAATGTTTGTTTGTAGCCTATGACTTCCAACCGGTAGAGATGTTGGAAGTTTTTAGGATCATGTTTAGTTTTCCTTTATGGTATTATAGTAGTGGTGTATTTTTTGTAACAATTTATATACACTAATGTAAACATTTATTTTGGGTAAACATTTATTTTAAGAAAACAAAAAATGAAAACATAATATCATGTACTTTAAATTTAATTTAGCTTAGTGTAAAGTAATTTAGATTTTCATCACAATAAACGGTCTCTAAACAATCTCAATAAATATATATGCATAATTTTGCTAGAGAAATTTGACATTTCTTTCCTTTCTTTTACACACAATCACATAAGCTTATTTAACAAAATAAATAAATAAATAAATAAATTCGTGAAAAACTTGGTGAATGTGTGAATTTAATCATAATCCAATATTTTTTTTCATGAAATTATTCGTCAATAATCAATTTTTTTAGAAAATCTTTCAAAAAAATGTTGTGTGATAAAAGTATAATTAAAGAGCATAAAGATATGATATTTAATAGAAAGTTTTTATGTGTAAAGTAATATAAATTAAATAAAAATATCCATTTTGACCTAGTATATTTAACAAATAAACTTCACTTTATAAAATAACTAAAACTATGTAACACCTCGTGTTTCGAAAGTCAAAGTCAAAGTCAACATGAAAGTCAAAGGAAGAAAAGATTGCTAATTGCGATCTGTCACTCCTTGCTCAACTGTTGTTTTGACTTGTAGATAGCCTATTTACTTTGTGACGTTAGTTGTATTATGTGAAGTACTTATTAATAATCGAGGTTTAATCGATGTTTATCACTTGTTTTATCGCTTATCGAAATCGCATTCGCAACTCGAAGAATGTGTTCTGGATATTGTTTTACGTGTGTGTGCTACTTATGTGTTACCTGTGCATGTTTATTTATGTTTATGTTGTGGTGATTAATCGAAGCGCAATCGCAACGCTATCGCAATCGAATCGCAAACGCTAAACGCGAGATATTTAGGATGATTGTATGTTAGATATAGTAGTTGGGATTAAAAGTAATTTGAAAGGGGAAACTCTATCGCATCGCAACACTCAACACGCAAATCAAAACAGCAAAACTCGTCACGCCAAACACTCGAATCGAGTGGCCGACCGATCGAGTGGCCAACCGATCAGGTTGCCACCCGATCGAGCTGCCACCCGATCGACCAACACTTTCCCCACTTTCCATTTTGGGAAACCCTATAAATACCCCTCATATGTCACATCACTTGATGTGACAGCTCTCACTCGATCCAGCTCGCTCCAGCCCACTTTTCTTCCGATTTCTCGCGATTCTCGTAAGTTTCCGACATAAATCTTGTACTTTCTTAATCTACACGCACTCCTACACCTTTCTATCTTTTGAATCTTAACTTTTAACCATGAAATCACTAGATTTGAGGTGTTCTATGATGATGTCACCATGGAGTTCTTATGAACTTCATGTTTTGGCTTCAATCCACCAAGAACAACTCAGATCTGAACGATCTCCACATGAATAAGCAAAGATCTTGCATAGATCTAAACATATTTAAAGTGTAAAGGATTGAAAGATGGTTTTCTAACTTTCTTTCAACTCTTTTACACTCAATGCACTCAAACCGATAGAATCGAAACTTGTTTTGATCTTCTGCTCCTTCTTAGTGATGTGTTGGTTCAAGATCTAGATTCTATCCAAGAGATTTCTAAATTCGGGTTAAACATGAAACACCGTCTCGAACAGTTAAACTGGTCGGACTAGGGTGATTCCTGTCCGATCGGGTCACTAAGTCTTGGAGAGGTTTCTGCTGTTTGGCACGCTATCAAACCGTCTCGAGAAAATCGTAAACTATCAAAACAACCAAGTGAAAGGACGATCAGGTCGACTGGGACGGATTGTCGTCCGATCGAATTGCCACCCGATCGAACAGCCACCGATCGGCTTGTACCTTGGTCCCACCTTTAACCTTTATTTTCAACTTTTTAGGTTTTGAACATCGAACGGATTGCCGTCCGATCGGATTACCACCCGATCATGTGAGGTTTGGACTTCAACACTTAAACAATTTTCAACATGTTCAAAGCATTACCAGTTCTAACGGATTGCCACCCGATCGGATTGCAATCCGATCGAGTGACAAACTGATGTGAACTTGTTCTCACTAAAGTGTCCTACCAATCAGATCGTCGCCCGATCGGACCGCCGTCCGATCGATCGACCTGAAGGGTAGAGATACTTCTCTGTTTTCAAAATGCTACAACGAAAACTTCAAAAGACAAGCCATCATACACAAACACATCCATCCCAAACGAGGTAACAATCCAATCGAATGGTCACCCGATCGGATGGCCATCCGAACAGATTGTCACCCAATAGACTGGCCATCCGATCGGATTGTCATCCAATCGGATTACCGTCCGATCCATTGACACTTTACACCTTTTTACGCGCTGGTTATTGTTTATGCTATCGTTCTGATCAGGCTAAACTCACCCTAGCGCTCCCTTCAATCCATCATCGCTGTGAGTATACTCGAACCCTTTTTGTTTTACGCACTTTTGGGTGTTACATACGTTACTTATTCTAAATCACATCGAACACACTACGCAATACTTTAACACTAACCGCTACTGCATGTTATACGTGACTCAATGAATGCTTGTTTGTTATGTTTACACATGGATTGCTGTCTACCTACCTTAGCAACGATAGTACTATAGTTTGGACTCAGCACCTGTTCACTCAGGGGTTGTTAAGGACAATTAATCACATGATTCATAGTGATGAACATGCATTACGAACTGCCTTGCGCAGTCAACCCGCAGTCATTGGTATTGATAGGATCATGTCGATAACTTACGTGCTTCATTTCACGCATTGTACGTGCTGGTTATGCGTAAACGATTTCGAACTCTATTATATCTACTAAACTTGTATGCTCACCTTTACATTATGTATGTTGACTTTTACTTTAACGTATATGACAGGTGCTTAAGATGATTAAATGCTTGGCTTGCTGTGAAATCGAGGCTAGGAAAGAGTCTAGAAACAAAGACAATTTATTTTTATTTATTTAAATCTGAGTTGTCGGAACATGCTTTTGTTTGAAGAATATCTATGTCTGTAATAACTATATTATCTTATGGGTCATGGTATGGGACATGATATTTAAACTATTCAGTAATTTAGTCGTTTTGGAATTTCTTTGAACAATCTGTTTCGCTCAGTGCCGCGCCCCGAGGTTTCCGCCTTCGGTTGGGGTGTGACAGATTGGTATCAGAGCCATAACTATAGGGAATTAGGCAAGACTCGACCTAGTCCGGGTCGATGTCTTAGAGACGACCTAGTCTATTGTAAGTACCAACAGACCGACTTGTGCATATCCTTAGGGGATTTGTATGAGCTTACTTGCTATATCTCGCTATTCTCGCCCGCACTACACTATTTTCAAAAATGAACAAGTGATTGGGTCGAGATTAGGTGTAAAAACCGCAAACTCTCGACTAAGTTGCTCGTTCGACTCGCATTATTATCTATAAACACGAGAATTTGCGTTGAATCAGGAGTGAAATCCATACTTTAACGCAAATTTTCTTCTCTATTTTATCAAAACAGGAACGGAGTTGTTAAGTCAGGGGTGAAACCCGAACCTTGACGACTTATTCCGATCTCTATTTTTGTTTTACAAAACTCTTACCAAAGACTCGATGGATTCCAAGGACTCGAGTGCTTGAATAGCCGAAAGGATGGGTACCGTTCACCGCACGTCGGTGATAGAGCACAGTCTATTAGGTCAACAAGGACTTTTGAGTACATCCTTGTGAATAGTCGAACCACTTTGGGTAGTCGATGTCTATCAGCCGCAGACAATCTATTCTCGATTTTTATGCGTTTCGATTCTGAGGTCGCAACTGCCGACTCTGATATTTGTCGATTTTATGTGAAATTTTATGTGTTTTATATGGTTTTATCTGCTTATGTGTTTCGATTTTTGGTGAATTTATTCGCTTTTAGTTTCACTCTATCTCAAAACCCCAACAAATCGCTACTATTTGGGGAATGACTTTACGCTATGTTGATCGCTGTGTACTCGCTAATCGCAATCGCTATTCTCGAACGCGTGCGAACTGTGAATGATAGGTTTCTGTATTCTGACTGCTTCTATGTGCCTCTATGTGCCCTACGTGTCCTATGTGCCTTACGTGCTTATGTGAATCTGTGCTTATGTGCCTACGTGTTTATGTGTACATGATTGTGTTCCTGAGCTTTAGTAGTATTAGGTGTGTGAGGTGAGATTCGATTATGTTGTGTTTGAGTCCTGTGGCGAGGTCTGTTGCAGACAATGTTGTCATCTGGATCCCTCTACTCTCGAACTGCTCGCCAAAACCAGAAAGACAAACGCCTTGCTGCTCTCGTCGCCAAATAGATCGCGAAAGTGATCCCTCAAATCGTTAGCGACCTGCAAGAGAATACCAGCAAGTCTTTTGAAGAGTCCATGACAGATTCGCCAAAGTCTGTTTTTAGCTTCAAGCAATTCAAAGCTTGCGGTCCGAAAGAATTTACTGGCGAAGATGGCCCTACGGCTTTGTTTCAATGGTTTGATTCGATCGAGGTCACCCTGCGCCAGAGTGGCTGTCCTGATAATCTCCGTACTCTGAATGCTACCGGCGTCTTCCAGTCCCGCGCTTTAGACTGGTGGACGGCCGAGAGAAACAAACGCGGAAATGATGCAGCTTACGGTTTGACATGGGATGAGTTGAAGAACGTCATGATGGAAGAGTTCTGCCCTCCCCATGAGCGCCAAAAGTTGGAGGACGAATTCTGGCATATCAAGCAGAAGGATGGTGACAATGCTGCTCTAACTGCTCGCTTCAAACAGCTCAGCATTATCTGTCCTGATCAAGTCAAGACTCCTGATGTGACAATCAAGAAGTATATCCGAGCTCTGCCGGATTGTGTTGCGGATTTTGTGCAAGCTGCAAAACCAGCAACCATCGAGGAAACTTATCTGCTCGCCGCTGAAATCAATGACAAGCGCGTCAAGGCTGGTGTCTGGGACAAAGCCTCGAAGAATCTGCATCAAGCTACCACCTCCGCATCTGCTGAAACCGCCACCGCTGCTCCGCAATCATCCAAGTCCTCTCGTCGCAAGAGGAAGAATGCTAACAAGAATTGTGCTGTTACTACTGCTACCCCACTTCAAGCCGTACCGGCTCAACAACAACAAAACCGCCAAGCTGCACCAGTTACCTATGCGCCGCTTGCAAAGCGTGCGTATACTGGTCCTCACCCTGCCTGGCCGACATGCACTTATCACCACCCGGTGGGTATAGCCTGCATATATTGCATGCATTGCAATATGTATGACCACTTCACCGCCAATTGTCGAACCGGTCCCCGCAACGCCGCAACACCAGCTCCTGCTCTGCAAGCTCTTCTCACTGCCCCTCAGGGTCAACAACAAGCAGCTCCAGCACCCGCGGTCCATGCTAGAGCGTGCTTCGCATATGGTGAGCCCAACCACTTTACGAACATGTATCCCAACAGGGTGGTCAAACAAGAGCCTCAACAGCAGCAGCCCCAGCAACAACAGCAATAACAGCAGCAATAGTAGCAACAAGCAGCACGCGCCCGAACCTTCAACATCAACGCGCGCCAGGCCTAGGCTGACAACAACGTGGTCAATGGTACGTTCCTTGTGAATGGTATATATGCTTCGTGTTTGTTTGATACTGGAGCCGATAACTGTTTTGTGTCGTTCGAATTCGAGAAGCTCCTTAATCGTAAGCGCGCCCATCTCCCCTCGTCGTTCGATGTCGAAGTTGCCACCGGAAGAACCGTCGCCGTCAATTCTGTTCTTCGTGATTGTACTCTCAAACTCAGCAATCACATCTTTCCGATCGACCTTATACCGATGCAGCTCGGAAGTTTTGACATCATAGTAGGCATGGATTTTCTTCGTGAGAATCGTTCTGAGTTGTGTGTTTCGATAAGATGATTCGCTTCTCGCTCGCTAATGGTGATTTACATGTGTTTATGGTGAAACTGCTTCGAAGGGTCTCAAACTCATGTCATATGTTCAAGCTAGCAAGTATCTCCGCAAGGAATACAGAGCTTTCTTGGCCAACATTGTAGTAGCAGAGAAGGAAAAGAAAGGAATGAAAGACGTTCCCGTTGTTTGTGAATTCCCCAACGTCTTTCCTGATGAACTTCCATGTTTGCCGCCAAGTCGTGATATCGACTTTCGTATCGACCTCATTCCTGGAGCAAATCCTGTTGCTAGAGCTCCTTATCGACTCGCTCCGTCCGAAATGCGTGAACTCTCGAGTCAGCTCCAGGAATTACTTGATAAAGGCTTCATTCGCCCGAGCACCTCTCCTTAGGGCGCACCAGTCCTTTTCGTCAAAAAGAAGGATGGGTCGTTTCGAATGTGCATCGACTACTGGGAATTGAATAAGCTAACAATCAAGAATCGCTATCCCCTGCCTCGAATCGATGATTTGTTTGATCAGCTACAAGGTGCTTCGTGTTTCTCGAAGATCGATCTATGCTCAGGCTATCACCAATTACGCATCCAAGAGGAGGATATACCCAAAACCGCTTTCCGCACCCGATACGACCACTATGAGTTCGTTGTTATGCCTTTTGGTTTAACCAACGCACCCACGGTTTTCATGGATCTGATGAATCGCGTGTGTAAACCATTTCTCGACCGCTTCGTCATCGTGTTCATCGACGATATCCTGATTTATTCCACGTCGAAAGCCGAACACGCGCAACATCTACGTTTGGTTCTCGAGCTATTCCAAGGGAATCGACTCCATGCCAAGTTCTCCAAGTGTGAATTCTGGCTGGAGGAGGTTCAATTCCTCGGTCACATTGTCAATAGTCAAGGTATTCATGTCGATCCCGCGAAGATTAAAGCTGTTAAGAGTTGGGTTACGCCTAAGAACCCGTCTGAAGTCCGTTCTTTTCTCGTACTAGCGGGCTACTATCGTCGATTTATCGAAGGATTCTCTAAAATCGCCGTGTCGCTTACTTCCCTCACGCATAAAGACAGAGCCTTTGTTTGGGGAACTGAACAGGAGCCTGCCTTCCAAACCCTCAAGCATATGTTTGCATTGCTCCCGTCCTTGCTTTACCCAACGGAAACGATGACTTCGTTGTCTATTGCGATGCCTCGAACCTTGGTCTTGGTTGTGTTCTCATGCAACGGGACAAGGTTATCGCTTACGCGTCTCGTCTCGTCAGCTCAAGATCCACGAGAAGAACTATACAACCCACGACCTCGAGCTAGGCGCAATTGTTTTTGCGTTGAAGATTTGGCGACACTACCTGTATGGTACAAAGTGTACGGTCTTCACTGACCAT
Source organism: Helianthus annuus (assembly GCF_002127325.2). NCBI lineage: Eukaryota > Viridiplantae > Streptophyta > Magnoliopsida > Asterales > Asteraceae > Helianthus > Helianthus annuus. Next base: position 72,672,196 of record NC_035445.2, read on the forward strand.
AGGAGCCTACAACACATATTCAGCCAGAAAGAACTTAATATGCGTCAACGCCGATGGGTAGAACTTCTCAATGATTACGAATGTGAGATTCATTACCATCCTGGCAAAGCAAATGTCGTTGCCGACGCTTTAAGCCGACGAAGCTATTTGCATAGCGCCCATAATGTTCAAGCCCAGCATCATCTCGAGTCTCTCATCCGCAAATCCCAACATGCTTGCTTTACCGAACGAACCTTGAAGATGGAAATGATCTATCACGATGGAGCCCATCTAGTGAATAAGTCAAATGGGATATTCCATTATCTGGACCGAATCTGGATCCCTAAATGGACCGATTTACGACAGATTCTGATGGACGAAGCCCACAAATCTCGATATTCTGTACATCCCGGTGTCGATAAATGTACCAGGACCTTTGCTACAAGTACTGGTGGCCAAGCATGAAGAGAGATATCGCTCTGTATGTTTCGAAGTGCCTGACTTGCTCGAAAGTCAAGGCCGAGCATCAAAGACCCTCTGGCTTACTTGAACAACCCGTGATCCCTATGTGGAAGTGGGAAAGTATAGCTATGGACTTCATAACGAAACTCCCGCGCACGCCCTCAGGTCACGACAACATCTGGGTTGTCGTTCACCGTTTGACCAAATCTGCTCATTTTCTGCCAATATGAGAAGACTTTAAGGTGGAAAGATTAGCCCGAATCTACACCAACGAGATCATTTGTCGACATGGCACACCTCGCGACATCATCTCTGACATCGATGGTCGGTTTACCTCGCGTCTGTGGGAAACGTTTCAAGCTGCTCTCGGTACTACGCTTAATCTAAGTACCGCATTCCATCCCCAAACCGACGGTCAGACTGAAAGAACGATTCGTACCCTTGAAGACATGCTCCGTTCGTGTGTCATCGACTTCGGTGGTAATTGGGACGCGTACCTACCTTTAGTCGAATTCTCTTACAATAACAGTTATCATTCCAGCATTCAAATGGCACCGTTTGAGGCATTAAACGGAAGAAGACGTCGGTCGCCTATTGTTTGGCATGAGATCGGTCACTTGCAACTAACCGGTCCCGAGCTACTGTAAGAAATAACTGACAAAATCCTCCAAATAAGAGACAATTTGCTGAAAGCTCGGAGTCATCAGAAAAGTTACGCCGATAGACGACGCAAGCCCCTTGAATTTGACGTTGGCGACCACGTACTCGTAAAGGTATCACCTTGGAAGGGTGTGGTCAGATTCGGCAAAAGAGGGAAACTCGCGCCTCGATATGTTGGACCCTTTAAGATTCTGGAAAGGATCGGAAAAGTGGCCTACAGACTCGAACTACCGGAGGAACTTAGCAACGTCCACCCAACTTTCCATGTGTCTAACCTCAGAAAGTGCCTGGCTGAGCATGATTTGTACGTACCTCTAGAAGATCT